>NC_138727.1:25518343-25968343 GCF_965113295.1 Leuciscus leuciscus | reverse complement strand
ACAACAAATCCTTTAAATTTAATGATATTCAGAACAGAACAAGAATGAAAAAAATATCTATAAACAAGCCAAAACGAAATTATTTCGTTGGGCTCACCTAACTCTCTCATTCGAATACATTTTTTGTTCCATATTCGCTATTTATTTGGATGCTAAACTATTATTTATTATAGGCTTCTAAGAAAAAATGAAAATGATTATCCCCCCAAATTTTCAATATTTATTAGGCTTCAAAAAATATAAAAACTTTTAATTTAAGTGAACTTAAAACAAACCTTACATAAACCCATTATAAATGTCATATTTACCTGTGCCTTTCCTGTCTAACAGATATGAAATATACAGAAATTGGATAAGGTTATCAAAACATTCCGCACTGCATAAATTATAAACTAAATATAGAGAAATCCGTATTAAAGCTACACGCATTCTTTAGTCAAGAGCTGTTAGTAATTTTCTCCGAGAATTAGCTGCTGCCACTTTAGGACCAGCCACAGCTGACGATCTCACGCATCCCATTCTCTCACTACTCTTTACTTTCATTTAAGATTTTATTTAACTCATTTAAGACTGTTCTTGTGAGGATACTCGACAAAACGGACATTTTGGCATACATGTGTGTTGTTCGTTCTAGCGCGAAAGAGAACTTGATACTGGCGCGCGTCTATCTGTGGGTCGTGTGTATGTGTGTGTGTATTATAAAAGGAGGACATTTACTGACAGCGCGTTCTCTTTTGTCTTGTCGCGCATGAATGGTTTAAAAGCATTTGCATGAATAAGAGCGGGATCATATAACGATAGCTTAGTCACCTGTTGTTGTTTCTGACGTTTCATCGCCTGTGCCGCAACCGCGATACCACGGAGGAGCAGGACCGAGCCTATGTCGATGCGCGCGCGTCCGCGTCCGGGAACATCGCGTGCCGTCTCGGTTTCCTTTCCGTCAACTTGTTTGTGAGGCGCCGCGCCTCACAGAAATGAACCAAACTCAGTTGTTTAAATAGCCATATTTCGCGTGTTTCTTTTATATAGGCCTATAGACTATGATTTTATGAAAACAAATTTTGTTTTTTAATTTAATTATATTTTCCTTAAATCATCCTGGCGACCCATTTTTTAAGGTGGGTCGCGACCCAGGGTTTGAAAACCACTGCTCTAGTACTATATAAATTACAAAGGTTTACATTACAATATAAATTGGCATCTTTATTTCAAACGACCCGACCGACCGCGACCCGAATATCATTAAAAATATTTTTGGATGACTCGTAACCGCGGGTAACCGCGGGTGACCGCAGGCACCCGCTCATTTCGGATCAACCCGCGCATCACTGCTACGCATAACAGAACTTAAGGGAACTTTCAAGTAATTAAGGGAAAATACTTAATGACAGCCTTAAAATTCCTTAAGTGGACCCTTAGTTTTTTTTCTTGCAACCCATGTTTCACTAAGGGTACCCTTTACCGTATTACTAAGGGTTTTCTTAACTTAAGGGCTTTTATGCAACCGGCCCAGCTGGTCATAGGTCTGTGCAGAGGAAGTAGCACCATATTTGATTTGACTGGAATGAAAACGAAGTTTTAAGGGATAGAAGTACAGTGTGTTCAATGGATTGTACTGTTGTTCAAGATGATGAAACGTCTTCCTGCAAGACTTTTGATACACAAAAACTCAAACTCATAGGATTCGAAGTAGTGCATCAACCCTGACTTAGGGTTGATGCAAATCATTGCCTTATTTATATTAACATTGTAGCAAATTAGCTCAAAATGGAAATATAAATAATTAATAGAATTAGGGGCCAAGCACCGAAGGTGCGTAGGCACCTATTGTATCCGTTGGCGTACTCAAAATTATTCTTTTTCTTCCAACTGGGTGTCTATGGCAGCCCATAGAACCGATTGCGGGAAAGTTGTAATGGTTTGACATTCTGACAGAGGACAGTCCCAACATTAAATACACAAATTTTGGTGTGTCTAAGTCATTTCCTTTAGCGCCACCACCTGTCCAAAGTTTTACTCATGTTTACGCTAATAACTTTTGAACCGTAAGGCCAATCAACCAAAAACAATTCTGATTCCTGAGCTCATGACGATTCGATTGCACCCTATGACTTCATTTTCCGTCATAAAAATATGGCCGCCATTTAGAATTTTTCGAAAAGGCTACTTTTTCGAACTCGTCCTAGACCTTTGTCTGATTTGCACGAAAATTGAACCAGATCATCTTCAGGCAGTGGTGACAAAAAGTTATGGAATTCAAGTTGATTCATCAAACCATTTTCGATAAACCCACGAACAAATTTTACGTAGCGCTTGCAAAAACAGTCGTAAGGCTATATCTCCGCAACGGTTTATCGTATTCAGACCAAACTTGGTACATGTACTCACAAGCATGACTTGAGGCTTCAGGTGCAGCGGAGATATGAAAAATGGCTAATTTTGCTTATAACTTCTGAACAGTTTGTCCAAAAATCATAAAATTGCTCTTGTTAGATTTAGGGCAACATGCCGAGTCTACTGATATCCAATTTTACAATATCGGCCATTTTGGCTGTCGGCCATTTAGAATTTTGTGCTAAAATGCTGTATTTTAAGAACGCATGAACGGATTGTTATGAAACTTGGTATGGGTCATCAGCACGATGTCCTGAAGGAGCATGAGAAGTTTCCAACCAGCGCCACCTAGTGGTCAAAAGTTATAAAAAAATTTCCCAAAAGGCTAATAACTTTTGAATAAATCTGGATATTGAAATGCCACTTGTCTTAATAGATTCCTTGGGTCAAGCCGAGAATATAAATACCAAATTTTCCTTATTTGGCCGAACTTCCTGTCCACCATCTTGATTTTCATTCAAAACCTATTTTTTCGAACTCCTCCTAGACCGTTTGTCCGATTTTCACCAAAATTTAATCGTGTAATCTCCAGACTGTGCCAACTAAAAGTTATGGATTTGTGTCGATAGACAAAACCGTTTTCGTATAGCGCAGCAGCAAAGTTGAGGCATGATGCCAATAGGACTATTCAGGCTTTATCTCTGCAATGCCTTGACATATTGACACCAAACTTTGTATGTGTCATTGTCACTTCACTCTGACCACATCACATCAGTTTTGTAACTGCGCCACCTATTGGTCGAAAGTGATAATCAATTAAATCATATTTTTTATTACTCTTTATATGATTTTTTCCAGCCATTTTGCCTAAAATCTTCTTTGAATGTCTTTAATTGCTCATTGTTGCAGTTGGTCTGACACTTTTAGACATGTCTTGTCGTCTTATTCTGCTTGGTCCCGATAATTGCTGCTTGCAGCTATATTTAATATTACAATCAGTTAACCTGTTCGTCCAGCAAACACTCAGTATCAATCGTCAATCAACTCTCAGAAATAATATTTTTCATGGCCACTTAAAAATAACTCTTTCTTAGTAAGTTGCTGTGATCGTTAAAGGGACTTTGATTTTCAAGCAGTGGCCAGAATCAAAACTTTTTCAAAACACAAATGTTTTATTTAGCTAAATCACAGACATAAAACTAATATAAACGAACGCATACACACAATCACACATACATGGGTAAAATGGAAAGTGAAAGTGACTGAATGAAGCTAAAACGGAGACAGGGGAATGAAGCTATGCAAAAGAGTCAGTTAACCACCTGAACAGAGCCATCAGTTTTATTGCTCAAAACACCTACTTAACAAGGGGTCTACAGCTTACACTAAACCTCTGTTTACTTTAGTATAGTTGCAATGCTATAGCCATTGAACAAGCCTCCGGATGCAGTCTCAGAAGAAAGTCTTGATGGTTCAGTAGTTCGATGGTGAGGGTTGGTCCAGGGTTGAATGAGGACAAACTTCAGCTGTGTTGAAAGAGTCCTCTCTCCAGACCGGGGAAGTTACAACAGGACTGCGCACCGGGGCAACAACCCCACAGTGTCGCGGTCGGGCTGGATGTTTCCAGTCCTTTTGGATGTTTGCCAGAAAATGGAGCGCAACTGGAAGAAAACAAAACTAGATTTTTTTCACATTTCATGGAAAGAGAGCACGATTGTGTACAGAGAGGCCTTAAAAACTGATAGATCTGCTTGTTTTTCAACCCTCTTAAGCCCCTTTCACACAGAGATTCCGGAAAATACACGGATAAAGTGACCCGGGATTTGACCCGGGTTCGTTTGATTTTGGTTCATTCACACTGCCAGTGATTTTCCGGAATCAGAGAGTGCGTTCACACACAACCCGTAAAAATGCCGTAAAGACACGTGACATCGATGTGACTTGTAATCTCAGCAGCGTCTTAAGTTTGCTTATGAGTTGCGAAACCACGCTTGTGCATTTTTTTCTCTGATTCGATCATAAAATTGCGCTTTACGTACCGTTTCACAGCTGACGAACGATCCCGCGCTTCAGCGTCATCACTACGACACGGCATTATTACGGCTTTTGTTCACACAGCGCGCGTTCCGGGACTGAACACGGCAATGTTACTAGGTCCCGACCCGGCATCGATCCCGGCATAAATCCCGGGTCGAGTTTGCGTTCACACAGAAGGCGCTCTGGCAATTTGCCGGCAATTTGCCGGGTTCAAAGCGCTGTGTGAAAGGGGCTTTAGATGAAAATAAACATAACGTACTCGGTTACTAAAGTAACCTCGGTTCTCTCTAGAAGAGGGAACGAGTACTGCGTAAGTATCTTACGCTAGGGGAAAATCCCTTTTCCGCAAGATATTGAAGCCAAAAAATGATCCTTAATTTGTATTATTGTAAAACGCGTTGCGGCAGCATACAGACATAGGCAAGACAGCTCGCGTTTCTATTGGCTGTTCTGCGGCAACTGCAGCAGCCTATCGAGCGAGGCCTAGCGTGACGTCAGACCCAATGAGGGTGCTTCGCGCCCACTGCGTCACGTCCCGCCGAAACGGGCGTGGCTTAGGCCTATAAATCCGGCTCGCAGGCAGCTGATAATCTGGGTTTTCATCGCCGAAGCAAACCAGAGCGTGTGCATGCACGGCAAGATACGCAGTACTCGTTCCCCTTCTAGAGAGAACCGAGGTTACGTTAGTAACTGAGTACGTTCTCTTACGAGAGGTCTCTCGTACTGCCTAAGCATCTTACGCTAGGGGACCCAATGTAAAACGCCGTGCGTGCTGGGATCTGACACCAAAGACCCAGGGCGAAAGACCGGGGTTCATATAGTGCACAATCACCAAGGGAACTCACAGGAAGTCCGGGAAGAGGGAGGGGCGGAACCGCGCTCTTCCACATATAGCAGCGTCCCTCAGACGCAAATTACATCATACAGACAGGGCGGAGTACGGCCTGAGCTGATGGAAAATTGTGGGTCTTATTCATTTGCCCATAAGCATTTTATGGTCGATCAGCGAACATTAGTGTTGTTTTTGGCGGCCTGTTTTAATTTTAGTTTTAGTCTAGTCTTTGTGTCAAGCTGTCGTTTTAGTTTTTATTAGTTTTAGTCACGTTCATACTCTTTTTAGTCTAGTCAAGTTTTAGTCAACGAAAACTGATGACATTTTAGTCTAGTTTTAGTCAACGAAAACTGATGACATTTTAGTCTAGTTTTAGTCAACGAAAACTGATGACATTTTAGTCTAGTTTTAGTCGCAAAAACTGATGACATTTAAGTCTAGTTTTAGTCAATGAAAATTGTATTTTAGTCTCTTTTAGTAATGCAATTCTATTTAACCCAGTCAATATAGAATTTCAAACAAGGTTATCTTATTATATTTAGTATATTTAGGGCTGTGACGGTGGCAGTTTTTTTTTTTTTTTTTTTACCACCGCGGCAATGGACCAACTACCGGCGGTGGTTGGGGGGTTATTTAAAAAATAAAAAATAAAAACTCGTTTTATATTTCCACACAAAGACGCGTGATATAGCCTATACTCTGCGCTCTGAGAGGGATGTGGGACACGAGCAGGAAAGAAACCATCGATCTCTTCATGATATCTTCGTGTTTTCTACTTGATGTGAATTGGTCTGAAGAGCGAATTTTATCCTCCACAAGGGCGAGATATTTAGGCTATGTTTGAGATTGCGCTGCCAGAGAAAGTGAAACTAAAAATCACCCGCACGTGTGAAACGCGTTTTACAACTAAACTTGACGCGCCCTGTCTAATATAACAAGCACAAACTGTGTTAAAAAGAATTTGACGCAAGTACAAATGTAGGCTATCTGTCCTACAGCGTTTTTCTACTTTACCACAGTAAATAATACGAATATAATAGGCCTAATTAAAAGCGAGCCAATGAAGAAACGTTTATAATCCCTTTAGAAAATGGGTGAGACGTGAGTGAAGATTTGGGAAAAGAAACAAGAGATTCCATGCAGGGATGAGTCACGATTTTTGGATATTCGATTAGTTTATTTAATTATAGAACATCGAATAGGTTGTGCGATTATTCTCTAAAATAAAATCTCCATGTTCTGGTGCTGATGCGGTGACGCGTTCATGTAACCAGAGACGCTGCCAATAACATACAGCTGTCACAAAGAACCGGCAAAAGTAATGATTATGAATGTGTCAAATATATCAATGAGACATTTTAATAGAATAACTAATGGAGTAATATTGTTAAATTCGCTGATAATCGGGTGACCAGGTCGCAAACCAGAATTTAAACCCGACAAAGCTATGGGTTCACGGACAACTCTCTCATTCGTCGTCGTGACGTTATAACATTTCGTCTCGTCTCGTCTCGTTTTGGTCAACGAAAATGAAGAGACATTTTAGCATAGTTTTTATTTTGTAAACCACATTTAGTCTCGTTTTTATTCGTCAACGATATTGCATTATACATGTATTTTAGTCATCGTCACATGACCAGCATTTACGTCTCGTCTCGTCTCGTTTTCGTCAGGTGATAACGGTTCGTTGACGACAATATTTCGTCATAATTTTCGTTGACGAAAGCAACACTAGCGAACAGTGCTCAGCGAGCAGTGCTCAGCGGACACAGTATTCTGAACCGATAGCATCAGAACAGACAGTACTGGTTTATTTAGACCGACAACAGCCTGGCCTGTAAGGCAGGAACCTCTAGGTTATAAAACCTTATAAATGTAGACGGGGAGGCCCAGCCTGCCGTCATACATATATCTTGCAAGGCAATCCCACTTGACCAGGCCCACGATGAAGCCATGCTTCTCGTGGAGTGCGCTCTGACTCCCAATGGGCACTGCATGCCCTTGGAAGTGTACGCCAGCGCAATGGCGTCAACTATCCATCTGGATAGGCTCTGTTTCGACGCGGCTAGTCCCTTGGAACGTCCGCTGAACGAAACAAAGAGCTGCTCCATCTGTCTGAAGACAGATGAGCGAGACACATAAGCTCTTAATGCCCTGACTGGGCAAAGGAAGCTCGCGTCTCCTTCCTCGTCAGACACCGGTAGGGCTGACAGGGAAATGACCTGCGCCCTAAACGGTGTGTTGAGGGATTTTGGAACATAACCGTGCCTAGGTTTGAGTATAACTCTTGAGTCATTAGGCCCAAACTCCATGCACGTCGCGCTTACTGAGAGCGCGTGTAAGTCCCCTTTGCGCTTCACTGAAGCGAGAGCCAGAAGAAACACTGTCTTGAAAGACAGGTGTTTAAGATCAATTGTCTGTAAAGGCTCGAATGGGTCACCTTTCATGGCTTCCAGTACCGTAGAAAGGTCCCATACAGGGACTGAGGGAGGTCTGGGAGGATTCAGTCTCTTAGCTCCTCTAAGGAAGCGGATGACTAAATCGTTCCTTCCTATTGACTGACCAAGCGTTATTTTTGAGAACGCTGCTATGGCCGCCACATAAACTTTGAGCGTGGAAGGGGACCTGCCCTTGTCCAACAGCTCTTGTAGGAAGGAGAGAACCTCCGTCACCCCACAGTCTGGGGGCGACACGCCACGAGCTGTGCACCAGCTGGAGAACACTGACCATTTCGAGGAATAGAGACGTCGCGTAGACGGAGCTCTAGCCTGCGTGATCGTGTTTAACACTCCGCTTGGGAGGTCAGCGGGTACCCGTTGATGGCCCAAACATGAAGGGACCACAGCTCTGGGCGCGGATGCCAAATCGAGCCCTTGGCCTGAGAGAGGAGGTCCCTCCTCACTGGCACTGGCCATGGGGCAGTGCTCGCTAGCTGCATCAGAACTGGGAACCAGGGTTGGTTTTTCCAGAACGGCGCTACGAGTAGCACTGAGCATCCTTCTTCCCTGATCCGTTCTATCACCTGAGGCAGTAGAGAGACGGGAGGAAAGGCATGGAGTGGGCGGCGGGGCCATACATGAGCCAGCGCGTCCCTGCTCTTGGAGAAAAATTCCACACAGTGAGCGTTTTCTTGAGACGCGAACAGGTCTACTTCCGCTCTGCCGAATTTCTTCCACAGCAGCTGGACTGTCTGTGGGTATAGAGACCACTCGCCTGTCGGAACATTGTTCCTGGACAGTCTGTCCGGTCCTACGTTTAAGAGCCCTGGCACATGCGCTGCTCTCAGCGAGAGCAGGTTGCGCTGAGCCCACACCAGGAGGCGTTCTGTCAGCCTGTGCAGGTTTCGGGACCTGAGGCCGCCCTGGCGATTTATGTAGGACACCACAGACATGTTGTCCGAGCGGTCCTCGTATTTGGGGACAAAAACGCGTCAGCGCGTTGTCTACTGCCAGCATTTCGAGGCAGTTTATGTGTAGAAGCTTCTCCCGTTCTGACCATTGGCCGAAGAACGGTCTGCCCTTGAGCAGCGCTCCCCATCCCGAGGTGAATGCGTCCGTAGACACTACCTTCACACTCGAGGAAGTCCCCAGGCTTACACCTGATTGGTACCAGTCGTTTGCTTTCCAAGGTTTCAGAGCTGCGATGCATTTCTGATTGACCTTGAGACGAAGCAGACCGGAAGCCCACGCTCGGCGCGGCACTCTCGCTTTCAGCCAGAACTGTAGCGGGCGCATGCGAAGCAAGCCCAGCTGAAGTACTGATGATGCTGAGGCCACAAGACCTAGCATCCTCTGAAATTTCTTGAGCGGGACAGATGCGCCGTAGCGGAAAGAGCTCGCTGCGCGCTGAACGTCTAGTACGCGCTGTGGTGACAGTCGCGCTATCATAGACAGCGAGTCCATTTCTGTGCCCAGAAAAGATATTATCTGCCTGGGGGACAGAGAACTCTTCGCCCAATTGACTCTGAGACCCAGATTCTCGAGGTGATCGAGTAAAATGGTCCTGTGCTCTATGAGCACCGAGTGAGATTGAGCTAGAATCAGCCAATCGTCCAAGTAGTTCAATACTCGCATGCCCTGTAGTCTGAGGGGTGCGAGCGCTGCGTCCATGCACATCGTAAATGTACGGGGAGCTAGGGACAAGCCGAACGGTAGGACTGTGTACTGATATGCCTGGCCCTCGAAGGCGAATCTCAAATATCGCCTGTGACGTGACGCTATCTGTATTTGAAAATACGCGTCTTTCAGATCTATTGACACAAACCAATCTCCTCGGCGAATCTGCGCGAGGATTTTTCTGGTCGTGAGCATTCTGAACTGTCGCTTCGCAAGCACTCTGTTCAGTTGCCTTAGATCTAGTATGGGTCTGAGACCCCCGTCTTTTTTCGGTACCAGGAAGCTGTATAGCCCTCCTTCGCTCTGAGCTTGAGATAAGGGCTCTATGGCCCCTTTGCTCAACAGTTTCGAAATTTCGGCTCGAAGTAGGTGTGCTACTTCTGTTTTTACCGTGGTTTCGACGCGCGTCGCGTTTCGACGCGCGTCGCATAGCGGCGAGGGCGTCGGCGAGACTGTAGCGAATAGCCTCTTTCTATAATGTCTAGCACCCACTTCGAAACCCCGGGTAGCCTTGCCCATGCATCTGCACGAATGGCTAGGGGTTGAATGCGAAGCGCGCTCTGGTCGCTCAGCGACAGAGGGGCTTCAGTGTGCTGCAACATAAGCGTCGCGCTTATGACATTTGAGGCAGGGGGCGCGCTGATAACAGCGGGCAGATTTCCCGCGCTCGACTCCTCTGCGGTGGTCAACCGAGAGGGGGAGGGCTGGGCGAGTCCCGTAAGACCTGTCATGTCTATGTGTGAATGTGGGCGCGGGATAGCGGGCACATTTACAACACTGAGAGCATTGTCCGCCTGAGCAGAGCGAATGCACGTTGGTTTCGTTTTTACAGAAACCTTGAGACATGCAGAACGTAGTGTTTGTGGGCACTGGGCAGTGGGCACATTTACCACGTTTAATGCGCAATCGATCTGGGTCGATTTCATGTGCGCGAGCCCTGTGTGACGGGCTGTGTTTGTGTGTAGGAATGAGCAGTGGGCAGTGGGCATTTTGTCTACACTCATAACACCATCGGCCGTGGCCGGGACACCAGAAAATACACTCTATGGGATTTATCTGGGTAGCCGTAAAAGCGGCGTTTGTGTGCAGGCAAGCGGGCTGTGTCGCCGACTTGTTTACTGCAGAATACACTGGAACAGTCGCATTTACTGGAACTGAACGAGCAAGAAGTTGTCATAGAATCAGAGAGCGTCAACATGCTGGCGTTTGTTTGCAGGCGTGCGTGTATTACAACTGGCTCGTCCACTTCAATATTGACATTTCCGTTCGCCTGAACTTCAGAGGGGAATGAGAAATGTGTGAGAAATGGAGATCGGTCCAGCCGCAGCTGGACTAGGAACACTCTCTTTTCTCCTTTCGCCAGTGACGCACAG
Organism: Leuciscus leuciscus; assembly: GCF_965113295.1. Lineage (NCBI taxonomy): Eukaryota > Metazoa > Chordata > Actinopteri > Cypriniformes > Leuciscidae > Leuciscus > Leuciscus leuciscus. The sequence goes on along the minus strand of NC_138727.1, from coordinate 25,957,652 downwards.
AAACCATAGAAACGGTGTTTGGGTGCAGGCGAGCGGGTTGTACAACACGCTCGTTGGCTGCAAAATACACATCTGCAGTCGCCTTTTCAGGGAACTGACAGAGCGAGCATTGACGGCATAATTTTATCTGCCGGTAGACCCGGGATTCGAACACGGGTCTCTCGCGTGAAAGCCTGAGAATCTGCCACTGGGCCACAGGGGAAGACACATAGGCATTCAGTTAGTGCGAGTATTATCAGAGAGCGTCAACATGCTGGCGTTTGTTTGCAGGCGTCGTGTATTACAACAGGCTCGCTCACTGCAATATTGACATTTTCAGTCGCCTGAACTTCAGAGGGGAATGAGAAATGTGTGAGAAATGGAGGTCGGCCCGGTCGCAGCGGGACATAAAACACTCTTTTCTCCTTTCGCCAGTGACGCACGGGAACCATAGAAACGGTGTTTGGGTGCAGGCGAGCAGGTTGTACAACGCGCTCGTTGGCTGCAAAATGCACATCTGCAGTCGCCTTCAGGGAACTGACAGAGCGAAGCATTGGCGGCATAATTTATCTGCCGTTAGACCGGGATTCGAACACCGGTCTCTCGTGCGAAAAACCTAAGATTCCGCCACTGAGCCACAGGGGGGAACACAAAGGCTTTCAGATGCACGAGCATATAAGAGCGTCAACATGTTTTCTTTGGCGTTTGCTTGCAGGCGTGCGTGTATTATAACAGGCTCGTATGCTGCAATAATGACATTTCCAGTCGCCTGATCAGGGAACTTAAAAATGTGTGAGAAATTGAGGTCAGTCCGACCACTATAAACACTCTTTTCTCCTTTCGCCGGTGAGTGACGCGTGAATGGGGTGCAGGGCCAGGGTAGCTTTCTTGTACGTAAAGAAAAACTAACCCCGACCGTCCGCTTCCCGCCTCCCTTGTGAACGGCGCAGTTTGCACGGCTCGAACAGAGGGAGAGAGAAAGCTAGCCCCGTGACCGTCCGCTCCTGACATCCCCTGTGACCGGGGGGGGGGGGGGGCAGGCAGTCTCGGAGAAGGATGGAGGAGCAGTCTCGGAGAAGGATGGAGGAGCAGTCTCGGAGAAGGATGCCAGGTGAGTCCTCAGAGTCACCATAGGCAGTAACTAGCTCGCAGTGAGGGCAGTCGCCGTCAGCGAGCGCGAGAGCTGCGTGATCCTCAGGAAAGGGGCGTCTTGAAAAAGACGGCGCGGCTTCTCTCCGGATCCAGCGACGCGAGAACTTCGCTGAAGAGATGAAAAATCAGATATCAGCTGGCTGCGAGCCGGATTTATAGACCTAAGCCACTCCCGGCGGGACGTGACGCAGTGGGCGCGAAGCACCCTCATTGGGGACCTGCGCTAGGCCTCGCTCGATAGGCTACTGCAGTTGCCGCAGAACAGCCAATAGGCACGCGAGCTGTCTTGCCTATGTCTGTATGCTGCCGCAACGCGTTTTACAATAATACAAATTAAGGATAATTTTTTGGCTTCAATATCTCGCGGAAAAGGGATTTTCCCCTAGCGTAAGATACTTACGCAGTACGAGAGACCTCTCGTAAGAGAACCCTTGGTGTTTCTTTGAAACTGGCTAAATTAACGAAAAATAAAGCTTCAACCCCAGACATTTCCAAGCAGCACAGCAGTAAAGATTTTATGAACTTCTTTACTTACAAGATTGATAATATCAAGGAGAAAATTATAACTATGTAACCGTCTACTACAGTATCGAATCAGGCAGTGCATCGGAGTCTCCTTGAGGAAAAATTTGATTCATTCACTGCTAATGGAGAGGAAGAATTTTATTGCACCTATTATGACCCTTTTCACAAGATGTAAAATAAGTCTCTGATGTCCCCAGAGAGTATGGATGTGAAGTTTTAGCTCAAAATACCCAACAGATATTTTTTTACAGCATGTTTAAATTGTCATTTTTTGGGGCTCAGAAAAACGCGCTGTTTTAGTGTGTATCCCTTTAAATGCGAATTAACTGCTGCTGCCGGCCCAGGGGGCGGAGCCTCACTAGCTCGCGCTTCAGTCAGGACAATCTCATCTGATAATATCAGAACAGAAACTCTCAGTAGCGTGTTCATTTTGACTCGGAGTCGGACAATAATGCCCACAGCGCCAGAGAATATATACTGTATGGAGATTAAACAGGTATAGTTTAGCTTAATTATGGTTATAACTTATTTGTCATCTGCTTTTATCCACTATTAATACAAGCCTGCTGTAGCAGACCTCGTCCGAATGATGACCAAAATATACTGATGAGTTCAATGAAGTTTATTGTACATCACACAAAAGATGAAGCGTTAGTTTTACTCCAGAGAATCACTGTAAGAACAGCTAAATAAACACTAGGGATGCACCGATTGGGAAATTCTGGGCCGATACCGATACCGATGTTTAACATAACAACTTGGCCGATGGCGATGCCGATGTTTTTTCTTTTTGTTATTTATTCCTTCTTTTGTGCCACGGAAACATACAAGTCTTTCGGCTCTTGATCACACTATTAGGGCTGGTCCGAATACCATTTTTTGAGATTCGAAGCTTCGTTAGTAATGAACATCGAATATTCGAAGCTTCGGAGAGAGAGGGTGCTGAACATATTCTTCTCTCTAATAAAGGCAGGAATCTCTATGTGTCTGTATGTCCGTTTGCATTTTTATTATTTCGAGAACCGTTCATCCAACCGACTTCACAAGGGAGTGCAGTGTCGCATTTGGTGCAATATAGACAGACACGCGAGACGCGACACATTCAGAATTAATAAACTTTTAGTAAGCTACAGAACAGCGCGAGCAGGAAGCGGCGCACCTCACGCGGGCAGGGCTTATATGCTCCGAGAACGGACACTGGACTAGTGATATAAAACGCGCACACACACAGGTCTGTTCAATTAAGCAATACTTTTAAGGTAGTCTAATATTTTTCTGACTAACAAATTACTGACACAATAAAGGGTAGATTTAAATAAAGAAAAACGAAATAGAAATAAAGAAAAAACCAAATTTAAATAAAGAAAAAACGAAATTTAAATAAAGAAAACCAAAACTTAAATAAAGAAAAACGAAATTTAAATAAAGAAAAAACGAAATTTAAATAAAGAAAAACGAAATTAAGTTAAATTAAAAACGAGATTAATTTAGATTGATAATAACGGGTAAAAAGACTAATACATTTTGTTTCTATTATTCTATTTTCCACAATGTCAAAGCAACGCAGCTTAACCCAAAACACAAGCTCGGGCATGCACTTTCTCTGTATGAACGTGTCTCACGCAGGCAGTGTGCAAACTCCAACCTGTTAACATGGGAGCCTAAATAAAAACGGACATACCACGCAGCTGAGACGCTCACGCCACGCAGTGTGTCGCCGGCCTTATTCAAGCGCAAGTGAGAACCGTATCGCGGGGGATCCCAGGTTGTTAAATGACTTTCTAACAGCCCCCCCTCTTGCAAACTGCTTAACGCTGATCTTTCTCTGAAACTGTAAAATATTGCCACACGACCGCCATCTTCTTTGCTTAATCTAAGTTACTGAGGAGAGTGCGCGGGTGCCCTCTTCCGTCTCGGTATCTCCCCCCGCCCAAATAAAAAGAGGGAAAAAAAGTTTCTCCTGAGCACAGCGTTCATGACACATATCATCGGCGAATTTCATTTTTATTTCCCGATGGCCGATGGCAGTTAACGAGGCAAATATCGCCCGTTACTGATGTTCAGCCGATGCATCGGTGCATCCCTAATAAACACAGTATAAGATGTGAGCATTAAAGTCTTATCCATAAACTCTCTCGCTCTCCCTTTCATTATTATGGAACATACACAGCGAAGTACACAAAACACTCGTTACAACTAACAGCAAACAAATATATACACACCTTTTCAGTCTGTGCTTAATAAACTGGTACACTGTAAATCCGGTAAACTATTCGATGAGCTGTCATAAAGTGCGCGCTCTCATGTTAGTCCTGTCGCTCCGGAGGTTGTAATCTGGATCACGAACAGTTGGTACAGATCCATCCTCGAGTAAGAACGAGAGTAAATGAAGACTGATATGTTCATTCTGACATCCAACAACAAAACACCTCAATCGCTTAGGAGACATTCTTGTCTACAGCTGCTCAAGCGTCGAACAATGGCGGACTGTGTCCAGCTCACTCAGGGCGGGTCTATGCTCAAACTGAAGTGTCACTCAACAGTCGTGGGAGGGGCCTGCGCAATTCTACGTCACATTGCGCTGAATCTGAGAACTGCTCATTCTGAGACAGTGCTCATGATTTATTGAGATTGTAAAAAAAAAAACACTGGGTGGATTTGTATCATTCTAGGGTGGTTTTGCTCACACACTGCCAACACACATTTATGTTCAAACACCATGTAAAAGTGAATTTTGCATAATAGGTGCCCTTTAAATCATCTAAATCGACAACATGTATGTTAGACCCTATACCGACTAAGCTATTGAAAGAGATGCTTCCAGAGGTCATAGATCCTCTTCTTAATATCATTAATTCATCTTTGTCATTAGGATACAGTACATACCAAAAACTTTTAAGCTGGCTATGATTAAACCGCTTGTTAAAAAAACTCAACTTGATCCTACAGAATTAGTCAATTACATGCCGATCTCGAATCTACCTTTTCTGTCAAAGATACTAGAAAAGGCAGTATCCTCACAGCTATGTTCCTTTTTAGAAAGAAATGGTATCTGCAAGGATTTCCAGTCAGGATTTAGACCGTACCATAGTACTGAGACAGCTCTCATTAGTCTCACAAATGATTTGCTCTTATCTTCCGATCATGGTTGTATCTCTCTATTAGTGTTACTCGATCTTAGTGCTGCATTTGATACTATTGACCAAAACATTCTTTTAAATAGACTCAAAAATTATGTTGGCATTAATGAAATTGCATTAACATGGTTTAAATCATACTTATCTGACCGTTATCAGTTTGTAGCAGTAATGAAGAGATGTCTTATCGATCACAAGTTCAATACGTAATACCACAAGGCTCAGTACTAGGACCGATGCTGTTCACTCTGGACATGCTACCCTTGGGAGGTATCATTAGGAAGCATGGCAATAGTTTTCACTGTTATGCTGATGATACTCAACTCTATATTTATTCACGCCCTGATGAAACATATGATTACTTGGGAAAACTGGATACGCGTTTGTACATATATCAAGTGATTATATATAGAGGGTGTAGAATTAGGATGGACTGTATAGGAAAAGGGTACATTTGTCTGTTTCAGAGTGAATTTAGAGTGAGACACTACATTCTTTTGAGTTATAAACCAACCAGTCTTATTGTGATGATTTGTATTTTGTTACTCTGGTAACCTGTTCTGCCCTTTTGGGGGGTTTTCGCTAGGGTCTTGCTGGATCATTAATAAAATACAATGAATAATTGTCCGTCTAATTGGTCAAGACACTACTTTGTTTATTATTTGTAATCTGAATTTTCATGACTTGGAACATGGAATTACACACATGCTCTTCTAACCTTAATACTATGCTTTTACACAGAGGGAAGAGCAAGAGCCGCAGACCAAAAGGGAGAGTGAAGACAAGAGCATCACTATAAATATTGACATCCCTGATGTGCTCAAGAAGAAGCTGGAGGATGACTGTTACTATATCAACAAAAGAAAGAAGGTATGCATGTCACTCCTTCGGTAACATGTACATAAAAGAGCATGATTCAATGCAAACCAGAATAGGGCTGTGCGATATGGACCGAAAAAAACTATCACGATTTCTTTGATCAATTTTGAGATTTTGATTTGAATCACAATTTTGACACGCACAGACACACTTTACATTCATAAATGCATTCAGTGTGAATTTGAAACATATTTCCAAAGGAAACCAATTAGAGCTTTATCAAAAAGCTGTAACGTCTCTAAAACAGACATGAGACACGCTGTCTGAGAGTCAGAGCGCTCTTCACTAACACGCTGTGCATATATTTATTTAATAAAAAATCGCAGCCTTTGCGATTTCATAATCGCACTAAGCCAAATCGCGATTTCGGTTCGATTTCGATTAATCGTGCAGCCCTTTACCAGAACTTGATTTAATGTCTCAAATTAATATGATTAAAATGGAAACACCACAGCATCTCTCTTGGTCTACCAATATGTTCAGATTTACTTTGGTTTCTTGACCTTAAAGCTTAACATTTTCAAAATTAGTCTCCTTTTAAGGGCATTGTCTAATGTTAACAAAAATTATTTAATTTTGTTTCATTGACAACAGCTGGTGAAGCTTCCATGCCTGATGAATGTAGTAAACATTCTGGAGTCCTATGTGAAACACTTCACCCTAAATGCAGCTTTCTCAGCTAATGAGCGCTATCGGCACCCTCAGAGCTCCACGCAGACCAATATGAGCCTACACTATATGCCACCTGAGAGGAAGTAAGTTGTAGCCATTTTTTTATTTTATTTTTTATTTGTCATATACATAATGGTACACTCGTCATCCATCCAGGCTTCAGCTCCCTGCTTTTGGCCTGAGACAATGGGATAGGTTCCAGATTTCCCACAATCCTACATATGACAAGTGATGGGCAGTCATGGCCTAGTGGTTAGGGAGTTGAACTGGTAACCCAAAGGTTGCTGGTTCGATTCCAGAGCCGGTGGGAAATGACTGAGGTGCCCTTGAGCAAGGCACCTAACCCCTAATCGCTCCCCGGGCGCCACACAAAGGCTGCCCGCTGCTCTGGGTGTGTGTATCCACGTTTGCAGTGTATGTGTGTGTTAACTACTCACTACTCTGCTCCTAATGTGTGTGCATTAACTTGGATGGGTTAAATGCAGAGGTCAAATTCCAAGTATGGGTTACCATACTTGGCCGTCACGTGTCACTTTCACTTTTTCATTAACAGGGTTTGTTCAGAGTTTTGAAAATGATTGATTTAAACTTTTATCTTTTCAGGGTTTGAAATGTGCTGGAATTTTGAATATAGAATCCAATGTTGTTAAAAAAAAAGAAAAAAAAAGTTACCTTTTTATTAAAAAACAAATCATGAATCATTTCATATTGTGTACATTTCTTTATTGCCGCACAAGTAAAACTTGAAAGTGCTGGAGAAATGCTTGAATTTCACTCTCTAGGTACTAGGGCTGTGCGATATAGCATATTAAGATAAAGTAAGTGTTAAAAAAACTCTTGGACTGTGTGCAATGTAAAAGTGTAAACGTTGAACTATCAAGGCAAACTTTGAGGTAGATCAACATCTGAAATAAGCAGGGGTGTAAAATTCACAGTTCGGTTCAATACGACACAGCGGTGTCACGGTTTGGTACGTTTTCGATACAGCAAAAAGAAAGAAATGGCAGAGAAATTTACTTGATTTTTAAAAATATATATATTTATTAAAATAAAAAATATTTTTAAATAAGTGTGAGTTTTCCTATATCTTGAAACTTTTAGTTTTATAAAAGGGGGTATTCTTTGAAGGATGAACAAATTATGTTCTGGTTATCACATTAAAAATAACATTTAAATATGATAATATTTGAGTTTTGAAGTGCTGGAAAAAGATGTGAGACGTACTTGAAAGCATTTTACTATTTCTGCCAAACTTCCATGGTTACATTTAGTAATACTAGATTAAATAAATGGTGAATGTTGCTGATCTGTGGACTTAAAGCCTATAACTATAGTTCATTCATGGCACAATGTTTCTCCTGGTTTCCACGTCAGCACTGTTTGATCCGTTAATAACAGAGAAATTTGAATGCTTCTCACTAGATCTCGCAGCGATGTTATTAATTCAGTGGCGAATTCAAATGCTTTCTTAACTGGATCTCTTTGCACTGTGTAGTAACAGTGTCACTTGATCAAGATTGGCTCGCGCGGCATTTACATTGGTCCAAACTTAAAAGCGGTCCGTGAAGCACAAAATGAGTAGCGCAGTTTCGTTCCACTTTCATTATGTCTGCCTATTGATGTTGGGCAACCGAACCGAAAGCCTCATACCGACCGGTTCAATACCAATACGTGTATCGTTACACCCCTAGGATGATACAAACTTCTAAAGCTGTAAGAGATATTGGGATGTCAAAGCGGTGACTCAACTGAACACGAGAGCAACGCAACCTGGCTGTTTAGATATTATTGGTTGTTTGCTTGTCAATGGTAGCACATTGATTTATCAAAAACATCTGATAGGCTGTTTAAGTATCTGGTTGACATTTCCGCACACAGTAGGTGTTGGTATTGCACCTTAACGCTGGTTGCCACATGTCATGTAGCACAAACAGACACACACAGCAATCACCTGCTACTGCCGCGTTAAAATATGTCATCGGATATGACAGACGAGACACTCTACCCGCACTTCAAGAAACTTTGCTCGCCAGTGTGGAATTTTTGGGGGGATTCTGCGAAAATTACTTGTTAATCAGCCCAGTCTGCAGAAAAGGGGAGATGGTCCTCACTGCAGAACACGAAATCCAGGGGAAGGAGTTGGATCCAGATCCAACTCCTCCCACCTTACATATACCTAAACCTACCCATCTCCACCCCCTGATCCCTAAACCAACCCCTAAACCTACCAGTCTCCACCCCTTATATCTGGATCCAACTCCGCCCCTGGATCTCGTGTACTGCAGTGAGGTGCTACTGGAAAAGGGGGCAAAGCCTCCGTTATCCTGCAGATTTGGCCACTCTACAGAGAGTAAGTTGTCATTATTTTGCTAGTCCGGGAAACGGGAAATGTTAACTGTTGATGCCTTTCTGTTTTATTATATTAACATCCCTCTGGGATTTTAGTCCAAAAGTGCATGGCATGGATATTTGTTACTTTAAATATCTTTAGAGAGCCGTATTATTATTTTTACCCAAAAAAGGATGATGTGAGCATTATGGAGCGCTAAACTCTCACATGTAAACAAGTTTACCGATTCATATTAGAACTGCACCAACATTATATATTTTTTAATTCAAATTAAAAACGTATCTCTTCTCTGTAGCCTATAACTTATGTCCCTTGTTGTCTGTTGTTGTTTTGTTTTATTTTTATTAATTGTTTTTGGTTTTAGAACGTCTTGGTTACTAACATAACCTCGGTTCTCTCTAGATGAGGGAACGAGTGTTGCGTAAGCTAGCTTACGCTACGGGAAAATCCCTTTTCTCGAGAATACTGAAGCCAAAAATTATCCTTAATTTTGTATTAATTTAAAACACATTTTGCTGCAGAGAGCAGACCTAGGCGAGGCAGCTCGCCCGCCTATTGGTTGCTCTGCGGCAACTGCTGCAACCTATCGAGAGGCTGCTCGTGATGTAAGCACCAATGAGGTCGCTGGGGCCCTCAGTCGTCACGGCCCGCCAGAATGGGCGTGGCTTATGCCTTTATAAGCCGGGTCCCGATAGGATGCTCTTTGGTTTTTCATCAACTGAAGCGAAACCAGATCGTAGCACAAGCATGGCAGGGTTACGCAACACTCGTTCCCTCATCTAGAGAGAGCCGAGGTTACGTTAGTAACCGAGACGTTCTCTTACGAGAGTACTCTCATGTTGCGTAAGCTAGCTTACGCTACGGGAACCCAATGTAAAACGCCGTGCGTGCTTAAGAATCGTCCACAACATTGTCCCAAGGGCATGTGCCCGGGGCACACATGATAGGTGGGTAATATCAAGGCCGACAAGAAGTGGGCCTAATGAATGAATAGGTGCTTAACACAGTATAAAAGTCAGGATAGACATTAGTCAGCCTGAACTGTAGAATGACAACTGGACTGAGCACAATCCAGTCTGTACAAGAATGCTAAAGCATAATACGCAGTCTGGTCGGAAACTGAGTCGAGCAGAACTGCAGATATTTCTTAGACTGATAACAGTTTAGCCTGTAGGGCAGGAACTTCTAGGTTGTAAAACCTTACAAATGTAGATGGAGAGGCCCAGCCTGCCGCCATGCAAATATCTTGAAGTAAGACCCCACTGGACCAGGCCCACGAAGAGGCCATGCCTCTGGTGGAATGAGCTCTTAACGCCCAAAGGGCAACAAAGGTCTTTGGACGTATAAGCCAACGCGATAGCATCAACTATCCACCTGGAAAGGCTCTGTTTCGAGGTAGCTAGCCCTTTAGGGCAGCCACCGAAAGAAACCGAGTTGTTCTGACTGTTGTTGTGCAGCTGCCGACTTAAAATCAAAACTTCCCTGTAGCCGCGTTTCCATTACAGATTTGCGCAAATGTTTTGCGCTATTATCTAAATATCGATTAAAAAAAACTATTGCGAAATGACGGCGTTTCCATTAATGCTACTTAATGCATTACTTGTTATGCGACTAAAACGTCCTTTTTTCTCTGACGTGGCGTGTTATCCGAGCATTAATGGCAGGGAAAGACCCTTATACTGCGAACGACACATATAAGGAGTTTCTGGGTGTTTCGCCCTCATTTCTGCTCCGAGGTTTTGATTGTGGCATTTATTTGAGATTTAGAATCCAGTATTCCTATAGGCTAATTATTGTTTCTTTTATGAATTTAACCCTCTGGGGACCAAAAACGCGCCCACGCGTTTTGCTCGTTTTTTTTTTTAGCAATGAAAAATAAACACAAAATGCTCTGTTAATTTTGATCTTTCATTTTCGTGTAATACATCAATCGATCCTGTTCAGTTTCAATTTTTTTTCTGTATACTCACAATACAAATAAAGTGTTTTGCTTTTTGACAAATAAAGAAAAACTAACATGATGCTATTTCTGCCTTCTCTCTGTCAGTAAACTCCCATTTGAAACGCGTTCGAAAATTATCTATAACTCCGCGAAAATTCAGTCAAACAGGCAAACAGACCCACGGGCATAAAGCTTGAGATCGCAGCTTTTAAATGAAGTAATTTATATAAAAAACAAATATTATCAGCTTCTGTAATCTGTATAAAAAGAGAGCGACTCCAGTCGAGCTCATTAGGAGCCATTCAAAAGTAATGTGACCACTCCCCGGAGAGCGCGTGCTATTCAAACGCAAATTCTGAGAACCATTTCAGTCTGTGAAACGCCCCCACATCAGCTGTAAACAAAGAGGCATAATATAGCCTACCTTATGGAGAAAATTTTCCGTGCTGATATGAGGAGCAGATCCCGCTGAGGAGTGAGGTAGGCTAAGTTATCCTTTCTCAAGTGTTAATGTGGAATAACGTTATGGAATAACGTTGTAGGCTTATGTAAACAAAAAGATGAATCGCGTTTCTATAATATGAATCGCGCGTCTATTTGTAAAGAGTGTTTAGCCTAAATATGAATCGCGCGTCTGTGTGTGAAAGAATAAACTGCTTTTACAGTTACAGTTACTGCGTTACAGTCAGGCGAAGTATGAAAGACAACATTTTGTTGACTAGATTTGGGTACAGTTTTTACTGTAGAATATACTGTCACATCAAATAAGCTTTTCTGAATATATATAAAATACTATTTTGTCAAAAATAAAGTCATAGACTAAGATGTTCCAATGTTGGCTATATTCAAACTAATGAATACATATGATAAAATGTAGGCCTATAATCTTTTTTTTTTTTTTTTTACAAAGAAAGAGTACTTTTTTGCAGAAATATTGCTGAAATTGTAATTATTGTTGTAATTGTAACCTTTTTAATAAAATAGCAAAACATATTTACAAGATAGATGTAAGCAAAATCTTAAATGGTCAATATAAGTCTTCTTCAAAATATATATTTTGTCTTTGCATTGTGGCTCAGTCAGTGTCACACCTGAATGAATGGCTAATTATGCAGAGTCATTATGCAGAGTGGGTGGGACTAAGGTGTAAACTACTCCTCCCCCTCGCATATTGGCTTTCCAAGCAAAACCTGTTTTACACCATTTAAATAAATGTATTTTTTTTTGTGAACGATAAAGCAAGACTATTTTCACATAATTTTGAAGCTAGAACTGAAAGGGACAACATCCATTAGTCAAAAGTCTTGTGGGCACATATTTTGTATGAGTTTTGTGGTCTTATTTCAGCAACTTTCATTTTTATTTTTTTAAATAACCACGCATAAACATTATTCTCTTAAAAATACAAACATCTACATACATGTTGCTCGCATATTATGGTAGGCCTGTTTGTGCTATATAGAGTGAATTTACACCTTTGCCATTAACATGTTTATAAATAACTGAAAAAAGCACAAATGTCAGAGCATGTCAGAACATCTCAAGGGCCCCAAAAACAGCTTGGTCCCCAGAGGGTTAATAAAGAACTCTGTCTCGTATTCTGTCCAAACGATCCATGTAGGCTACTTTTGTGTCCATTCGTTTTTCCTTTTTTAACCCGTAATTGAAAAACGAAAAATGAACGGTTGTTGTCTTTTTAAAACGCAAAGTTGAACACCAAAATTTTAATTTGAACTGGCTACACAAACTGCTGTGCAAAAAAGTAAATACTGACGAATTTTCAGATTTTTGTTTATGACTTTTTGCCCCTTTATTAAACATTTAAAATATTCACAAATTAATATGGAAAACATGTCGATTTTACTGGTTTTCTAAGGCCAAATTAGAACCTGGAATTTAGTGTCGGCTAAAATCACTTTTCCATCTCCGCTGTTAAGCAGATGCGCTTTTAGAGAGAAATGCACCTTTCATATGGATTGCATAATCAGAAGGTATTAGCTTTCGATTCGAATTTGTTCGTTTTAAAGTGGACATTTCAAGCTTTAGCCTACATAGGCTATATTTTGTTTCAGTTCTCGCGCTCCAGTTTACGGAGATCATGAAAGTGTGTCTGATTTTTATTTTTTATTTTACAAAAGCACAACGTTTTCTTGTTATTGTGAGTTTACACAAATAAAAGTAGTTGAGAATAATGTATTATTATTTTCTGTATGACCAGAAATGATAGAGTATTTTAAGTTGTTTCCACTGTTATTGCAAGTGTTCACGCCCGCGTCTTCTAAATATAGCCTATTAAATGTTATAATATTATAAAATTATATAAAAGTATTATTATTTGCGTAGCTATACATGGACCTCAAACACACCGCATCTTCTAAGTCAGGTGACTGTAAATGCGCAAAAAACTGTTTCCATATCAGTTTTGCGAAATATTCCTTTTTCGAATTGCCTGAAAAACCTCCTCATGCGAGCATAAAAACTTTTTTGCAATAAACAGGAGTTTTTGCGAAATTGACGTGTTTCCATTGTGCGTATTTTTAATTCACAATTTCAATTTGTGCAATTTGAAGGGTAGCCTAATGGAAACGCGGCTAGTGTCTCTCCACAACTTGCAATGCGCATAAGCCGCGTAACCTTGTTCTCCGCAAGGCGACTTCGCTGCTTCGTCTTGATCCGATTCTGCTTTTTCTCCGGTGGTGGTGGAGCTGTCTGGACATCTGAGGCTTCAGGCGTTCCTGATTCACCATCGTCCGTCGCGTCTGGCCTCTGAAAAAAGCTTTTACGGGTGGCTAGTCTGCCTGGGTCTGGCCATATTTGAAACGTCTCATTCGTTCGTTGTTTAGGTCTATATTACAGCCGTTTTAGGCATGCGCTTTATTTGAAATGCAGCATGCGATGTTGTTTAATAACTTTCAAACGGTAGAGCCTGTTCCTTTTTAACCCTTGTGTGGTGTTCGGGTCATTTTGACCCGGAGAGAATTTTCTTTTACCCAAAAATACTAGTTAATGTTATCGCTTTGGACTGAAACTTAGTGACTTTATTCACAGATGGTATAACTACTTCTCAAATGTTTTTTTAACAATTTTCTTACTTTTTTAGGGGGGATTTTGTCACCTTGTTACACTTGTGGTCTTCCCGGTCAAAAATGACCGGCCTACAAAAAATTGCTTATAAATCACTTGTTATGCAATATTATCACCCAATATTGGATTCAATCTTTTTGTCAACTTGTTCTCTTTCAATTATGACTGGTTTTATATTTCTATTTGCATCTGATTAATCGTAGGCCTCATTTATTTGACAGTAGGCATCTCATTTTTTGAGTAAAAAAAACATTTTTTTGTAATAATTTTGGACATTTTAAATAAAATCTGAAGAAAATTGGCACTGTTGATCACACTAGTCTACTTTAATATTTCACCAGGAATTTTGTTTTGAAAAACTTTTATTTTGTACAAAATGACACATTGTCACACTTGTGGTCTTCCCGGTCAAAAATGACCGGCCTACAAAAAATTGCTTATAAATCACTCTTTATGCAATATTATCACCCAATATTGGATTCAATCTTTTTGTCCACTTGTTCTCTTTCAATTAGGACTGGTTTTATATTTCTATTTGTATTTGATTAATTGTAGGCCTCATTTATTTGACAGTAGGCATCTCAGTTTTTGAGTAAAAAAAACATTATTTTTGAATAATTTTGGAAAAATAAAATAAAATCTGAAGAAAATTGGTACTGTTGATCACACTAGTGTACTTACATTTTTCACCAGGAATTTTGTTTTGAAAAACTTTTATTTTGTACAATATGGCATAGAGTTACACTTGTGGTGTTCCACTGGGCCATTAAGGGCCATTGTTTCAATGGGCCATTGAAAGTGAATGGGAGAGACCAATGCAAACAATGAATGGAACAACACAAAATATGTATCATTTTAAAGCTTAGAATCTCAGCTTTTTAATGCATCTAATCACTTTGATTACAACTCCTAACGAGAGCTGAGTTAAAACAGAGTGTTAACAGCCTGTGCCCCCCGCAGGCGCCACCTAGCTGCGAAATAAATAATCATATTTTTTTTTCAAAACCATTACCTTGATCAACTTAAAATAGGTGTCATTTGAAATCTTAGAGTCTGAAATTTACAATGAATGTAGCCAATTTGATAAACTCCTAAGTAGTGCTGAGTTATTTGCTGATAAATAGAAAAAAAAACAAATTCATAATTTATAAACTACTTTTTTGTACTACATTCAGCAATATGTAAAATACATCATACAGCTCAGATAGTCCTGTGTCATATGTCATTTGAAAGGTCTCAATGAGTAGAATACAGCAAGCATAATTGTTTCAGGCTTTTTACTAAACTTGAGTGAGGTTTTTATAAAATAAACCCTTCAAGAGACCCATTTTTAAACCATATATGGATGATGGAATTTTAGACACATTTCTGCTCGTAACATCATGAAACATGCTCCGATTGTGGAAAATAACACGTCATTATTTACAGCAGATGCTTACAATTAAAATGAGTCCAAACTCAACATAATCCATCACTCAGAACTAAAGATATTCCTCATGGAGTTCGAACACAAAAAATACCACAGACACACAGACTCACATAGTCAAGCAAGGTAGCTTAGACTTGGCCTTTTTACTTGTATCTTCATGAAACCTACATCGATCATGAAAAATGACACATCGTTATTTACAGCAGGAGCTCACGATTAAAAAGAGCCCAAACTCAATATATTCCATCAATAAGATCTAAAGATATTCCTCATGGCGTTCTAACACAAAAAATACCACAGACACACCTAGCCAAGTATATACTCATGAAGCTCTCATGTTTGGTTTTCGCTCATAACTTCACGAAGCATGCACAGATCGTAGAAAAATGTACATCATTATTTTCAGTAGACTATCACAATTAAAAAGAGCCCAAACTCAACATAATCCATCACTCAGATCTAAAGATATTCCTAATGGAGTTGTAACACACGAACCCCCACATGCGCTCACAGAGCCTTGACTATAGATGTAGCCTAGCACTTATGTCGCATTTTAACTCATAACTCAATGAAGCATGCATAAATTGTGGAAAATGGCACATCATTATTTACATGAGATTGTTAAGATTAAAAAGAGCCCAAACTCACCATAATCCATCACATGCACATATGTGTACATAAACAATGAACATGCCCCTGAAAACTTTTCAGTCTCTCCCATTCACTTTCAATGGCCCATTGAAACAATGGCCCTCAATGGCCCAGTGGAACACCACAAGTGTAACTCTGTGCCATTTTATACAAAATAAAAGTTTTTCAAAACAAAATTCCTGGTGAAATATTAAAGTAGACTAGTGTGATCAACAGTGCCAATTTTCTTCAGATTTTATTTAATATTTCCCAAATTATTCAAAAATAATGTTTTTTTTACTCAAAAAATGAGATGCTTACTGTCAAATAAATGAGGCCTACGATTAATCAGATGCAAATAGAAATATAAAACCAGTCCTAATTGAAAGAAAACAAGTTGACAAAAAGATTGAATCCCAAATTGGATGATAATATTGTATAACGAGTGATTTATAAGCAATTTTTTGTAGGCCGGTCATTTTTGACCGGGAAGATCCCGGGGGTTTTAGGGTTCTGAACACCACACAAGGATAGCCAAAGGTCGGTGTATTTTTGCTTTATACATTTTAGGCTTATTCTCAAATTCAGATTGTGTTAGGGGGGACGGGATTATTAGGCAATTTTAATCGGACAATTTGACCGGAGAGATTTAATTTTGTCGGACATTTCTTTTTTTTTTTCGGCCAATGGAAACCTGAGCCATATCGCATTAATTATATATGGCAGCCGGCAGACTGATACTGTTGTTGTTGCGCTTACTTTTTCATGTGATATCGAATAATATGTCCCAAGCATATTATCGAAATCGTTAAATTTTTTATCGCAATCCCGTATCGAGATCGAATTATCGCCCAGCCCTACTTTGAGCGTGGAGGGGGACCTGCCCTCGTCCGAAAGCTCGTCCGAAAACAGTATTGTGGATCCAAGTTTCGAGCCGAGCACCAGCCGGAGAACACTGACCATTTGGAAGCATAGAGCCGTCTAGTAGAGGGCGCTCTAGCCTGCGTAATCGTGTTTAACACTCCTACTGGGAGGTCAACAGGTATCCATTGATAGCCCATACATGTGTAACTAACGTAACTTAAGGCATCAATGAGAATATCACAATAACCTATATTAATGATATTTAAGCATTAGAAATCAGAATTAGGTTCGGCTCTTGAAATGAATTGGCTACGACCACTGTTCGAATAGCAAACGCAGTATCAAAACATTTATTTTAACATTCCACAAGAATTGTGAAATCACACATAGAAAACAACAATAACAAATTCCCCCCAAAATAGTCAGTCAGTTAAAAGAAAGAAATCAAAAATCAGTCCAGTAAATTAGTTCAATGTTCAACTCAGTTGAGTTTCAATTCAGTTCCTGTGTGGTTTGTTGAATAAAAGGCCTTGTTTCAAATCACTACCAGTATGTGATAACGTTGGAGATCTCATAAATCTTATCTGTATGATGTATCCAAAAGCGTGGAGTCCACCAGCTTGACGAGTTGATGGCCACTGGTTACAGTCACACTCCAGAATCGTTGAGTCACTGAATCGCTGAATCACTGGTTCACTGGCTCGCCGTAGAATCACTCTCTCTCTCTCGCTTAAAGGTGCATTAAGCAACTTTTTCATGTTAAAAATACCCGTTTTCTAAACCATACATGCTTAAACAATTGCCTGATGGGCTGAATGAGCCCTTCTCTGATCACTGAGATTGTCTCTATAATCCTGTAAAGTAAAATAAATAAGAGGGATTCGGGCCGGAATTTTAGACTGGGCGTGACGTCACGGCACACTCACCTGGCTGTCTGGCAGGTTTGTGTATTCGCCGCCATTCTCCGTAGAAGATGGATTCTAAGAGACCGGCTTGTAGTTCATTTCAAACACCAACGCAAACTCCACCTAAGATAAAAAAAAAGAAAACTTTTGTCCGTGAGCGTGCACACTTCTGGCTGCAGTTTCGCTTGCCGCCAGAGGGGGCATAGTTCTGCAAAAACTCAGAGACTTGCGCAATGCACCTTTAACAGTGGCAGAATATGCACAAAAAAATAAAATAAAAAAATCTGCATACAGCAAATGCAAAATATCGAATTAGTAGCTGCACATGGCTTTATCACTGACACATTCAAAGTCAATGTAACTCAAATTCAAATCTATATCACTCAGTTTAAACATGAACATAATGCACTGTGTAACATATCACCTCAAATATGACTAAGGACACAGTCAGTAAAAACACGCGTGAATAGTGCAAAGTGCTCATTTTACAGGTTTAAGCATGTCTAATCTAGAAAGTTACTGAACTCATTAAAATCATATAGCCACGAATAGGGCGGCAAAAGGCGTAACAAACATCCTTTATGCTGGCTCTAAGCCTCAAAACATTAGCCCATTAGGGTAACCCCGTAGCTGAATAAACATACATGAATTCACGTTACGCCATCTCATCATTAACAACGCACATATATGCAACAAAATGGCGTTCCAAATAGCAACGGTAGATTAACAAAGATAAACATATCAATCATCTCCGACTGTTTTTTTTTTTTTTTGTCAAAGGACATAACAGGAATAGCAAAGTAACATGAAGCACACATAGTATATTATCGTTTCATTTTTAATCAACTTAAGATGGCATGCTAGCAAGTAGTTTCCCTTCTGTTGTACTCACCGGAGATTATCCAAAGAAAAACAAAAGTGTAAACGGCAGTTTATAATAACTACGGCTTCTTGCCACTTTTACTAGCTAATACCAGCATTGAAAATTATTTGTCCCGTGTGTTAAGTGGTCTGTTTCACTTTATTTATCTCACTCTGTCTTCATCTAATGATGCACTTGACGAGAGGAAAAAAGAAAAAAAAAAGAGTCGCTCATCTTCTTTAGCTGTGCAACATAGTGGCTCAGCCAATAAACATGAAGCAGCGCCATCTAGGGGAATGGAGAATCACAGCAATTACAGTACTTTGGCCCTGTGCAGTTTAGGTGGGCTACATCCTCCCCCCCTGAATGTGCATGCATCCCTGCATGTACCTATACCTACTTAAATAGTAATTTGATCTGTTCCTAAAGCTGTAAACTTCAGTGTGGGATGTAAGTCCAAAGCTTTTGTAAAAGCCTGGTCAAGACCATTCAACAAGGAGTGCATAACTAAAGTCAAGGGGTTTCCTAAAGGCTGGTAAGTCAGCCGGTCAGGCTCTACCCTATGTCTAACTGATCTTCGCACTTCTGCATCTTCTTGTTGTTGGATATCATTCACACTCAAATCCTCAGGTTCATGCCACTCTGATTGTTCATCATGGTTTTCTTTCCTCACAGGTTCCTCTTTGTCTCCATGTTCTTTTGCAGGTATGGTTTGCACCACATCATCTTTCTAAACTTCAGGACTCATCTCATCATCTTTCTTTCTTATGTCAACAGGCAAATCATTACCCCCTTTCACTTTGTGAAGCTCTCCTTTCCAGTTCTCTGTTGGCTGGAATACCTCAGCTTCAGGTCTCAGGCTTGATTCCTCAGGGCTTGTGTTGGGGTTTTCCTCTCCTGAAGAAGGTCTAGGGTCAGTCTGAGGGATTTCATGGACAACAGTGACAGGTGGGTAAGTTGCCACCAGCATTTCCTCTGGGTAGTCGTAATCGTCTTCCTCCTCACTCTCATATGATCTCAGCTGTTCTTCCTCTTAAGACACTGGAGTCTGAGCAGGTCGCATTGTGCCTTTCTTTTGCTTATGCTGATTCACTTCTGCTTCGATGGATGGAGACAGGAAGCCACAAGGTAAGAGCAAGTCACGATGCAGTGTCCTATCAGGGCCATCAGAATGAACAGGTGCTACAACATAGACAGGAGAATCGTTTATGTGTTTCACTACTTTGTACACAGTTCGACTCCAACGGTCAGCTATCTTGTGTTTGCCCCGCACTCCAACATTCTTGACGAGGACATGGTCTCCTACATCCAAGATGGTTTCTCTTACTTTCATGTCATATCTCTGTTTGTTTTTCTGAGCGATTCTCTCTCTGTGTTCCACTGCAAGTTTGTAGCTCTCTTGCAGATTTTCTTTGAGCCTTTTCACATAATCAGTGTGAGTGGTTCTGCTCTGCCCTTCTGGGTGTAGTCCAAACGCCACATCAATAGGGAGGTTTGGCTGTCTCCCAAACATTAGCTGGTAAGGGGAAAAGCCTGTTGTGTCGTTTTTTGGTGCAATTGTATGCGTTCACCAAAAGCTGCACGTAGTCACGCCATCTGGCCTTACTTTCTTCTTCTAGAGTCCCAAGCATCTCCAAAAGCGTTCTATTGAACCGCTCCACAGGATTGCCGCGTGGGTGATAAGGGGTGGTTCTAGTTTTCTTGATCCCCAACAGCAGGCAAAGGTCTTTGATTACGGCAGACTCAAAATCCCGACCTTGATCACTATGTAGACGCTCAGGTATGCCATAGTGAACAAAGAAACTGTTCCACAACGTCTTGGCTACTGTCTTGGTCTTCTGGTCTGCAGTAGATACTGCAACAGCATACTTCGTAAAATGGTCAGTTATTACTAGGATGTCCTTTGTCCCACGGCCATCAGGTTCCAAAGACAGTTAATCCATGCAGACTAGTTCGAGCGGCCTGCTGGTCCTAATGTTCACAAGACGGGCTGTCCTTTCAGCTTTTGCTTTGCGACGAATACATCTCTCACATGTTCGCAACTTCTTATCTATGTCTGTAGACATTTTTGGCCAATAAATACGCACGCGGACAAGGTCTATGGTCCTCTCGAATCCCATGTGTCCAACTGAATCGTGGAGACCTTCTAGAGCGGTTTCACGATATTTTGTGGGAAGAACCAGCTGGAAAAATGGTTCACCGATGTTCATCCTTTTACTGTAAAGGACCGCATGGTCAATGACGAGTTGATCCCGCACTCGAAGCATGAGTTGGACTTCTTTGTCCTCTTTCTGTCTGACACGATAGGAGAGGCGTTTTCCTGTGGTGAGTATATCCATAATTCTGTTGATTACTGGATCAGCTCTCTGTTCTGCAGCCCATTCCAACTGTGACATTCTGGGAAGGGTGCTGGATCCTGGAAGCATATCAGCATGAGTGAACTCGGCTGGGATAGCACATGCATCCATGGCCAGGGATTCAACGATCACAGGCGAGTGATTACTCTCTTTCCCTGTACTGGAAGCTCCATCTAGCTCATGTCTCTGGCATACAGCTTTAATTGCTTCTTTTGGAAAAGTGGCGTCACTCTGTTCTTTTAGAAACTTGACAGGAACTGCAACACTCTATCGTCTTCAGCTTCGGCACTCAGATCTGTCTCATTAAGGTCATGTGGACGCCTGGATAAGCCGTCGGCATCTTGATTTCTCTTGCCGGCCCAATACTGGATATTGAAGTTGAAGTTTGACAGGGCTGCTAGCCACCGGTGGCCAGCAGCGTCTAGTTTGGCGGATGATAATACATAAGTCAAGGGGTAGTTGTCAGTGACAACGGTGAACTCAGCTCCATAGAGATAGTCAGACAATTTGTCAGTTATTGCCCACTTAAGGGCAAGGAACTCTAGCTTATGTTTGGGGTATCTCCTCTCACAGTCTGACAACCCCCTACTGGCGTAGGCAATAACTTTCATCTGTCCATCTTGCTGTTGATACAGAGCCGCCCCAAGGCCATGAAGACTAGCATCGGTATGGAGAACATATGGCAGTCGAGGGTTGGCAAAGCCCAAAATTGGAGCAGTTGTTAACTTTCCAATGAGAGTCTTGAATGCTTGTTCGCACTTAGCTGTCCACTTTTCAGCAAAGGGTGACTTAAGGTCGGTGTTGGAAAAGGACTTGGCTTTGCATTTCCGCCTTGCCGGAATGTAGCCAGCTGTGAGATCATTGAGGGGCTTTGCAATTTTTGAAAAGTCCTTGATGAATCTCCTGAAAATCCAAGAAAGGACTTGAGCTCTTTAAAGGAGTCATGAACTGGATTGTTTTATTATTTTATAATGTTGCCTGGGGTGCCCTTATAATGTTAGTATGATTTTTACATCAAACATTTTCATAATTTATAAATAAAAGCCATTTTTCCAAGCCTGATTTCAGCCTCAGATTTGAACGCTCTGTTTTAAGGGGCGTGTCTGCTGTGAGACTGCAGTGCAAACGCCCACTTTTGTGATTGGCTGACATGCTTGCATATGAAATAGCTAGTATTACATGAACTCTCTCGAAAACTTTTACTACGTTTTTACTATTACAGCTATCGAGATTAACAAATCGTGAAAAGTATCATTTAAAGCATTATATTTAAATCTATTCCATCACATGAAAGGTTGCAGCATGATGAGCACTGACTGAGCAGATGACAGACTGTTGATCGCGTGAATAAAGATCTTATCATTGCAACGCAATTTTTGTAAAATGTTTAGCACAGACACCTAAGCCAGTGGGAAGGGTTGTAGGAACCGCGTCATTAAAAATGAATTTAATCCACTGGTCCCTGATAGCTTGGTCCGTTCTTGGGAGAGAAAAAACATTTCTATGTTGATTATGGCAGTCAACAACAGAGCAACTCACGTGTGCACCACGTTTCTGCATCTTTCACGGTCGAGTGCGTACTTCGAATCGGAATTCAGTAATGGCGGCGCTCGACTGAATATGAGGAGGAGAGGGGCAGGGCGGGCTTCCTGCAGCATAGGTCTGCGGTGTCCATATATGGTATATCCTGCGCCGACTTGACGTCAAGTCAGCGCAGAAATTAACATCACGTATTTGAGTGCACGTGCACGTGGGCTGGTTGACGAACCCAGGGGTAAACAAAAGCTTCACTTTTAAATATCGGCTTCCCGGGCCAGTGTATAATCGTTAGGCAATCATAACATACATTTTTTCTCGTGGAAAAGTGAAAATTACAGGTCATGACTCCTTTAATATTGTTTGGTCGGGGCCAAGTTGTGAGTGCAGAAATCTTTTCAGGGTCGGTTTCTACTCCATTCTCCGAGACAACATGTCCCAAGTATTTTACCGACTTCTTGAAGAAATGACACTTCTCAGGCGATAACTTGAGCCCAAACTCCTTCAGTCTGTTCAAAACTCGCATAAGTCTCTCCTCGTGCTGTTCAAGGGTTTCTGAGAACACAATAAAGTCATCAAGAAAAACAAGAACTTCTTTTTGGTTCAAGGAGCCCATGCATTTTTCCATGACTCTTCGGAATGTGCTTGGAGCGTTGGTTACCCCATGCGGCATCCTATTGAACTCCCAAAATCCCATGGGAGTGTCGAAGGCTGTTTTAGACTTGTCCTCCTCTGCCATTTCCACCTGATAGAAGCCTGACTTCAAGTCCATCACAGAGAACCATCTCAATCCTGTCAGAGCTGCAAAAGTCTCCTCAATATTTGGCAAAGCGTATGCATCTTTGATGGTCTGAGCATTTCATTTTCTGTAATCAATGCATAATCGAATTTTGCCACTCTTCTTTTTTACAATTATAACTGGTGATGCAAATGGACTCTCAGACTCTCTTATGATGTTTGCGTCATACAGCTCTTTCAAGTGGAGCTGGACAGCTTCGTAATCGGATGGGTGGATGGGTCTCACTCTCTGCTTAAAGGGTGTTGGATCAGAAAGACGGATCTTGTGCTTGACTGCTGTTGTATGTCCATAGTCAAGGTCACCACTCGCAAAGACTTCAGGAATTGAATTCAGCCTCTTTGTAATCCTTTCTTTCCACTCCTCGGAGAGTGGCGAGTCACCAAAATCGAAAGAGATGGGGTTTTCTGGAGCCACTGAATGCAGTGTGTAGCACCCAGTTGTGGTGCTAGCAGAGGGTGACTGTTCACTCTTGGTTAGGTCTTCGCCCGTTAAAGAGGTAAGTGGGGAAATAGATAATGGAGCGGTGAGCTCTGCCAAGACGCAGTGTGCTGGCACTGTGCCGCTGTGTGGGGTTTCATTCTTGAGCAAAACAGGCACTTTAAAAGATGTCCGTCCGGGACTTGACATGATATAACTGCAAAAAGTCAACCCGTTTGGTAAGGGGAGTGCCAGAAAGACTATTCACGTTCCTCGTATAGCCATCTACTGCCATTTTCTGGCCTGCTGGGACGACTATTGCCTTCTTGTGAAGAAGTTTGACTTTATTCACTCTGTTTTTGTCTTGTGTTTTATTCTTATACAGACTGTGCAGATGTTGGTTGAGAACAGCATACGCACAGTTTTCAGGGACAGGCCTACCAATCTCCTCACTGAACTCGTCATACAAAACGTCCAGAGCATTAGTGCCAATGAGGACAGAGACATGAATAAAGGCACTTGAATCGGGAACGACGAGGGCTAGTGTGCTAACCGTCTTGGGGCTACCCGTGAAAGTCTCTGGAAAGAGTATGTCGATCTCAATATAGCCAATATAGGGCACACGCTGGCCTGCTGCTCCCTCTACTTCAATGAGGTTATCCAAAGGACAAATTGGATGAGAAGCTAAGTGGGAGTCATGAAACGACTTGGAGATTGTGGTCACTTGTGAGCCTGAATCAATGAGGCACTCATGTTGAATTCCTCAGATGGTGACGTTAACTAATGATCTTGATCCAACTAATCCATTCATGAAATCATCTCTAGTGGGTCCAGTGGAGAAACACTTGGCATTTTGGGTTTTCCATTTGTTTTTAGGACTACTGTCTCGGTCATTGGCTCCGGGACGTCCCTCTACCGGAGCCTCGCCCAGTTTAACCCTCTGAGGTCTGAGCTGTTTTCTGGGCCTGGAGGTGTTCTGACATGCTCTGACATTTGTGTTTTTTTCTGTTACTAGTGACATTTTCATGGCTAAAGTCTAATTACACTGTATTCAGCACAAACTCTGCTCCAATAATATATCAGCAGCATGTATGTAAAAGTTTGTAGTTTTGAGATAATGACATTTATGCGTGGTTTGTGAAAATACAAAACAAATTGTCACTGAAATAAGGCCATGAAACCCATACTGATTATTTCTTCACAAGACTTTTGAAAATTGTATGACGTAGCCTAGAATATTTGCTCCAAAACTATGTGAAAATCACCCTGACTGCTCATTCAGATAAGACAATATATTGATTTAAAATTTCTAAGACGTGTTTTGTGTGACAAAGCCATATTCGAAGAGGCGTGATCATCTCATGAATATGTAAGCTTTTAACACCTGAGAAAGACAAAGACACTCCCCTAACTGCCCTATTAGGAGCGATCAGGCCCTGTCATTCAGAGCAACCTTGCACAAAGAATGAGGAGATTTAAAAAAGAATGGCTTTTAGATTGTTTGGATTTATTTACAACACAACATAATCCAAAAATACAAATGACAAAAGAGCACATTGAAAACAATGATCCAAAGACAGAGACCTTTGTGCCATTCCTAAAAACATTGTACATACCATTTCCAAGGTGTTTGATTTTCACTTTACCATGTTCATGTACAGAGACTCATGTGCATGTTGAAGTCAGCAGGACTCAGTTGCATCTGGTCCCTGAAAGAAAAGAAAAAACTGAACATACTGGTATCAAGAGAAACTAGGCCTGCACGATTTTGGGAATACATTTTAGATTTTTCTGGTTAAAATTGCTTTTTAAAATTCACAGAATACACACACACACACACACACACACAAATGTTTCCAACAATATATAATATAAAGAACACCATATTTGTTGTGCCTTGTAGGCATAAGCTATGTGCAGTACTGCATAAAATAATTTTATTTTACAAAGCAGCCTATAAATCTTCCAAAAGATTTCAGTAACAATGCTAGAGAAAAATATATTGATTATCTTATGTTACTTCAAATGTTTCCATTCGTTATGATGATATGAAATGAGATAATAGTAAGAACATAAAGCCTAATGTTTGGTGCATTTTTCCTTTCAAACGCAATCGCGCTCCAAAATATGATACATTCAAACCATCAGTGCGCTCCAAAATATGATACATTCAAACGCCATCGCGCTCCAAAATATTAAACATTATGGTTATACATATCTATGCTTGAGCAGATATCCACAAACAGTATTTAACAGTAAACACGGGTCTAAATAGTATAATATTCACCATATATCTAGCAACAGTTCAACTGCAATGTGAAGTTTATGCAACAATACCATAAACTAATAAGTACGAATTTCTTACCTTACATCTTTCTTGTCTTCAAATCGCGTTCTTCTTCTTCTGATGTAAATCCAATGTAAGCTCACAAGCGCGTCTTCCAAACTCGACGAAAAGCAGAGACTTGTGAAGTGTTTTGGTGTTTTGTGTTTGAGGTAACGAGGGCGTTCGCGTTCCATGTGGAGATTTGCATGTGAATCTCTTTTGCGCGAGTGGGCGTGGCCGAATTAAAAGTAATTAGCAAGCGTTTGAGATACTGGACATCCTGTTGGTTTTATACAAATTACTTAAACAGAGAATATTTGTTTTCAGTTTGAATCCGATCATTTAAAAGTACACACTTAAATGTGTATAAAGGTGTATGGCTCATAAATGTGTGAGAAAGATTCGCTGAGTTTTGTTTCAGTTTATAGACGTGCTCAAGAAAAAAAAGTTCACCGCAACGGAGAGGCAGAACGCACACCCTGTTTATTTTCTTTATTTTACAAAAGCACAATGTTTTGATTTGATTGTAAGTGGACACATACAAAAGTAGAAATATCACAGATTATTTTTTTATATTTCTTTTTTCTGTATAACCATAAATGACGGAGTAATTTAAGTTTATTGTACTACAATGTGAAGAAAATCCAGCAAAACGCGGGGGCGCGTTTTCCGACCTCAGAGGGTTAAAGGAGAGCCCTGTTTTGCTCTCCATTCGTCCTGCTTTAACTTCAGTTCTTTGTATTTCAGGGCAACTGCATCCTTGTTCATGGGGTTCTCACACATTCTGGCTATGTGGCCGTCATCCCCACATCTAAAACAGAACCAGGCCTTTGGCTATGCTCTAGGTGCAACTTGGGGAGTCGCTTGGTGAACTTGAGCCTCAGCTCGGAGTGGGGGTGGATGTAGGCCAGACTCAAGAACTGCAGCCTCACGTCTTCTCTCTTTTTGGGATTTCTTGCTGTTGAGCTGCATTTGCAGCTCAGCAACTTGTTTCCTCAAGCTTTTAGTCTCAGATATGTATGCTTGTAACACACTGGCATTGTGATCAGTAAGGCAGGAGAAGTTGGCCACCGTTTGAACGTTCACTGAGGATTTTCCTTTGGAGGTCCCCAAATGGCGACTCATACGGTCGAGTTTGGTAGCTCTCTTGTCCTCTTCGGTTCTCAGCTGCAGTAAGAACTCAGCAAAGTCGAGGGGTTTATCAGTTTTCAGCTCTTGCTGAAGAAACAAGGTTGTGGTCCCAAAAGCCACGCTTAACCCTCTGGGGACCAAGCTGTTTTTGGGGCCCTTGAGATGTTCTGACATGCTCTGACATTTGTGCTTTTTTCAGTTATTTATAAACATGTTAATGGCAAAGGTGTAAATTCACTCTATATAGCACAAACAGGCCTACCATAATATGCGAGCAACATGTATGTAGATGTTTGTATTTTTAAGAGAATAATGTTTATGCGTGGTTATTTAAAAAAATAAAAATGAAAGTTGCTGAAATAAGACCACAAAACTCATACAAAATATGTGCCCACAAGACTTTTGACTAATGGATGTTGTCCCTTTCAGTTCTAGCTTCAAAATTATGTGAAAATAGTCTTGCTTTATCGTTCACAAAAAAAAATACATTGATTTAAATGGTGTAAAACAGGTTTTGCTTGGAAAGCCAATATGCGAGGGGGAGGAGTAGTTTACTCCTTAGTCCCACCCACTCTGCATAATGACTCTGCATAATTAGCCATTCATTCAGGTGTGACACTGACTGAGCCACAATGCAAGGACAAAATATATATTTTGAAGAAGACTTATATTGACCATTTAAGATTTTGCTTACATCTATCTTGTAAATATGTTTTGCTATTTTATTAAAAAGGTTACAATTACAACAATAATTACAATTTCAGCAATATTTCTGCAAAAAAGTACTCTTTCTTTGTAAAAAAAAAAAAAAAAAGATTATAGGCCTACATTTTATCATATGTATTCATTAGTTTGAATATAGCCAACATTGGAACATCTTAGTCTATGACTTTATTTTTGACAAAATAGTATTTTATATATATGAGCAGAAAAGCTTATTTGATGTGACAGTATATTCTACAGTAAAAACTGTACCCAAATCTAGTCAACAAAATGTTGTCTTTCATACTTCGCCTGACTGTAACGCAGTAACTGTAACTGTAAAAGCAGTTTATTCTTTCACACACAGACGCGCGATTCATATTTAGGCTAAACACTCTTTACAAATATGTACCCTTCATTCATCTCACAGAAACGCGATTCATTTTAGGCTAAACAGTCTTTACAAATATGTACCCTTCATTCATCTCACAGAAACGCGATTCATATTTAGGCTAAACAGTCTTTACAAATATGTACCCTTCATTCATCTCACAGAAACGCGATTCATATTATAGAAACGCGATTCATCTTTTTGTTTACATAAGCCTACAACGTTATTCCATAACGTTATTCCACATTAACACTTGAGAAAGGATAACTTAGCCTACCTCACTCCTCAGCGGGATCTGCTCCTCATATCAGCACGGAAAATTTTCTCCATAAGGTAGGCTATATTATGCCTCTTTGTTTACAGCTGATGTGGGGGCGTTTCACAGACTGAAATGGTTCTCAGAATTTGCGTTTGAATAGCACGCGCTCTCCGGGGCGTGGTCAAATTACTTTTGAATGGCTCGTAATGAGCTCGACTGGAGTCGCTCTCTTTTTATACAGATTACAGAAGCTGATAATATTTGTTTTTTATATAAATTACTTCATTTAAAAGCTGCGATCTCAAGCTTTATGCCCGTGGGTCTGTTTGCCTGTTTGACTGAATTTTCGCGGAGTTATAGATAATTTTCGAACGCGTTTCAAATGGGAGTTTACTGACAGAGAGAAGGCAGAAATAGCATCATGTTAGTTTTTCTTTATTTGTCAAAAAGCAAAACACTTTATTTGTATTGTGAGTATACAGAAAAAAAATAGAAACTGAACAGGATCGATTGATGTATTACACGAAAATGAAAGATCAAAATTAACAGAGCATTTTGTGTTTATTTTTCATTGCTAAAAAAAAAAACGAGCAAAACGCGCGGGCGCGTTTTTGGTCCCCAGAGGGTTAAACTGCTTCATCAGGTGACTGTTTACATCGGACGGCCTTACCCCACTTCTCTTCACTGCTGTGCTCAGCAGCGTTTGCAATCTCTGCAGGTAAGTGGAAGCCTTTTCTCCTGGATCCTGGTTTGTGTTCAGGAATTTGGCGAATATCTCTTCGCCGTCTTCTACCAGGCCATAAGCAGACTCCAACAGCCTCATGTAGTCTCTGGGATGACCGGATGAACCTAGCTGCCTAATAATATCTGAGGCCGGAGGAAGCAAACTCTCTTATATTCTTCTCCTCTGTGCTTCAACAGAGACATTGTCGTGGAACATAAGCTCTACATGGAGTAGCCATGTTTCAAAGTCAGCTTCGCCTGGCGGCTTAGGCACTCTGCCAGAGAATGAGCGCAACCTCTTGGAATCATTTTGAGACTTTGGTGCATCATTTTTTATCACGTGTTCGACAACAATGCGCCTCACCTCTGGTGGATTCAACATTTCCTCATCCAGGTCATCAGCCGAAGTGGGAGCGACTCCTCCCTTAGCTGTTGATTTGGGCTTTATCTTCACTTGCTTGGAAGCATGTGGGGAGGGCTTAGTAACGTCATTTCTCTTCCTAGATCTATGAACAGCTGCTGTTCCTATAGGTCTAGATTAAAACGTATGGGTTAACTGGTCCTTTTCGGTAGCTGCACCTAGACTATGGAATATTTTACCTAGTAGTCGACCGATATATCGCCAAGCCCGATATATGGCATTTTTTAAATATCGGCATCGGCTGATAACTTTTTCTAATTGGCCGATGTGTTGGAATTGGGACTTTTATTTTGACGGCGCTACAGACTTTTATTTTGACGGCCGGCGCTGAGCAGTGTTGTTTTCGTCAACGATGACGATAACGAAATTATTTCGTTGACGCACCTTTTTTTTAATGACGATAACGCGACGGAGACTAGCTAAAAATGTCTCTAAGGTGACTAAAACATGACGAGACGTTTTCGTTGACGGGACGAGACGGCTAATTTCTCCCCCTGTTTGTCTATGATTGGATCAGCGTAGCGTTTTTAACATCTTGAAACATCATCAGAGAATGCCCTTTTAATTGGTCGTTTCGCATTGTGAGTCACGTATCGTAGCAACGATGACGACAAGTGACAACAGCGGGAAATGTAAAAATGACTACCTCCGAGCAGCCGGCGAAAAAGAAAAGAGAACAAAAATGTAAAATGGAATGGGAAAATGACTACCCGTGGCTGGAATGCGTGAGGGACAATGAATACAAGGCCAATTGTACCATATGCCGTCGCGTTTTTTCTGTTTGTCACGGCGGAGTGTGTGATATTAAGCAGCACGCATCAGGAGATAATCTAATAATTCTATTGAATAAGTTCGCACACAAGACTACAGAAAACTGTTGTGTTTATTTTTCTTCAAATGCAGTCTAAGCCGATAAGTTTTGAATGTTATATGTTGTATTTGTTTAAGTTGAAAATAAAACGTATTATAAACTAAACAAATCCATGGTTCATTGTTGGCAAAATGATCATGATAGCCTTTATATTTCACATCTATGTGGTTCAGTCTTGTAACTTATATTGATTAGGCCTACTTTACTATTCTATAAATATATAGGCTAGGCCTAATAAGTTGTATTATAATATGCTATAAGGTATGAAATATATTTATCTAAATGTATCAATTAGTTTCCACAATATTCACCAGAAGTCATCATTTCAGGGTTATATAAAAAAAAAATAAAAAAAAATGTTATGAATTGCAACACTTGCTACAACCTGTCAAACCTAAGCCCATGTCCAATACTTTTTAACCTAAATTAATTTTTTAAAGACTGTTACTTTTTTTTTCTTTTTTTTACTAAAATTGACTAAAACCTTTTTGCGTTTTCGTCGACTAAAACTTGACTAAAACTATCAAGTTTATAAGTGACTAAAATGTGACTAAAACTAAAAAGCATTTTTGTTCAAAAGACTAAGACTAAAACTAAAAGGGCTGCCAAAAACAACACTGGCGCTGAGAACACCAGCACCTGAGAAGAGAACAGCAGTGCCTGATCACACAGCGCTCACCCACATTCTCCATCTTCATTCGTTTACCATCTCTGTCAGCAGGGGCGGCGCCAGAGAATTTTTAACGCATGTGCTGAGGGGGTGCTAGATCATTGACAGGGGGAGCTGCGCAATTATAGGCTATCTATCTATATATATATATATATATATATATATATATATGAGCAAAATTTGGCCACCAAATATTTAATATTCAATTATTTTAATGATCACAATTAAAGTTTGAATTTTATTAAATTGAACAAGCGCAACATTCAGCATTCAATCAAATATTCTAAAAGACTTATTATTAATAATAATGTTATTTCAACATAATATCTCGTTATTTCAACATATGTGTGCGTGCAACAAGCAAGATGTGCATTTGTAAATCCGGTGACGCATGCATTGATTTTTTTTAATAAACTAGTGTTTTCTGTGTCAGTGTTGGCTGCAAAGATGAAGTTGACGATCGCCATATTCGTATTGAACGCGCCTATAGAGAGAAATGCACATAGGCCTAATGGATTACATAATCAGAGAGTAGCCTATTTCTTTTCGTTTTGAATTATTTCGTTTAAAGACATTTCAAGCTTTGTGTATTTGATGTATTTCTCGTCTGTGAGGCATATAAGTTTCGGTTAAGTTAGGATGAGATGCGCTCCAGTTCACGTGCAATGCAAGTGACCGCGCGGGTGCCTCCATGATTATATTGTCTGCTATATTTGCTTCTTATTTATTCAATCCAGGCAATTGGTTGATGAAAAATTGATTAAAATTAAGATACAATTTATCCAAAACGAAATTCACTTTAAAGAAAGGTTTTCTACAAAACAAAACTTAATGAAGTGGTCAAAATCATGTCTGACCCACTCCATGTCTCTCGATATATTGCGCATCCTATCTTACTCATGCTGTTCACTTTTCATAATCAACATAGATGAGAGAACATAGAGAACTAAATGCGCTTTTTTAATGGCTACAACAGTATAGTAGGCCTACAGACTCTCTATTTGTACAAATTGCTGCACATTCATTTAATTCTGAATTTTGCGCACACAAGTTGAAAGGCATTTGTTCAAATCAAGTTCACGGATAATTGTGCGTGCATTTATTAATCATTATGATACTAAAATCATAACAAAGTAGGCTATGCTATGTACAAAAAATCAGATGAGCCCAGAATATGAACGCAACGTTTAATTACACGTTAAGCATTTTCCTCCCATAGAAAATTATTATAAGAACGCTTAATGTGGCTTAATGCAGATTAGAATGTCCCCTTATTATGTCGAAATAACGAGTTATGTCGAAATAACGAGATATTATGTCGAAATAACATATATTATGTTGAAATAACGACTTAATATCTCGAAATAACAAGATGAGCCTTCTTTTTTTCTTTTCTTCAAAATGTGATTCAGGGCTTCCATAGAATACAGCCTAGATATAATTGCTTCCAGAAATAATTTTTGGGGGTGCTATCGGGGTGCTTTGGTCTTTCTTGGGGGTGCTGAAGCACCTGCTAGCCCCTCCCTAGCGCCGCCCATGTCTGTCAGTCATATCTAATACTTTGTTAGACCGAACTGGTAAACAAAGAAATTAAATGGTATGTGAAAAAGTAAAGCGTTTGCTTTTATATTATTTGTGACAGAAAAGGCAAACAATCAGGCTAAAATACTTTAGCGTCATTTACCGTCAACATTCAGCAAATGCATATCTACATCATTTAAACAAATCTCTGAATATCTAATAAACATTTAATTTCACAAAGCTTGCAGATTTAATGGAATCCAGCAGTGATATATTGTGAAGTGTGCATTTGTAGCCTGCAAAAACGTGTAACTGCGAGTGACGCTCGGTCCGTGCGAAGTGAGTGAATGCGAACAGAAGATCAGCTTATGCTGTGCTATATCCAGTTGCCCACTGTGTCATATTCATATTGTTTTCACTGTGTGCTGTATGTAAAATTAGCGTTACCTTACCGTCTTTTTTTGAAAAAAATATGATTACCAATGCGCACGAAATTACCAGATTTCTGAGTGCCTTTACAGTGTTTACTTCCTTTTTATTCACCTATTCATATATTTTTAAACAATCACTTGACTGTGAAAAATACTGTAATAGGATTGCAGATTCAAGAAGGTGCCATCTAAAGCAGTGTTCTTCAGCCCTGCTCGTGAAGGTCCACCAACACTGCACGTTTTCTTTGTCTCCCTAATCAAACACAACTGATTCAACTCATCAGCTCATTAACCCATGTGATAATGAGCTGATGAATTGAATCAGGTGTGTTTGATTAGGGAGACAAAGAAAACGTGCAGTGTTGGGGGTCCTTCAGGAGCAGGGTTGAAGAACACTGATTTAAAGTATAAGCATGTTTATTTTAAATATTTGTTTTATTATTTATTATTTATTAAATATTGTTTAAAGTAAACATGCAGGTATATACATATACAGGCCACTCTGCTGTCTAAGATATCGGTATCGGCCATCAAAAAACCAATATCGGTCGACCACTAATTTTACCCCTGCACGTTAGAGCAGCTCCTACTATATCTTTCTGTTGAAAACTAATTTATTATCTCAGGCTTTTAATTCTACTGAGTATTGAGGCATGTTTTACATTGAATTCTGTGTGTACTTTGAATTTACCTCTGTATGTCCAGTTTTATTTATTTGTATCTTTGTACATCACTTTGGGCAACTGCAGTTGTATAAAATTTTGCTTTATAAATAAACAAAGTAAGTAAACTCAGAATCAGAAACAGCTTAATTGCCAAGTAGGTGGGTGTGGGTGTGGGTGTGGCGCAATGGATAAGACACATGCCTTTGGTGTGAGAGACCCGGGTTCGAATCCACTGTGAGACACCAATGTGTCCCTGAGCAAGACACTTAATCCCTAGTTGCTCCAGAGGCGTGCGACCTCTGACATATATAGCAATTGTAAGTCGCTTTGTATAAAAGCGTCAGCTAAATGAATAAATGTAAATGTAAATGTAAGTATGTTTATACATTCAAGAAATTTTGTCTTGGTGACAGAAGCTTCCACAGTACATACAGAATGACAGCGACAAGACCGATAATAAAAATGGAATAAGGGAATAAAAAATGCAAATATATAAAAGATAAAAAATACACAAAATAGACAATAATATATCAATGTATAGATATGTTATATACAAATGCAAGGAAATGTAAATAAGAGATATGGTGTGTTATAAATAATGTTAATAAGTATAAATAGTGTTCTGTATTGCACGTTTATTGCCCAGTGGGGACATATAACTGTTCATGAGGTAGATGGCCTGAGGGAAGAAACTTTTTTTTTTAAAAATTTTTTTTATTATTATTATTATTTTTTATTAGGTTCATCTTGGGTCTGACAGAGAGTAACAATAACATGTTATATAGTATAAATAACAGATACATGTACACTCGTAATGTAACATACATTAAGTCAGATTATGAAACTAAAAAGATATATATAATTGTATGTATACAAATTCACACACACACGCACAAAAAAAATAAAATTAAGTCGTTGTTGACTCCTTAACCCTCTGGGGACCAAGCTGTTTTTGGGGCCCTTGAGATGTTCTGACATGCTCTGACATTTGTGCTTTTTTCAGTTATTTATAAACATGTTAATGGCAAAGGTGTAAATTCACTCTATATAGCACAAACAGGCCTACCATAATATGCGAGCAACATGTATGTAGATGTTTGTATTTTTAAGAGAATAATGTTTATGCGTGGTTATTTAAAAAAAAAAAAATGAAAGTTGCTGAAATAAGACCACAAAACTCATACAAAATATGTGCCCACAAGACTTTTGACTAATGGATGTTGTCCCTTTCAGTTCTAGCTTCAAAATTATGTGAAAATAGTCTTGCTTTATCGTTCACAAAAAAAAAGACATTGATTTAAATGGTGTAAAACAGGTTTTGCTTGGAAAGCCAATATGCGAGGGGGAGGAGTAGTTTACACCTTAGTCCCACCCACTCTGCATAATGACTCTGCATAATTAGCCATTCATTCAGGTGTGACACTGACTGAGCCACAATGCAAAGACAAAATATATATTTTGAAGAAGACTTATATTGACCATTTAAGATTTTGCTTACATCTATCTTGTAAATATGTTTTGCTATTTTATTAAAAAGGTTACAATTACAACAATAATTACAATTTCAGCAATATTTCTGCAAAAAAGTAGCCTACTCTTTCTTTGTAAAAAAAAAAAAAAAAGATTATAGGCCTACATTTTATCATATGTATTCATTAGTTTGAATATAGCCAACATTGGAACATCTTAGTCTATGACTTTATTTTTGACAAAATAGTATTTTATATATATTCAGAAAAGCTTATTTGATGTGACAGTATATTCTACAGTAAAAACTGTACCCAAATCTAGTCAACAAAATGTTGTCTTTCATACTTCGCCTGACTGTAACGCAGTAACTGTAACTGTAAAAGCAGTTTATTCTTTCACACACAGACGCGCGATTCATATTTAGGCTAAACACTCTTTACAAATAGACGCGCGATTCATATTATAGAAACGCGATTCATCTTTTTGTTTACATAAGCCTACAACGTTATTCCATAACGTTATTCCACATTAACACTTGAGAAAGGATAACTTAGCCTACCTCACTCCTCAGCGGGATCTGCTCCTCATATCAGCACGGAAAATTTTCTCCATAAGGTAGGCTATATTATGCCTCTTTGTTTACAGCTGATGTGGGGGCGTTTCACAGACTGAAATGGTTCTCAGAATTTGCGTTTGAATAGCACGCGCTCTCCGGGGAGTGGTCACATTACTTTTGAATGGCTCGTAATGAGCTCGACTGGAGTCGCTCTCTTTTTATACAGATTACAGAAGCTGATAATATTTGTTTTTTATATAAATTACTTCATTTAAAAGCTGCGATCTCAAGCTTTATGCCCGTGGGTCTGTTTGCCTGTTTGACTGAATTTTCGCGGAGTTATAGATAATTTTCGAACGCGTTTCAAATGGGAGTTTACTGACAGAGAGAAGGCAGAAATAGCATCATGTTAGTTTTTCTTTATTTGTCAAAAAGCAAAACACTTTATTTGTATTGTGAGTATACAGAAAAAAAATAGAAACTGAACAGGATCGATTGATGTATTACACGAAAATGAAAGATCAAAATTAACAGAGCATTTTGTGTTTATTTTTCATTGCTAAAAAAAAAAACGAGCAAAACGCGCGGGCGCGTTTTTGGTCCCCAGAGGGTTAAAGTATTCTGGGAAAGGGCTCCAGACTTTCAGAAAGAGTTTTGGCTTTTGTTTCATTGCGAACCGAATCTTTTCCATCCTGAGAGCATACAAAAGGTCAAAAACCCATTGGCGGTAAGAAGGGGGAGCTGCTGCCTTCCAATTCAAAAGAATAAGTCGCCTAGCCAGTAAGGTTCCAAAGGCTAGACTATCAGCTTGCAATGCGTTTAGACTAACAGATTCTGGCAAAATACCAAACAGTACTGTTAATGGGTTAGGGTCTATTGTTAAAGAAAAAATAATAGAGAAGCACCCAAAGATTTTCCCCCAAAAATCAGACAATTTCGGACAGGACCAAAAAGAATGTGATAAGGTAGCTGGTTCAGTTAAGCAGCGAAGGCAGGTTAGGTCAAGATCAGGGAATATTCTGCTTAGTTTAGCTCTAGACCAATGAACTCTGTGCACTACCTTGAATTGGATGAGGGTATGCCTAGCATTTATAGAAGATGAATGTACACGGGCAAGAATTAGATCCCAAATATTTTCCTCCAGCGTCAAATTCAGTTCCTCCTCCCAGAGCGCCTTCAGTGGACGCACTGAGGGGGACTGTTTTGCATTGATTATGGTAAATATTTTAGAAATAACCCCTTTCAAAGATGTATGAAGGTCTAATATGTTATCAAGTATATTTTTAGTTGGCAGCGAGGGAAAGTTTGAAAACTGCTTTCGAATAAAGTTCCGTATCTGAAAGTATCTAAATAGATGTGAATTGGGTAGGTCGAATCTTTCTTGGAGTTGTGTAAAGGATGCAAAATTGTTATCTATGTATAGTTGATCAATTGTAGATAGGCCTTTTTCCCTCCAGATATTAAAAGCCCCATCCATCAGGGAGGGTGGAAATAATATATTGCAAAAAACAGGCGCTGTAATACAAGGGTCCTTAAGGTCTAACGCCAAACGTAATTGAGACCAAATCCTTAATGAATGTTTGACAACAGGGTTCTTTTTTACTAAAGTAGTATGCTTATAGGGAATTGGTACACATAATAAGGATGTCAAAGTTGCTGGAGTACAAGAGGCAGATTCCAATAGTACCCACTGAGACTTCTTTAATTGCAAATCCTGCTGCACCCAATATAACAGGTTCCTAATGTTTGCTGCCCAATAATAGGTTTGAAAATTTGGCAAAGCCAGGCCGCCCAAACACTTTGGTTTCATAAGATGACTTTGATTAATTCTTTTTGACTTATCCCATATGAAAGAAGAGATATTCCGTTGCAAAACTGTGAAAAAGGATTTTGGAATAAATATAGGAAGGCATTGAAAAAGATATAAAAATTTAGGAAGTATATTCATTTTGATAATATTCACCCTTCCTATCAAAGAAAGAGGGAGACATTTCCAGGACATGAAGAGAGACTTGACATGATTATAAAGAGGACTAATGTTGGCTTTGAACAGGTCAGAGTATTTACGAGTCACCTGAATCCCCAGGTATTTGAAACGATTTCTGACAACCTTAAATTGAAAATCTGAGTATGAAACCTGAAGGGAAGATAAATTCAGTGGGAACAATTCACTTTTAGAGAAATTTAGTTTGTATCCAGAGAAACTACTAAAGACATTCAGAATGGAAAAAACTTGAGGAATTGAAATAAGAGGGTTAGACAGAAAAAGAAGAAGGTCATCTGCATATAAAGAGACCTTGTGTACCATACCTGCACGGGTGATACCACAGACCTGTGCACTGGACCGCAGGGCAATTGCAAGGGGTTCAATGGCTATGGCAAATAACAATGGGGAAAGTGGACATCCCTGTCTTGTGCCCCGTTGTAGTTCGAAATACTCTGAACAAATATTATTAGTACGTACAGAAGCTTTAGGGGCTGCATATAAAATTTTAATCCAGGAGACAAAAGTAGGGCCAAATCCGAATTTTCCTAAAACCTGAAAAAGGTAATTCCATTCAACACGATCAAACGCCTTTTCAGCGTCGAGTGACAGAACCACCTCTGGATTATTTGAATGGGAAGAATACAATATATTAAAAAGGCGTCTAATATTAGAAAAAGAATGTCTATCCCGAATAAATCCAGTTTGATCATGCGAAATAATTTGACCCATAGAGCTTTCCATACGGATAGATAAGAGTTTTGCTAAGATCTTATAGTCGCAATTTAACAAAGAAATGGGACGATACGAACCACATTCAAGTGGATTCTTGTCTTTCTTTAGAAGCAGAGAAATAGTCGCTTGGTAGAGACCCGCAGGCAAATAACCATTCTGAAGGCTTTCTAAAAAAACTGAAAGTAAAATAGGGCTTAACAATTTAGATTTTTTTTTATAAAATTCGGACGGAAATCCGTCAGGCCCTGGGGCCTTACCAGATTTCATGGACGCTATAGATTCCTCAATTTCTTCCACTTGAATGTCCTTCTCTAAAGAGTCATGGGACACTTTGTTGATAGTAGAGAATTCAATTCCATTAAGGAAAGTGTTCATTGTGAAAGCATCTGGTGGGGATTCTGAGGAGTATAGGTCCACAAAAAACTGTTTGAATTCAGAATTTCTTTCTTTATAATTTGCTTTGATGGTTCCTGATTGTAATTTAAGTTGGGGAATCATACGAGATGCTTCAGCCTCACGAATCTGCCGAGCAAGCAACTTCCCTGTTCTATCACTTTGCTCATAAATCCTATGTTGAGCACGCATAATCAGTTTTTCAGCCTTGTCAGTTGATAAAATATCATATTCTGCCTGCAATAACTGACGCTCTTCAAAAAGCTCAGGGGAGGGATCCGAAGAATACTGGCTATCAATATGCGCTATGGAGTTGGATATTTCTATTAGTTTTTTTTCCCTTTCTTGATTTTTATGGGATGAATAAGAAATTATTAAACCACGTAAATAACATTTCAGGCTTTCCCAAATGGTCGAGTATGGCATGCCTGGTGTGGTATTGACTTCCATAAAACTCGATATATTAGAAGAAACAAATTCAATAAAATCCTTATCAGATAGGAGACCTGGATTAAGACGCCACTGACAATATTTAGGTGGCTGGTGTGGAATCTTAAGCTCTAATATAATTGGTGCATGATCAGAAATTACTATACTTTGGTAAGAACAGTCCTGTAAGTATGGAAGAAATTTATGGTCCAGAAAGAAATAATCAATACGAGAATACGTCTGGTGAACATGAGAAAAAAAGGAATACTTCCTATCAGAGGGATGCAAGTGACGGAATGCATCACATATACCGTACCTTTGCATAAAAGTGAGGATAACTGATGCACATTTTGATAGAGCTATGATTTTTTTGGAAGATCTGTCAAGAGCGGGAGACATAACGCAATTAAAGTCCCCAGCCAAAATAAGTGGGTGTGAGTGAATATTAGGAATGCAAGAC
The DNA here is from genome assembly GCF_965113295.1 of Leuciscus leuciscus. Lineage (NCBI taxonomy): Eukaryota > Metazoa > Chordata > Actinopteri > Cypriniformes > Leuciscidae > Leuciscus > Leuciscus leuciscus. The sequence goes on along the minus strand of NC_138727.1, from coordinate 25,917,995 downwards.
AGAAAAGAAGAAATAAAAGTAGGATCATCGTAATTGGGTGCATAAACATTTGCAAGAGTCATGGGGGTTGAGAAAAGTGTTCCTGATACAATAATATATCTTCCTTTCTGATCTACAATAGTATCAGAGACTACAAATGGGACAGATTTATGCACTAAAATTGCACAGCCTCTAGATTTGGAATGAAATATTGAATGGAAAACCTGACCTACCCAACCCCTTTTTAACCTAAAGTGGTCAGCAGGACGGAGGTGCGTTTCTTGCAAAAAAACAAAGTCTGCCTTTAAGCTCTTCAGATGGTTCAAGACCCGGTTACGTTTAACAGGATTATTGACAGCCTTACAATTCCAGCTAACATATCTCAAAGAGTTTGCCATGTGAACGTGTTTAATAAAAGAGGCATCCTATTCAGGAAGAGAATGAAAACAAAAGAAAACCAACTAACAAAATACATAAAAACAATAACAACAAAAACAAAAAAAACAAACAGAGACCTAAAATAAACAGAAACACATCCATGTGTAAAAGACACCCAATGATGAACACCACGAAGAGTAAATGAACTTGGAGATGAACTCAGCTTTGAAACTACAGCACCACCCAACCCTCCCTCCCCGCCACTACACCCCTTCCCCACTCCCACCCTATGAACAAAGCTAACACTACCCTTGACGGAGTGTACGCCTCCCTGGGTTAACACCCAACAATACGCCCGAGTCACCTTAAAACGAAACTCGAACGTGACTCTGCAAACCACTAAATCATGTTATAACCACATTTATGATTATGATCAGAACAAGAAAATTAAATTTTGAATATTGTTATAATAGGCTAACAGGCGAAAAATAGCCTCATCACCTATTTTATTTGAACTATTGCACCGCAGCGAGGAATCCCAAGAGAAGGATAATTAACTTTAACACAAAATGACGAATCTGGTAATATATAACATATAAAGCAGGTAGAAAGAATAACATGGTATTCTTTCAGCTAACTTAGTCCATAACAGCTTTGAAAGTCAGGCAGCCATTTCAACCAGCTGACCTTTCTATTACCTCAGCCGCTCAGATAGCTCGTGTCCTCTTGTCTTAAGGGGTCATTATATGCCTTTTCACATAGTCCATCGCTTCAGCTGGTGTATCAAACTTGTGCTCAGTTCCATCATATGTGATCCGAAAGCCGGTTAGACCTCTCAGCCCATATTTCACATCGGATCGGGACTTCAGCACTCGTTTCACGTCGTAATACGCTGCCCTCTTTTTTGCGATCTCAGGGGGGAAATCAGGGAAAATGTGGACGAATCTGTCTTTGAATTTGAGCTGTTTGGATTGAATAGCCATCCGCAGAATGTCTTCCTTGACGTCAAATCGGTGAAAGCATATGACAAACGCCCGCGGTCTTTGACCCTCCGCGGGTCGCGCTGCCAGCGTACGGTGGGCTCGGGCAAGAAGCGGGGGTTCACGGAGGTTGAATATTTCTTGCAGTGCTTCTGAGATAAATTTTGTCGGATGTGTGCCTTCCATACCCTCGGGAATACCCACAAGACGCAAATTGCTTCGACGTGAGCGGCAAATCTGTGCACTTAGCCTGAAGAGCGGTAATCTCGTTCCGTAAGGAAGTCACGGTGGGCTCAAGTGCCTGCAAACTAGTCGTCCACTCAGATGTAGCATTTTCCAGACTAGTTAGTCTATCCTCGTGCGCTTTCACTTCTGAAGTTAACGTCGTTAGTGAATTATGTACTTCTTCTCTCAGGGATGATATTTCTTTCTGTAACTCCGCTGCATGCGCGTCAAACTTTTGGTGAATTCCAGCTTCCAAAGACTTAATCGCTGACATTATTGTAGCACCATCAGTTATGCTAGTTTCATCTTTTGCTAGCTCTGCAGATCCGTTAGAGCTCGCCGGATCAGTCTTTTTCTGTCGCGGAGCTTTCGACATTGAGGTGCAAAGTTCAGAAATATCGCACAAAACAATTTAACAGCTGTGATGAGTGTATAAAATGGGTTATAACTTATATAGAAAGTAAATATAACAATTAGTTTGCAGAGCTTCCGATCCTACGACCTCTCATGTCAGACGCTAAACCGGAAGTCGGAAGAAACTTTTCTTGTGCCTGGCTGTTCTGTTGCTCAGTGCAATGTAGCACCGACCAGAAGGCAAAAGTTCAAAAAGGAAGTGACCTGGGTGTGAGGGGTCCAGAATGATCTACCAGCCCTTTTAGTCACTCTGGATGAGTACAGTTCTTGGAGAGTGGGAAGGGGTGTGCCGATGCTTCTTCCAGCAGTCCGGACTATCTGCTGGAGTCTTCTAAGTTCTGATTTGGTAGCTGAGCAGAACCAGATAGTTAAAGAAGTGCAGAGGACAGACTCAATGACTGGTACAGAGAGCTGAGTTTAGTCTGGAGGATATCTGGAATGATAGTGTCCACAAACAGGATCCTCACATAAGTCCCTGGTTTGTCCAGATTTTTCATGTGTATTTCCCATGTGGACTGCATCATCAACAGACCTGTTTGCTTGATCAGCAAACTGTACATTTCAAATGTTTTAATTTGTGACAAATAGGCTAATGTGGTCACAATACTGGGAAAACCTACTCATTTATGTATTAGAAACTAGGCGATCACTCTTAACATTTCCATGCAAATATGTAGCCTATATAATTCACATTTTCTATAGTTTATTTATTTTTTTATTGCAAAGAGAAAATAACATAATAGATATTAAGAATTAATAAAATTGAAAAATAATTAAATACAGGGTATTAGTAGCCTACTTTACTATAAAGCACAGTGTTACGTGCTTAATGTTGTAAAGCGACGATTGCTTAACAGCCAGCAACAAAGAATAACATACAATAATGAGTATTATTTCTTAGACAATTTACACAATAGAAATAAAATAAGTATGAACATAGAGAAAGAAAAGGAAACGAGTGTTACCAAATCAAAGAAAGGATCAAAACCAAATGTTTCCCATAACTGATAGCCCACACCCTCTAAACTGTCTACCAAAAAAAATAAAAATAAAAATATTAGAAACAAAACCGAAATCTTCAGCGTATTCAACACTTTAAGTAAACTACACAAACCACAACCATAAAAAAAGGGAGGCAATCACTTGACCTAACTAACGGAGAAAGTACTACCTGTAGATATGAGAATATTACTGTGAGGACACAAATTAACAAAATTAGAAGTCCAGTCAAGTCACCTTCATTTATATAGCGCTTTTAACAATATTGATTGTTTCAAAGCAGCTTTACAGTGATAATAGGAAATCAAAGTAACGGATTGTTTTGGCTTTACAGCAGCTCTAGAATAAAGTTATTGTCCAGCTAAAGTTAGTTTTTGATTGGTTCACTTTCATTGCAAAGATCATTAATTATTAATTTAGGGGCTGCTTACACAACACCGTTTTAACTGAAAACAGAAAACTTTTAATGTGTTCTGGCCGTTCATTTGCAAGACAACAGTGTTTGGTGGCTCGAGAATGCAAACTTTGTAATGGGTTCCAAGGTGCAAGTTTTGAAACATTTTGAAAAACGTTATCATCTCTGTGTGAGAAACAAAAACATGAATCTGTGAGAGCGGTAACGGCGTGCACATGCATAGTATGTGTTTAGTCTATAGCTATATGCACATTTGAATATATATGTGCTCAGGCACGTAGTCTTTCTTTACAAATTGACCTCACCAAATTACTTGTCTGGCCTGCATAATACAGAATTTTTAGTTGCTTACATACGAACTGGAATCATTTTGATAAAGTTTTTTCTGTACAGAGGTAAAGGGAAGGGAAGGAGGCCTTCACATGGGAGAGACTAGTTGACACTTTAGGGCTGCGTTGTTGTTGTGTCCAGGCGCAGGTCCTTCATCAGATCTGGATTTGGCGAACTACAGTAAACGTCAGGATAAACAGAGAGACTAATATTAGCATAGACAACATTCTTCTTAAGATGTAACGAGTACATCAGGTGTTATGGGAAGTGTTCCCGGTTCTGGCTGACCTAGTTTATGCAGCCTAACATTGAATTATAGAAGTTGATAATGTGTTATGTGTATGCGAGAGATGTTTTTAGTCTAGATTTAAACTGACAGAGTGTGTCTGCTTCCTGGACAATGTTAGGAAGACTGTTCCAAAGTTTAGGTGCTAAATAGGAGAAGTATCTACTAGTGGTCGATATTTGGCACTTTTAAAATATCGGCATCGGCCGATACATTTTTCTGATTGGCCGATGTTTTGGAAGCGGGACTTTTATTTTGATGGCGCTCCGGACTTTTATTTTGACGGGCGGTGCTGAGAACACCAGCGCCTGCTCACACAGCGCTCACTCACATTCTCCGTCTTCATTAGTTTAGTTCTCTAAGATATCGGCATCGGCCATCAAAAAAACCAATATCGGTCGACCACTAGTATCTACTGACCGCAGTCGATTTGTTTTGATATTCTAGGTATTATTAACTGGCCATAATTAAGTTGGCTTGAGAAAGCCAACTTACTGATATTGTACTTAAACTTATTAAGTTGGCTTGAGAGAGCCAACTTACTGAAATGCTATTTAAACTTATTATTAAGTTGGCTTGAAAGAGCCAACTTACTGAAATCCTATTTAAACTTATTATTAATATTATTAAGTTGGCTTGAGAAAGCCAACTTACTGAAATCCTATTTAAACGTATTATTAGGGGTTCAAGCATGAAATGCTGAAACCCTATTGTAATCGTCCTGATTTTTATTATTATTCTTCCGCCGTAAAACGCATCGTGCAGCCCAAACCGTAAGAGCTGGAACCTTGAAACTTTGCCAGATGGTAGTACAAAAATCGAGGAGAGGTTATCAAATTATGACGCCGATTGGCCCATAGGTGGCGCTGTAGCAACCAAAAGCGCGAAACTGCTCATAACTCCTAGAAGTTAAGTGTCTTATATCATTGGAAAGCTGGACGCCTGACGAACAAAACGTATATCTCCGATTTTATTTCCGCCATGATAGATTTTCCGCCATTTTGAATTTTGTCGAAAACCTACTTTTGCGAACTAGTCCCTGGTTTTTGGCCTGATCGGAACCAAACCAGTGCAGAATTGACATTTCGATTCACGGTCGCTGGGGGGTGCAAAATTAACGTTGTGGGAGGAGCCTATTTTACTAAAATGGCTATAACTCAAGAAGTAATTTAGTAAACTTCACCAAACTTGGTACACATATGTAGGAGGTCAATCTGAGGTCACAGTAAAAAAAATGCGTTGATTGGCCTCATGGTGGCGCTATAAAACAAAAAAAACGTATAGACACCTGACCGTTTTTCTGAATGACTTGAAATTTGGTATGCAGTGTCTTGGCCCAAGGGGCCATGTATGTCTAAAAGGATATTGGCGTATCTCGAAAAACATGGCCGCCATTGGCCAATGAGGTTTGAGCACCTATTAACGAAGTCCGATCGGAACGAAACTCGGTGGGCATGTTCGGCTCAAGCCCCTAGAGGTCTGTAAGAATTTTGAAAGAAATCGACCACTAGTTGGCGCTAACGAGTTTTATGGCTCTGTAATCACGTGGTGTTACACTTTGTCACAAAATGCATATCATTTGATAGATCTCCTCATGCTGAACAACTTTGCCTCAAGAACCATTGCTGTCAATCAAACCGTTCATTAAATATTCACGAACATGTTAAAAACCTACTTTTGCGAACTAGTCCTAGGTTTTTCGCCTGATCGGAACCAGACCAGTCTAGGACAATTCTCTGGACTCTCTAGATCAATAATTATCAAAAAAAAGTTGAACTTTTGCATTTGGATGGCTGTAATAGGGTCATTTCAGAAAAGGGGCGTGGCAAAATACACTAAAAAGCCTTTCAATCTTAAACGAAAACTCAGAACTTCACGAAAATTGGTGAGCATATGTGCCATAACATCATTAACAAGCGTACCAAATTTTATGGAAATCGGACCAAAGGTTGCGCTATAACTGTTAAAAAGCTTTAAAATCATGTATTTCCTATGGTACATTGCCTGTATAGGCAGTAAATGGTATTTTCCATCTATTATGTCAGTGGTTACATGCTTGCTAAATAAAACTTAATAACTTTTGATGCTTTTGTGCTTAAATGCCTTAACTGCTTGAACCCCGATAAATGCTGCTTGCAGCTTTAATTAAGTTGGCTTGAGAGAGCCAACTTACTGATATTGTACTTAAACTTATTAAGTTGGCTTGAGAAAGCCAACATATTGAAATCCTATTTAAACGTATTATTAAGTTGGCTTGAGAAAGCCAACATATTGAAATCCTATTTAAACGTATTATTATTAAGTTGGCTTGAGAGAGCCAACATATTGAAATCCTATTTAAACTTATTATTAAGTTGGCTTGAGAAAGCCAACATATTGAAATCCTATTTAAACTTATTATTAAGTTGGCTTGAGAAAGCCAACTTACTGATATTGTACTGTGAAAAACTGTTGACTCAAACTCGTCCTAGAGCTTTAACTCTACATACTCCAAACTCTGCTCAGACACTCAAACTGATCTGAAGTTAGTTGCTATATCTTTTCAGACTGATCAGACTTACGGTTTTCCTACAAATGACGATCAAAACTCGGAAAAACTCCCATTGACTTAACATTGGGCATTCTAAAAAAATTCAAACTCACCAACCGACAAAAATTCAAATCTAAACACCTTGAAGACTAAACCAAACTGCCGTTCTATATACTATATTAGCCAATGAGACTCATTTAAATCAATAAACTCTAAACTCATATACTTCTAAACTAATTAACTTAAATTTAATAACTAATTAACTAATAAACTCATGAATTCATAGACTTATGAACTCTTAAACTCATAAATTAATAAACTCTGAACTCTAAACACATTTAAACTTATAAACTCTAAACTCAAAAACTCGAACACTTATAAACTCATCAATTTATACACTTATAAACTCTAAACTCATACACTCTTGAGTGTGCATGTGTGTGTCTGAGTGAGTGTGTGAGCGTGTGTGTGTGTGTGTGTGTGTGTGTCTGTATGTGTGAGTGAGCGTGTCTGTGTGTGTGAGTGAGTGAGCGTGTCTGTGTGTGTTAGTGTGTGTGTGATCGAGTGTCTGTGCGTGTGTGTGTGTGATCGAATTAGTGTGTGTGTGAAGAGTTAGTGAGCGTGTCTGTGTGTGTGTGTGTGATTGAGTTAGTGTGTGTGTGAGAGTTAGTGAGCGTGTGTGTGTGTGTTAGTGAGCGTGTCTGCGTGTGTGTCTGTGTGTGTGAGTTAGTCAGTGTGTCTGTGCGTATGTGCGTGTGTGTGTGTGTGTGTGAGAGAGTTAGTGAGCGTGTCTGCGTGTCTACTTGTTTGTGTGTGTTTAAACTTATAAACTCTAAACTCATAAACTCTTGAGTGTGTGCGTGTGTGTGTGTCTGAGTGTGTGAGCTAGTGTGTGTGTGTGTGTGTGTGTGTGTATCCATCTAACTTATTTATCTATCTATCTGTCATAAACTCCAAACCACCCAAAACACCTTAGCAACCACCCAAAATACCCTAGCAACCGCCTAGCAACCACCCAAAATATCCTAGCAACTGCCTATCAACCACCCAGAATACCCTAGCAACCACCCAAAACAGCCTAGCAACCACCCAGAATACCCTAGCAACCACCCAGAACACCCTAGCAACCGCCTAGCAACCACCCAGAATGCCCTAGCAACTCCCTAGCAACCACCCAAAATACCCTAGCAACCACCCAAAATATCCTAGCAACCGCCTAGCAACCACCCAAAAGACCCTAGCAACCACCCAAAATACCCTAGCAACCACCCAGAATACCCTAGCAACCGCCTAGCAACCACACAAAAGACCCTAGCAACCGCCTAGCAACCACACAAAAGACCCTAGCAACCACACAAAATATACTAGCAACACCCTAGCAACCACCCAAAATACCCTAGCAACTACCTAGCAACCACCCAAAAGACCCTAGCAACCACCCAAAATATCCTAGCAACCGCCTAGAAACCACCCAGAAAATACCCTAGCAACCACCTAAAAGACCCTAGCAACCACCCAGAACACCCTAGCAACCGCCTTGCAACCACACAAAAGACCCTAGCAACCACCCAAAATATCATAGCAACCGCCTACAACCACCCAGAATACCCTAGCAACCACCCAGAACACCCTAGCAACTGCCTAGCAACCACCCAGAATACCCTAGCAACCACCCAGAACACCCTAGCAACCACCTAGCAACACCATAGCAACCACCCAAAATACCCTAGCAACCACCCAGAATACCCTAGCAACCGCCTAGCAACACCATAGCAACCACCCAAAATACCCTAGCAACCACCCAGAATACCCTAGCAACCGCCTAGCAACCACCCAAAAGACCCTAGCAACCGCCTAGCAACCACCCAGAATACCCTAGCAACCACCCAAAACACCTTAGCAACCACCCAAAATACCCTAGCAACCGCCTAGCAACCCCAAAAAAGACCCTAGCAACCACACAAAATATACTAGCAACACCCTAGCAACCACACAAAATATACTAGCAACACCCTAGCAACCACCCAAAATACCCTAGCAACCACCCAGCAACCACCCAAAAGACCCTAGCAACCACCAGAAATATCCTAGCAACCCGCCAAAACACCCTAGCAACCACCCAGAATACCCTAGCAACCACCTAGCAACCACCTAGAACACCCTAGCAACCACCCAAAATACCCTAGCAACCACCCAAAAGACCCTAGCAACCACCCAGGACACCTTAGCAACCACCCAGAACACCCTAGCAACCGCCCAAAATACCCTAGCAACACCATAGCAACCACCCATAACATTCCTAGCAACCGCCTAGCAAAAAACGTTCTGCTCCAAACTTTCTCAAGCCAACTTAAAGTTTGTCTCGACGAACTTTCGCATCTAGTTAGTGGTGCTTTTCAAAGCAACACTATTGTTATTGTCGCTCATACTTATTATTCTTATTATTATTCTGCCAAAAGTTTGGCGCGTAATGCGCCCCCGCACCGTTTGTCACAGACCCCTGAGTGAGGTGTCAAATCGAGCGGCTCATTGAGGAGAGGTGTGCTATATCTTTTCTAAGCGATCGGGTGTACGCTTAGGCGATCGGGAGCGATGTTCGCACAGCGGACGAAAAAGCGGCCAAAAAAGTCCCATTGACTTTACATGGGGAGTTCTAAAAACATTTGAATCCCAACTGCCGTTGTCACACACACCACTCCAAAGGGCCTGACACCCCTGCGTTTCTCTCCCTCTCTCTCTCCCTCAGAGGATTTATATTATCAAGCAGCCAATAAGTAATGGCCTAAAATCTTCATAGCCACACCCTAGCAACCAGTTACAGCACCCTAGCAACCACTCTGAGCTCCCTAGCAACCACCCTAAACCAATAAATAATATAAAAACATTTCTTTTACATTTTTTAAAGCAATATCACACTCGTAGCCTTGCGATATTGCTCCATGCTTGTGTACTGAAGGAACTCGTTATTAAAGATTTAAAGAACTCTATAAAAACTCCATAGTAACCATATTTGACAACTACCAACCACCTAGTAACACCATAGCAACTACCAAAAATACCTTAGCAACCACCCTGAACACCCTAGCAACGTCTAGAAATGCTCTAGTAACCACCAAAAAACTCTAGCAACCAACCAAGAACACCCTAGCAACTGCCTAGCAACCACCCAGAACACCTAGCAACTGCCTAGCAACACCATAGCAACCACCAAGAATACCCTAGCAACTGCCTAGCAACCACCCAGAACACCTTAGCAACTGCCTAGCAACACCATAGCAACCACCCAGAAAACCCTAGCAACCACCACCTGGCAACAGCATCTTGCTAAAAACATGCTAGCAACATACTAATCATGTTAGCATCATGCTAGCAACATGCTAATCAATCTAGCATTATGCTACCAACATGCTAATCAAGCTAGCATCATGCTAATCAAGCTATCATAATGCTAGCAAAATGCTAATCAAGCTAGCAACATGCTAATCAAGCTAGCATTATGCTAGCAACATGCTAATCATGTTAGCGTCTAGCTAAAAACATGCTAGCAAACATGCTAATCATGCTAGCATCAAGCTACCAACATGCTAATAAAGCTAACATCATGTTAACATAATGCTAATCAAGCTAGCATAATGCTAGCAACATGCTAATCAAGCTAGCATAATGCTAGCAACATGCTAATAAAGCTAGCATCATGTTAGCAACATGCTAATCAAGCTAGCATCATGCTAGAAACATGCTAATCATGTTAGCGTCTAGCTAAAAACATGCTAATTATGCTAGCATCAAGCTACCAACATGCTAATCAAGCTAGCATCATGCTAACATAATGCTAATCAAGCTAGCATCATGCTAGCAACATGCTAATCATGCTAGCATCATGCTACCAACATGCTAATCATGTTAACAACATGCTAATCATGCTAGCATCATTTTAACAACATGTTAATCATAGTAAATCATGCTGGAATGTGGTAAATCGTAGTAAATCATCTTAGAAACATGGTAAATCGTGGTAAATAATGCTAAAACGTGGTATATCATGGTATCACAACATGTTAATTGTGTTAGCATCTGCCCAGTGGCGAGTTTTACCACTGCAAGCACCACTTCACATTTTCTTCAGGAAATGTACATTCTAGCAGAGCCCGTCTACGGAGAGCCTTGGCACTTCCTATTAGCCCCATTGTATCGATCTTTGTTGCAGTTCCATTAGAATTCCACTGGAGGTGATTGCGGGCGAGTGCAGACTGAATGAGAGTCTATGGGGCTAGACGGCTAAATGTGTCTCTTTCACCCGATTGCCGTTGAGAAATTTCAGATTTTATTGTAGGTTTTGCAAGTTCAACATGGGTTATAGGCAGTGATGGGAATAACGGCGTTATAAATAAACGGCGTTATTTTTTTCAGTAACGAGTAATCTAACTAATTACTGCTTCCTCCATTACAACGCCGTTACCGTTACTGTCAATAAAAATGCGGCGTTACTTTAATTGAGCTCACTGAAGCGGTTTTCATCCGAGTAGGCTCTCTCTCAGCCATAGGAGCTGCAAAGTTTTTTCTCTGGTGTGTGAGTGTTTATGAGGCGCGGGACTCGACAAAAGCGAGGCGAATGCCGCGAGCGTGCTCGACAGTGCACGAGAGAGACCGAGTGTGTCCGAGAACGCGCTCGACAGTGCGCGAGAGAGACCGAGTGTGTCCGAGAACGCGCTCGACAGTGCGCGAGAGAGACCGAGTATGTCCGAGAACGCGCTCGACAGTGCGCGACAGTGACCGAATGTGTCCGAGCAAATACTTTATTTATAAATAAATTACACATATCAGCATTTGAATAATCTCTGTAGCATATTGGTATCATATGCAATGTTTTAATTAGTTTATATAACATAAACTCCAAAATAACCTGCAGGGAACGTTCAAACATATTTGTTTGACGGTTGTGAGCACGTGCGGCAAACACGACTAGAATTTGGCTAAAATAACCTCTGATGATGACATTCTCTGTAGGTTATAAAAATAAACCCCCAAAAGATTATATTGTATTATTATTATTTATGTTGATACATTGTTCAGTATTATATTGAAAGCACTTTTTGTTAAACTTACTATTGTGAGGAAGAAAATACTTCAAGTAGGCTATACAGAATGTCTACCAGTTGTAAAGGTGTGTGAGTTTTATCATTTTAATTATATGCACTAGTGTATGTGTATGTATATTTTTATTAGGCTACTATTTATTTATTTTTGGTACATTTCTTAAGAAGCATAATTTATTTTTAGACTTATTTGTTGGCCAGTTGTGGTCTGTGCAATAAATATTAAAAGTTCTAAACCATCTATTGTTTTATTGTTGCACTATAGTAATGATAATATTTTAATATTTAAGTTAATAGGTATCTCTCACATTGTCCCACAGCAACATTAAAATAGTGTAGATTAGTGTACAATGTTTTATAATAATAAGATGTTCTATTTAGTGTCAATTTCATTCATTTAACATTTCATATTGGGGGTATCCAAGAAATTTCTTATATTTAAACTTTTTTTTTTTTTTTTTTTAAGTAACGCAATAGTTACTTTCCCTGGTAATTAGTTACTTTTGTAATGATGTAATTCAGTTACTAACGCAGTTACTTTTTGTGAGAAGTAACTAGTAACTATAACTAATTACTTTTTTTAAGTAACTTGCCCAACACTGGTTATAGGTCGAAAGTTGAATGAACGAGTACTTATTTCTTTTCGATTTCTTACAGTTTGAGTTGTTGTTGCCCATAACACGCTAGCATTCTGCTAATGACGTCAGCATTCTGACAAAGACTTTTTAAACCAAATAAGTGACTCTAAAAAATCTAACACCCAGCAATGTGTAATTTCTTTGCATCTCCTTTCGAATACAACATTCAAATTACTAGACAAAAAATTATATCCTGAGAAAAGTGGATTTTGAGGGTTTTTCGCCATAGACCTCCATTCATTCTGCACTCGCCTGCGAGCGCCCCCGCATGGACAGAGACGTGTTACTGCAGCCAGTCCAGAAACCGGAAGTAAGCAGAGAGTGCCAATTCTCTTCCTATTAGACATTCTCTGATTCTAGTTAGTGGTGCTTTTCAAAGCAACACTATTGTTATCCTCTATACTTATTATTATTAGTGGTGCTTTTCAAAGCAACACTATTGTTATCCTCCATACTTATTATTATTAGTGGTGCTTTTCAAAGCAACACTATTGTTATCCTCCATACTTATTATTATTAGTGGTGCTTGCTGAAAGCAAGGCATCACTATTGTTATTGCTCATACTTATTATTCTTCTTCTTTTTATTATTATTCCACACAAAGTTTGGCGCGTAACTCGTCCCGCACCGTTTGTCACAGATCCATGAATGAGGTGTCAAATCGACCGGCTCATTGAGGAGAGGTGTGCTATGACTTTTATAAGCGATCGGGGGGGCGGTGTTCGCCCCAGGGGCGATAAAGCGGCCCAAAAAGTCCCAATGACTTAACATTGCGACGAACTTTGAGCACTCGTAGCTCGGAGCGAGGATTTCGCAGAAACGTGTGATTTGCCACATTTGAAGAGGCTAACAGGCTCTGTAAGAACATACCTCACAATGGGGTAAAAGTTGCACCCCTGGGGGGCAGGAGCTGCCCAAAGTTGCCCCATTGACTTACTATGGGGAAGGAACATCCCGTGAAACACACATGCTTTTCCTACTATGGTAAATTGCATAGGGATTTTCTATTGAACGTAGCTCTGGATCACAGTGTCATAGAGACAAGGGGGTGGGCTCATTTTACTCAGATGACCAATCAGTCTCTCAGGCTCATTGTGAAGCTATCAAGCCACGCCCTAGCAACCATTTAGAGAACCTTAGCAACAAGTCCCATAGACTTCCATTGAAATAGATCAAAGGGATATCTCCAGACTGAATTGTCATACAAACACGAGGGTGGTCTCATTTGACTCGGGGCAGCAAACGGCCAATCATGAATCACCTCAACACTTCCTAGCCCCTCCATAGCAACCATTGTCGAGCACCTTAGCAACCAAAATCCAAAGAGGGATATCTTCCATTCTGAATGTCACAGAGGCATGGGAGTTGGTTTATATCATTCATAGTGACAAGAAGCCTTTGGAGTTTCATGATTGGCAGCTGACAAGCCACTCCCTAGCAACCAAACAGAGTACCCTAGCAACCAAAATCCAAAGAGGCATATCTTCCATTCTGAATGTCACAGAGACATGGGAGTTGGTTTATATCATTCATACTGACAAGCAGCCATTGGAATTTCATCATTGGCAGCTACCAAGTAACTCCATAGCAACCAGACAGAGTACCCTAGCAACCAAAATCCAAAGAGGCATATCTTCCATTCTGAATGTCACAGAGACTTGGGAGTTGGTTTATATCATTCATACTGACAAGCAGCCTTTGGAGTTTCATGATTGGCAGCTGCCAAGCCACTCCCTAGCAACCAAACAGAGTACCCTAGCAACCAACATCCAAAGAGGGATATCTTCCATTCTGAATGTCATAGAAGCATGGGAGTCGGTTTATATCATTCATAATAACAAGAAGCCTTTGCAGTTTCATCATTGGCAGCTGTCAAGCAACTCCATAGCAACCAAACAGAGTACCCTAGCAACCAAAATCCAAAGAGGGATATCTTCCATTCTGAATGTCACAGCGGCATGGGAGTTGGTTTATATCATTCATAGTGACAAGAAGCCTTTGGAATTGCATCATTGGCAGCTGCCAAGTAACTCCATAGCAACCAAACAGAGTACCCTAGCAACCAAAATCCAAAGAGGCATATCTTCCATTCTGAATGTCACAGAGACATGGGAGTTGGATTATATCATTCATAGTGACAAGAAGCCTTTGGAATTTCATCATTGACAGCTGACAAGCCACTCCCTAGCAACCAAACAGAGTACCCTAGCAACCGTTTAGCAAAACGTATATCTCTGCGTCAGAACATCGTATAGAGATGGGAGTTGGTTTATATCATTCATACTGACAAGAAGCCTTTGCAGTTTCATCATTAGCAGCTGCCAAGCAACTCCATAGCAACCAAACAGAGTACCCTAGCAACCATTTTACAAGACCTACATCTCTGCATCAGAATATTGTATAGAGATGGGGGTTGGCTCATTAGTTTCAGTTGGAAAACAGTCTGTAAATATCAACCTGGTAACTGTGTATTCACACCCTAGCAACCATTTAGAGCCACCTAGCAACCATATTGCAACACATAGAAGCCATATTTCAGCTCCACAACATCGTACAGACATGGTTGTTGGCTCGTATGCAATCATGTACAACACCCCTGCAACCGAGTGGCGAGTTTTGCCACTGCAAGCACCACTTCACATTTTCTTCAGGAAATGTACATTCTAGTTAGTGGTGCTTTTTCAAAGCAACACTAGTGTTATTGTCGCTCATACTTATTATTCTTCTTCTTATTATTATTCCACCACAAGTTTGGCGCATAATGCGCCCCGCACCGTTTGTCACAGACCCCTGATTGAGGTGTCAAATCGACCGGCTCATTGAGGAGAGGTGTGCTATGACTTTTCTAAGCGATCGGGTGTACGATGTTCGCACAGCGGACGAAAAAGCGGCCAAAAAAGTCCCATTGACTTAACATGGGGAGTTCTAAAAACATTTGAATCCCAACTGCCGTTTTCACACACACCACTCCAAAGGGCCTGACACCCCTGCGTTTCTCTCCCTCTCTCTCTCCCTCAGAGGATTTATATTATCAAGCAGCCAATAAGTAATGGCCTAAAATCTTGATAGCCACACCCTAGCAACCAGTTACAGCACCCTAGCAACCACTAAGAGCTCCCTAGCAACCACCCTAAACCAATAAATAATATAAAAACATTTCTTTTACATTTTTTAAAGCAATATCACACTCGTAGCCTTGCGATATTGCTCCATGCTTGTGCCTATTCGGCCATAGGCACGAGGCCGCAGGCCGAGTGCCGTACTGAAGGAACTCGTTATTAAAGATTTTAAGAACTCTATAAAAACTCCATAGTAACCATATTTGACAACTACCAACCACCTAGTAACACCATAGCAACTACCAAAAATACCTTAGCAACCACCCTGAACACCCTAGCAACGTCTAGAAATGCTCTAGTAACCACCAAAAAACTCTAGCAACCACCCAGAACACCCTAGCAACTGCCTAGCAACCACCCAGAACACCTAGCAACTGCCTAGCAATGCCCTAGCATCCACCCAGAAAACCATAGCAACTGCTTAGCAACACCATAGCACCACCCAGAACACCCTAGCAACCACCTAGCAACGCCCTAGCAACTGCCTAGCAACTACCAAGAATACCCTAGCAACTGCCTAGCAACCACCCAGAACACCTTAGCAACTGCCTAGCAACACCATAGCATCCACCCAGAATACCATAGCAACTGCCTAGCAACACCATAGCAACCACCTAGCAATGCCCTAGCAACCACCAAGAATACCCTAGCAACTGCCTAGCAACCACCAAGAATACCCTAGCAACTGCCTAGCAACCACCCAGAACACCTTAGCAACTGCCTAGCAACACCATAGCAACCACCCAGAAAACCCTAGCAACCACCACCTGGCAACAGCATTTTGCTAAAAACATGCTAGCAACATACTAATCATGCTAGCAAAACATGCTAATCAAGCTAGCATCATGCTAATCAAGCTAGCAACATGCTTATAATGCTAGCATTATGCTACCAACATGCTAATCAAGCTAGCAACATGCTAATCAAGCTATCTTAATGCTAGCAAAATGCTAATCAAGCTAGCATCATGTTAACAACATGCTAATCAAGCTAGCATAATGCTAGCAACATGCTAATCATGTTAGCATCTAGCTAAAAACATGCTAGCAACATGCTATTCATGCTAGCATCAAGCTACCAACATGCTAATCAAGCTAGCATTATGCTAACATAATGCTAATCAAGCTAGCATAATGCTATCAAAATGCTAATCAAGCTAGCATAATGCTAGCAACATGTTAATCAAGCTAGCATCATGCTAGAAACATGCTAATCAAGCTAGCATTATGCTAGCAACATGCTAATCATGTTAGCGTCTAGCTAAAAACATGCTAATCATGCTAGCATCATGCTAACATAATGCTAATCAAGCTAACATCATGCTAGCAAAACATGCTAATCAAGCTAGCATTATGCTAACAACATGTTAATCAAGCTAGCATAATGCTAGCAACATGCTAATCATGTTAGCATCTGGCTAAAAACATGTTAGCAAAATGCTAATCATGCTAACATCTTGTTAAAAGCATGCTAGCAACATGCTAATCATGCTAGCATCATGCTACCAACATGCTAATCATGTTAACAACATGCTAATCATGCTAGCATCATTTTAACAACATGTTAATCATAGTAAATCATGCTGGAATGTGGTAAATCGTAGTAAATCATCTTAGAAACATGGTAAATCGTGGTAAATAATGCTAAAACGTGGTATATCATGGTATCACAACATGTTAATTGTGTTAGCATCTGCCCAGTGGCGAGTTTTGCCACTGCAAGCACCACTTCACATTTTCTTCAGGAAATGTACATTCTAGTTCTTATTATTATTATTCTGGACAAAAGTTTGGCGCGTAACTCGTCCCGCACCGTTTGTCACAGACCCATGAATGAGGTGTCAAATCGACCAGCGTATTGAGGAGAGGTGTGCTATGACTTTTATAAGCGATCGGGGGTACGGTGTTCGCCCCAGGGGCGAAAAAGCGGCCGAAAAATCCCATAGACTTAACATTGCGACGAACTTTGATGACTCGTAGCTCTGAGTGAGGATTTCGCAGAAACGTGTGATTTGCCACATTTGAAGAGGCTGACAGGCTCTGTAAGAACATACCTCACAATGGGGTAAAAGTTGCACCCCTGGGGGGCAGGAGCTGCCCAAAGTTTCCCATTGACTTACTATGGTGTAGGACGGCCCATGAAATGGGCCGTCCTACACCATAGCATGTGTTTTTCCTACTATGGTAAATTACATAAGGTTTTTGTATTGAACGTAGCTCTGGATCACAGTGTCATAGAGACAAGGGGGCGGGCTCATTTTACTCAGACGACCAATCAGTCTCTCAGGATCATTGTGAAGCTATCAAGCCACGCCCTAGCAACCATTTAGAGCACCTTAGCAACAAGTTCCATAGACTTCCATTGAAAGAGATCAAAGGGATATCTCTGGACTGAATTGTCATAGAAACATGAGGGTGGTCTCATTTGACTCGGGGCAGCAAACAGCCAATCATGAATCACCTCAACACTTCCTAGCCCATCCCTAGCAACCATTGTCGAGCACCTTAGCAACCAAAATCCAAAGAGGGATATCTTCCATTCTGAATGTCACAGAGGCATGGGAGTTGGTTTATATCATTCATACTGACAAGCAGCCTTTGGAGTTTCATGACTGGCAGCTGCCAAGCCACTCCCTAGCAACCAAATAGAGTACCCTAGCAACCAAAATCCAGAGAGGGATATCTTCCATTCTGTATGTCACAGAGGCATGGGAGTTGGTTTATATCATTCATACTGACAAGCAGCCTTTGGACTTTCATGTTTGGCAGCTGCCAAGCCACTCCCTAGCAACAAAACAGAGTACCCTAGCAACCAAAATCCAAAGAGGGATATCTTCCATTCTGAATGTCACAGAGGCATGGGAGTTGGTTTGTATCATTCATACTGACAAGAAGACTTTGCAGTTTCATCATTGGCAGCTGCCAAGCAACTCCATAGCAACCAAACAGAGTACCCTAGCAACCAAAATCAAAAGAGGGATATCTTCCATTCTGAATGTCACCGAGGCATGGGAGTTGGTTTATATCATTCATAGTGACAAGAAGCCTTTGGAGTTTCATGACTGGCAGCTGCCAAACCACTCCCTAGCAACCAAACAGAGTACCCTAGCAACCGTTTATCAAGACCCATGTCTTTTCATCAGAACATCGTATAGAGATGGGGTTTGGCTCTTTTGTTTCGTTTGGGAAACAGTCTGTAAAATATCACCACGGTTACTGTGTATTCACACCATAGCAACCGTTTAGAGCCACCTAGCAACCATATTGAAACATATAGAAGCCATATTTCAGCTCCACAACATCGTACAGACATGGTTGTTGGCTCGTATGCAATCATGTACAACACCCTAGCAACCGAGTGGTGAGTTTTGCCACTGCAAGCACCACTTCACATTTTCTTCAGGAAATGTACATTCTAGTTCTTTTTATTATTCTGGACAAAGTTTGGCGCGTAACTTGCCCCGCACCGTTTGTCTCAGACCCCTAAGTGAGGTGTCAAAGCGACCGGCTCATTGAGGAGAGGTGTGCTATGACTTTTCTAAGCGATTGGGGGTACGGTGATCGCCCCAGGGGCGAAAAAGCGGCCGAAAAATCCCATAGACTTAACATTATTTCAAACTTTGATGACTCGTAGCTCTGAGCGAGGATTTCGCAGAAACGTGTGATTTGCCACATTTGAAGAGGCTGACAGGCTCTGTAAGAACATACCTCACAATGGGGTAAAAGTTGCACCCCTGGGGGGCAGGAGCTGCCCAAAGTTTCCCATTGACTTACTATGGTGTAGGACGGCCCATGAAATGGGCCGTCCTACACCATAGCATGTGTTTTTCCTACTATGGTAAATTACATAAGGTTTTTGTATTGAATATAGCTCTGGATCACAGTGTCATAGAGACAAGGGGGCGGGCTCATTTTACTCAGATGACCAATCAGTCTCTCAGGATCATTGTGAAGCTATCAAGCCACGCCCTAGCAACCATTTAGAGCACCTTAGCAACAAGTTCCATAGACTTCCATTGAAAGACATCAAAGGGATATCTCCGGACTGATTTGTCATAGAAACATGAGGGTGGTCTCATTTGACTCGGGGCAGCAAACAGCCAATCATGAATCACCTCAACACTTCCTAGCCCATCCCTAGCAACCATTGTCGAGCACCTTAGCAACCAAAATCCAAAGAGGGATATATTCCATTCTGAATGTCACAGAGGCATGGGAGTTGGTTTATATCATTCATACTGACAAGCAGCCTTTGGAGTTTCATGACTGGCAGCTGCCAAGCCACTCCCTAGCAACCAAACAGAGTACCCTAGCAACCAAAATCCAGAGAGGGATATCTTCCATTCTGAATGTCACAGAGGCATGGGAGTTGGTTTATATCATTCATAGTGACAAGAAGCCTTTGCAGTTTCATCATTGGCAGTTGTCAAGCAACTCCATAGCAACCAAACAGTACCCTAGCAACCAAAATCCAAAGAGGGATATCTTCCATTCTGAATGTCACAGAGGCATGAGAGTTGGTTTATATAATTCATAGTGACAAGAAGCCTTTGGAGTTTCATCATTGGCAGCTGCCTAGCAACTCCATAGCAACCAAACAGAGTACCCTAGCAACCATTTTACAAGACCTACATCTCTGCATCAGAATATTGTATAGAGATGGGGGTTGGCTCATTAGTTTAGGTTGGAAAACAGTCTGTAAATATCACCATGGTAACTGTGTATTCACACCCTAGCAACCGTTTAGAGCCACCTAGCAACCATATTGCAACATATAGAAGCCATATTATAGCTCCAAAACATCGTACAGACATGGTTGTTGGCTCGTATGCAATCATGTACAACACCCTAGCAACCGTGTGGCGAGTTTTGCCACTGCAAGCACCACTTCACATTTTCTTCAGGAAATGTACATTCTAGTTAAGTTGGCTTGAGAAAGCCAACATATTGAAATCCTATTTAAACTTATTATTATTAAGTTGGCTTGAGAAAGCCAACATATTGAAATCCTATTTAAACTTATTATTATTATTCTTCTGTGGAAACTATTGACTCAAACTCGCCCTAGAGCTTTAACTCTACATACTCCAAACTCGGCTCAGACACTCAAACTGATCTGAAGTTTTATGCTATATCTTTTCAGACTGATCGGACTTACGGTTTTCCTACAAATGACGATCAAAACTCGGAAAAAGTCCCATTGACTTAACATTGGGCATTCTAAAAAAATTCAAACTCACCAACCGACAAAAATTCAAATCTAAATCCCTTGAAAACTAAATCAAACTGCCATTCTATATATATTAGCCAATGAAACTCGTTTAAACTAATAAACTCTAATTTCATACACTTATAAACTAATTAACTTAAATTTAATAATTAATTAACTAATAAACTCATGAATTCATAGACTTATGAACTCTTAAACTCATAAATTAATAAACTCTGAACTCTAAACTCATTTAAACTTATAAACTCTAAACTCAAAAACTTGTACACTTATAAACTCATCAATTTATACACTTATAAACTCTAAACTCAAACTCTGAGTGTGTGTGTGTGTGTGTGTGTGTGTATCTATCTATCTACTGCTCTGAATACCATAGCAACCACCCAGAACACCCTAGCAACCACCTAGCAACCACCCAGAACACCCTAGCAACCACCCAAAATATCCTAGCAACCACCCAAAAGACCCTAGCAACCACCCAAAACACCCTAGCAACCGCCTAGCAACCACCTTAAAAGACCATAGCAACCACCCAAAACACCCTAGCGACCACCCAAAACACCCTAGCAACCGCCTTGCAACCACCCAAAAGACCCTAGCAACCACCCAAAATACCCTAGCAACACCATAGCAACCACACAAAACATCCTAGTAACCACCCAAAACACCCTAGCAACCGCCTAGCAACCACCCAAAAGACCCTAGCAACCACCCAAAATACCCTAGCAACACCATAGCAACCACACAAAACATCCTAGTAACCACCCATAACACCCTAGCAACCGCCTAGCAACCACCCAGAACACCCTAGAAACCACCCAAAACACCCTAGCAACCGCCTAGCAACCACCCAGAATACCCTAGCAACCACCCAAAACACCCTAGCAACCACCCAAAACACCCTAGCAACCGCCTAGCAACCACCCAAAAGACCCTAGCAACCACCCAGAATACCATAGCAACCACCCAAAATACCCTAGCAACCGCCTAGCAACCACCCAGAATACCATAGCAACCACCCAAAATACCCTAGCAACCGCCTAGCAACCACCCAAAAGACCCTAGCAACCACCCAAAATAGCCTAGCAACCACCCAAAATACCCTAGCAACCGCCTAGCAACCACCCAGAATACCCTAACAACCACCCAAAACACCCTAGCAACCACCCAAAATATCCTAGCAACCGCCTAGCAACCACCCAGAATACCCTAGCAACCACCCAAAACACCCTAGCAACCACCCAGAACACCCTAGCAACCGCCTAGCAACCACCCAAAATACCCTAGCAACCACCCAGAATACCATAGCAACCACCCAAAAGACCCTAGCAACCGCCTAGCAACCACCCAAAAGACCCTAGCAACCACCCAAAATAGCCTAGCAACCACCCAAAATACCCTAGCAACCACCCAAAATACCCTAGCAACCGCCTAGCAACCACCCAAAAGACCCTAGCAACCACCCAAAATACCCTAGCAACCGCCTAGCAACCACCCAAAAGACCCTAGCAACCACCCTAAATATCCTAGCAACCGCATAGCAACCACCCAAAACACCCTAGCAACCACCCAAAATACCCTAGCAACCACCCAAAAGACCCTAGCAACCACCTAGAACACCCTAGCAACCTCCCAAAATATCCTAGCAACACCATAGCAACCACCCATAACATCCTAGCAACCGCCTAGCAAAAAACGTTCTGGTCCAAACTTTCTCAAGCCAACTTTTAAAGTTTGTCTCGACGAACTTTCGCATCTAGTTAATATTATTATTATTATTCTTCTGTGAAAAACCGTTGACTCAAACTCCTCCTAGAGCTTTAACTCTACATACTCCAAACTCGGCTCAGACACTCAAACTGATCTGAAGTTAGTTGCTTTATCTTTTCAGACTGATCGGACTTACGGTTTTCCTACAAATGACGATCAAAACTCGGAAAAACTCCCATTGACTTAACATTGGGCATTCTAAAAAAATTCAAACTCACCAACCGACAAAAATTCAAATCTAAATCCCTTGAAGACTAATTCAAACTGCCATTCTATATATATTAGCCAATGAAACTCATTTAAACTAATAAACTCTAATCTCATACACTTATAAACTAATTAACTTAAATTTAATAACTAATTAACTAATAAACTCATGAATTCATAGACTTATGAACTCTTAAACTCATAAATTAATAAACTCTGAACTCTAAAACTCATTTAAACTTATAAACTCTAAACTCAAAAGCTCGTACACTTATAAACTCATCAATTTATACACTTATAAACTCTAAACTCATAAACTCTGAGTGTGTGTGTGTGTGTGTGTGTGTGTGTATCTATCTATCTACCGCTCTGAATACCATAGCAACCACCCAGAACACCCTAGCAACCACCTAGCAACCACCCAGAACACCCTAGCAACCACCCAAAAGACCCAAGCAACCACCCAAAATATCCTAGCAACCACCCAAAAGACCCTAGCAACCACCCAAAACACCCTAGCAACCGCCTAGCAACCACCCAAAAGACCCTAGCAACCACCCAAAACACCCTAGCAACCACCCAAAATACCCTAGCAACACCATAGCAACCACACAAAACATCCTAGTAACCACCCATAACACCCTAGCAACCGTGTAGCAACCACCCAGAACACCCTAGAAAAACACCCTAGCAACCACCCAAAATATCCTAGCAACCACCCATAATACCCTAGCAACCACCCAAAACACCCTAGCAACCACCCAGAACACCCTAGCAACCACCCAAAAGACCCTAGCAACCACCCAAAATACCCTAGCAACCGCCTAGCAACCACCCAAAAGACCCTAGCAACCACCCAAAATAGCCTAGCAACCACCCAAAATACCCTAGCAACCACCCAAAATACCCTAGCAACCGCCTAGCAACCACCCAGAATACCCTAGCAACCACCCAGAACACCCTAGCAACCGCCTAGCAACCACCTAAAAGACCCTAGCAACCACCCAAAAGACCCTAGCAACCGCCTAGCAACCACCCAGAATACCCTAGCAACCACCAAAAACACCCTAGCAACCACCCAGAACACCCTAGCAACCGCCTAGCAACCACCCAAAAGACCCTAGCAACCACCCAAAATAGCCTAGCAACCGCCTAGCAACCACCCAGAATACCCTAGCAACCACCCAAAACACCCTAGCAACCACCCAGAACACCCTAGCAACCGCCTAGCAACCACCCAGAATACCCTAGCAACCACCCAAAACACCCTAGCAACCACCCAGAACACCCTAGCAACCACCAAAAAGACCCTAGCTACCGCCTAGCAACCACCCAGAATACCCTAGCAACCACCCAAAACACCCTAGCAACCACCAAAAAGACCCTAGCAACCACCAAAAAGACCCTAGCAACCGCCTAGCAACCACCCAGAATACCCTAGCAACCACCCAAAACACCCTAGCAACCACCAAAAAGACCCTAGCAACCGCCTAGCAACCACCCAAAAGACCCTAGCAACCACCCAAAACACCCTAGCAACCACCTAGCAACCACTCAAAAGACCCTAGCAACCACCCAAAAGACCATAGCAACCACCCAGAACACCCTAGCAACCGCCTAGCAACCACCCAGAATACCTTAGCAACCGCCTAGCAACACCATAGCAACCACCCAGAACACCCTAGCAACCGCCTAGCAACACCCTAGCAACCAACCAAAATACCTTAGCAACCGCCTAGCAACAACATAGCAACCACCCAGAACACCCTAGCAACCGCCTAGCAACCACCCAGAATACCCTAGCAACTGCTTAGCAACACCATAGCAACCACCCAGAATACCCTAGCAACCACCTAGCAACACCATAACGACCACCCATAACATCCTTGCAACTGCCTAGCAAAAAACATTCTGGTCCAAACTTTCTCAAGCCAACTTAAAGTTTGTCTCGACGAACTTTCGCATCTAGTTAAGTTGGCTTGAGAAAGCCAACTTACTGAAATCCTATTTAAACTTATTATTATTCTTCTTCTTACTTCTTTTTCTGACCGCAAATTTTGGGACACTAACTCCTCCTAGACCGTTCAAGCTACATACTCCAAACTCGGGTCAGACCTTCATACTGTTCTGACTTGGTGTGCTATATCTTTTCAGACTGGTTTGACTTACGGTTTTCTTAAAAATTAATATTCAAAATCATAAAAATCCCATAGACTTTCATTGCAGACTGCTCAAATTGAGCCAAGACTACGGTAGCCCATTAGTGTACAAGCCAAAATCTCAAATCTAAATTCTCTGAAGCCCTAGACTCAATTAAACTACCATTCTATATCTATCTATCTATCTATCTATCTATCTATCTATCTTCAAACCTTATCTATCCATCTATCTATCTATCTATCTTCAAACCTTATCTATCTATCTATATA
Source organism: Leuciscus leuciscus (assembly GCF_965113295.1). Taxonomy (NCBI): domain Eukaryota; kingdom Metazoa; phylum Chordata; class Actinopteri; order Cypriniformes; family Leuciscidae; genus Leuciscus; species Leuciscus leuciscus. Next base: position 25,892,971 of record NC_138727.1, on the reverse strand, counting down.
TCTATCTATCTATCTATCTATCTTCAAACCATATCTATCTATCTATCTATCTATCTATCTTCAAACGTTTTCTATCTATCTATCTATCTATCTATCTATCTATCTATCAATCTGTCTTTCTTTCTAACTAATCTATCTATCTTTCTAACTAACTTATCGATCTATCTTTCTTTCTTTCTTTCTTTCTTTCTTACTAATCTATCTATCTTTCTAACTAACTTATCTATCTTTCTTTCTTTCTAACTAATCTATCTTTCTAACTAACCTATCTTTCTTTCTTTCTTTCTTTCTTTCTTACTAATCTTTCTATCTTTCTAACTAACTTATCTATCTTTCTTTCATTCTAACTAATCTATCTTTCTAACTAACTTATATTTCTTTCTAACTAATCTATATATCTTTCTAACTAACTTATCTATCTTTTTTCTTTCTTTCTTACTAATCTATCTATCTTTCTAACTAACATATCTATTTTTTTTCTTACTAATCTATCTATCTTTCTAACTAACTTATCTATCTTTCTTTCTTACTAATCCATCTTTCTTTCTTTTTAACTAATCTTTCTATCTTTCTAACTAACGTATCTTTCTTTCTTAACTAATCTATCTTTTTAACTAACTTATCTATCTATCTTTCTTACTAATCTATCTATCTTTCTAACTAACTTATCTATCTTTCTTTCTAACTAATATATCTATCTTTCTAACTAAGTAATCTCTTTCTTTCTTTCTTTCTTTCTTTCTTTCTTTCTAACTAATCTATCTATCTTTCTAACTAACTTATCTATCTTTCTTTCTAACTAATCTGTCTATCTTTCTAACTAACTAACTAACTAACTAATCTATCTTTCTTTATTTCTTACTAATCTATCTATCTTTCAAACTAATCTATCTCTTTCTTTCTAACTAATCAGTCTTTCCCTCTTTCTTTCTTTCTTTCTTTCTTTCTTTCTTTCTTTCTTTCTTTCTTTCTTTCTTTCTTTCTAACTAATCTTTCTTTCTTTCTAACTAATCCTTCTTTCTTTCTTTCTAACTAATCTTTCTTTCTTTCTTTCTTTCTAACTAATCTTTCTTTCTAACTAATACTTTCTAACGAATCAATTTAACTAATCTATCTATCTTTTTAACTAACTTATCTATCTTTCTTTCTTACTAATCTATCTATCTTTCTAACTAACTTATCTATCTTTGTTTCTTACTAATCTATCTATCTTTCTAACTAACTAATCTATCTTTCTTTATTTCTAACTAATCTATCTTTCTTTATTTCTAACTAATCTATCTATCTTTCTAACTAATCTATCTCTCTTTCTTTCTAACTAATCAATCTTTCTCTTTCTTTCTTTCTTGCTTTCTTTCTTTCTTTCTTTCTTTCTTGCTTTCTTTCTGTCTTTCTGTCTTTCTTTCTTTCTTTCTTTCTTTCTTTCTTTCTTTCTTTCTTTCTTTCTAACTAATCTTCTTTCTTTCTCTCTTTCTTTCTTTCTAACTAATCTTCTTTCTTTCTTTCTTTCTAACTAATCTTTTCTTTCTTTCTTTCTTTCTTTCTTTCTTTCTTTCTTTCTTTCTAACTAATTAATCTTTGTTCTTTCTTTCTTTCTTTCTTTCTTTCTTTCTTTCTTTCTTTCTCTTTCCTTCTTTCTTTCTAACTAATTAATCTTTTTTCTTTCTTTCTTTCTTTCTTTCTTTCTTTCTTTCTTTCTTTCTTTCTTTCTTTCTTTCTTTCTTTCTCTTTCCTTCTTTCTTTCTAACTAATTAATCTTTTTTCTTTCTTTCTTTCTTTCTTTCTTTCTTTCTTTCTTTCTTTCTTTCTTTCTTTCTTTCTTTCTTTCGTTTTTCTTTTTCTTTCTTTCAAACTAATCTTTCTTTTTTCTTTTTCTTTCTTTCTAACTAATCTTTCTTTTCTTTCTTTCTTTCTTTCTTTCTTTCTTTCTTTCTTTCTAACTAATCTTTTCTTTCTTTCTTTCTTTCTTTCTTTCTTTCTTTCTTTCTTTCTTACTTTCTTTCATTCTTTCTTTCTAACTAATTAATATTTGTTCTTTCTTTCTTTCTTTCTTTCTTTCTTTCTTTCTTTCTTTCTTTCTAACTAATTAATCTTTTTTCTTTCTTTCTTTCTTTCTTTCTTTCTTTCTTTCTTTCTTTTTTTCTTTTTCTTTCTTTCTAACTAATCTTTCTTTTTTCTTTTTCTTTCTTTCTAACTAATCTTTCTTTTCTTTCTTTCTTTCTTTCTTTCTTTCTTTCTTTCTTTCTTTCTTACTTTCTTTCATTCTTTCTTTCTAACTAATTAATCTTTGTTCTTTCTTTCTTTCTTTCTTTCTTTCTTTCTTTCTTTCTTTCTTTCTTTCTTTCTTTCTCTCTTTTTTCTTTTTCTTTCTTTCTAACTAATCTTTCTTTTTTCTCTTTCTTTCTTTCTTTCTTTCTTTCTTTCTTTCTAACTAATCTTTTCTTTCTTTCTTTCTTTCTTTCTTTCATTCTTTCTAACTAATTAATCTTTTTTCTTTCTTTCTTTCTTTCTTTCTTTCTTTCTCTTTCTTTCTTTCTTTCTAACTAATTAATCTTTTTCTTTCTTTCTTTCTTTCTAACTAATCTTTCTTTTTTCTTTTTCTTTCTTTCAAACTAATCTTTCTTTTTTCTTTTTCTTTCTTTCTAACTAATCTTTCTTTTCTTTCTTTCTTTCTTTCTTTCTTTCTTTCTTTCTTTCTTTCTAACTAATCTTCTTTCTTTCTTTCTTTCTTTCTAACTAATCTTCTTTCTTTCTTTCTTTCTTTCTTTCTTTCTTTCTTTCTTTCTTTCTTTCTAACTAATCTTTTCTTTCTTTCTTTCTTTCTTTCTTTTTTCTTTTTCTTTCTTTCTAACTAATCTTTCTTTTTTCTTTTTCTTTCTTTCTAACTAATCTTTCTTTTCTTTCTTTCTTTCTTTCTTTCTTTCTTTCTTTCTTTCTTTCTTTCTAACTAATTAATCTTTGTTCTTTCTTTCTTTCTTTTTTTCTTTCTTTCTTTCTAACTAATTAATCTTTTTTCTTTCTTTCTTTCTTTCTTTCTAACTAATCTTTCTTTTTTCTTTTTCTTTCTAACTAATCTTTCTTTTCTTTCTTTCTTTCTTTCTTTCTTTCTTTCTTTCTTTCTTTCTAGCTAATCTTTTCTTTCTTTATTTCTTTCTTTCTTTCTTTCTAATTAATTAATTAATCTTTGTTCTTTCTTTCTTTCTTTCTTTCTTTCTAATTAATTAATCTTTGTTCTTTCTTTCTTTCTTTCTTTCTCTTTCTTTCTTTCTTTCTCTTTCTTTCTTTCTTTCTAACTAATTCTTCTTCTTTTTCTTCTTAGCCAAAATTTCTGACTCTAACTCCTCCTAGACCGTTAAAGCTACGACCACCAAACTCGGGTCAGACCTTCAGACTGTTCTGACTTGGTGTGCTATATCTTTTCAGACTGATTTGACTTTCAGTTTTCTTAAAAATTAATATTAAAAATCATAAAAATCCCATAGACTTACATTGCAGACTGTTCAAATTGAGCCAAGGCTACGGTGGCTCATTAGTGCACAAACTAAAAATGCAAATCTAAACTCTCTGAAGCCATAGACTCAATTAAACTACTATTCTATCTATCTATCTATCTATCTATCTATCTATCTATCTATCATCTTCAAACTTTTTCTATCTATCTATCTATCTATCTATCTATCTTCAAACTCTATCTATCTATCTTCAAACTCTATCTATCTATCTATCTATCTTCAAACTCTATCTATCTATCTTCAAACTTTTTCTATCTATCTATCTATCTATCTATCTTCAAACTCTATCTATCTATCTTCAAACTCTATCTATCTATCTATCTATCTATCTATCTATCTATCTATCTATCTATCTATCTATCTATCTATCTCTTCAAACTCTATCCATCCATCCATCCATCCATCCATCCATCTTCAAACTTTTTCTATCTATCTATCTATCTATCTATCTATCTATCTATCTATCTATCTTCAAACTTTTTCTATCTATCTATCTATCTATCTATCTTCAAACTTTTTCTATCTATCTATCCATCCATCCATCCATCCATCCATCCATCCATCCATCCATCCATCTTCAAACTTTTTCTATCTATCTATCTATCTATCTATCTATCTATCTATCTATCTATCTTCAAACTCTTTCTATCTATCTATCCATCCATCCATCCATCTATCCATCCAACTTCTCTACTAATCTATCTTTCTTTCTTACTAATCTATCTATCTTTCAAACTAACTTCTCTACTAATCTATCTTTCTTTCTTACTAATCTATCTATCTTTCAAACTAACTTCTCTACTAATCTATCTTTCTTTTTAACTAATCTATCTATCTTTCTAACTAACTTCTCTACTAATCTATCTTTCTTTCTTTCTTTTTAACTATTCTATCTATCTTTCTAACTAACTTATCTATCTTTCTTTCATTTTAATCTATCTTTCAAACTAACTTCTTTACTAATCTATATTTCTTTCTTTCTTTTTAACTAATCTATCTATCTTTCTAACTTATCTATCTTTCTTTCTTCTTAATCTATCTATCTTTCATACTAATCTATCTTTCAAACTAACTTCTCTACTAATCTATATTTCTTTCTTTCTTTTTAACTAATCTATCTATCCTTCTAACTAACTTATCTATCTTTCTTTCTTTTTAATTGATCTATCTTTCAAACTAACTTATCTATCTTTCTTTTTAATCTATCTATCTTTCAAACTAACTTATCTATCTTTCTTTCTTTTTAATCTATCTATCTTTCAAACTAACTTATCTATCTTTCTTTTTAATCTATCTTTCAAACTAACTTCTTTACTAATCTATATTTCTTTCTTTTTAACTAATCTATCTATCTTTCTAACTAACTTATCTATCTTTCTTTCTTTTTAATCTATCTATCTTTCAAACTAACTTATCTATCTTTCTTTTTAATCTATCTTTCAAACTAACTTCTCTACTAATCTATATTTCTTTCTTTCTTTTTAACTAATCTATCTATCTTTCTAACTAACTTATCTATCTTTCTTTCTTTTTAATCTATCTATCTTTCAAACTAACTTCTCTACTAATCTATATTTATTTATTTCTTTTTAACTAATCTATCTATCTTTCTAACTAACTTATCTATCTTTCTTTCTTTTTAATCTATCTATCTTTCATACTAATCTATCTATCTTTCAAACTAACTTCTCTACTAATCTATATATCTATCTTTCTTTCTTTTTAATCTATCTATCTTTCATACTAATCTATCTATCTTTCAAACTAACTTCTCTCCTAATCTATATTTCTTTCTTTTTAACTAATCTATCCTTCTAACTAACTTATCTATCTTTCTTTCTTTTTAATTGATCTATCTTTCAAACTAACTTATCTATCTTTCTTTCTTTTTAATCTATCTATCTTTCAAACTAACTTATCTATCTTTCTTTCTTTTTAATCTATCTATCTTTCAAACTAACTTATCTATCTTTCTTTTTAATCTATCTTTCAAACTAACTTCTCTACTAATCTATATTTCTTTCTTTCTTTTTAACTAATCTATCTATCTTTCTAACTAACTTATCTATCTTTCTTTCTTTTTAATCTATCTATCTTTCAAACTAACTTCTCTACTAATCTATATTTATTTATTTCTTTTTAACTAATCTATCTATCTTTCTAACTAACTTATCTATCTTTCTTTCTTTCTTTCTTTTTAACTAATCTATCTATCATTCTTTCTTTTTAACTAATCAATCTTTCTTTCTTTTTTTAACTAATCTATCTTCTTTCTTTCTTTCTTTCTTTCTAACTAATCCACCATTCTTCCTTTCTTCCTTCCAACTAATCAGTCTTTCTTTCTTTCTTTCTTTCTCTCTTTTTCAACTTTGTTTCTTTCTTTGTAATCCACAAGTCCTTTCTTTCTTTCTTTCTTTCTTTCTTTCTTTCATTCTTTCATTCTTTCTTTCTAACTAATCTTTCTTTTAATCTATCTTTCTAACTAATCTTTCTTTCTAACTAATCTATCTTTTTCTTTCTAACTAATATTTTTTCTTTCTTTATAACTAATTTATCAATCAAAATTTAAACTACTTTAAACTTCAAACTACTTCAAACTCCTAACTACTTTTATTTCTTTCAAACTATCTGGTCCGGCTTTCTCAAGCCAACTTAAAGTTTGTCTCAAACTTTTTTTCTAGTAGTTATTATTCTTCTTACTAAAAAAAAAATATAAATTTAATGCAGCCTAGAGCTTTAACTCTACATACTCCAAACTCAGCTCAGACACTCAAACTGTTCTGACTCGAGTTGCTTTATCTTTTCAGACTGATCGGACTTACGGTTTTCCTAAAAATGACGATCAAAACTCGGAAAAAAACATTTGAATTAAAATTGCGGAATGTTCAGGTTTTTTAAACTGCCAAACTGCCAAAAATTCTAATCTAAATCCCTTGAAACCCTAAACTAAATCAAACTGCCAAAAATTCAAATCTAAACTCCTTGAAACCCTAGACTAAATCAAACTGCCATTCTATATAATATAAAAGCCATTGAGACTAATTTAAACTTATAAACTCATCTATCTACTTCAAACTATTTTAAACTTCAAACTACTTTAAACTTCAAACTAAATTAAACTTTAAACTAATTTAAACTTTTTAAACGTCAAACTTATATAAACTTTAAGATAATTTAAACTTCAAACTACTAAATTTACTTCATTTTAACTTATGAACTCTAAACGCATATAAACTCTGAGTGTGTAAGTGTTATCGAGTTTGTGTGTGTGTGTGAGTGCATGTGAGTTAATGTGTGTGTGTGTGTGTGTTTGTGTAACTGCCTAGAACACCATAGCAACCACTGAGAACACCCTAGCAACCGCCTAGCAACCACCCAGAACACCCTAGCAACCACCCAGAATACAGTAGCAACCACTCAAAACACCATAGCAACTGCCTAACAACCACCCAGAAAACCTTAACAACCACCCAAAATACCTTAGAACACCCTAGCAACACCATAGCAAGCACTCAGAACACCCTAGCAACCACCCAAAATAACTTAGAACACCCTAGCAACACCATAGCAACCAGTCAGAACACCCTAGCAACTGCCTAACAACCACCCAGAACACCCTATCAACCACCCAAAATACCTTAGAACACCCTAGCAACACCATAGCAACCACCCAGAACACCCTAGCAACCACCCAAAATACGTTAGAACACTATAGCAACCATTCAGAACACCCTAGCAACCACCCAACATACCTTAGAAAACCCTAGTAACACCATAGCAACCACTCAGAACACCCTAGCAACCACCAAAAATACCTTAGGACACGCTAGCAACACCATAGCAACCACTCAGAACACCCTAGCAACTGCCTAACAACCACCCATAACACCCTAGCAACCACCCAAAATACCTTAAAACACCCTAGCAACACCATAGCAACCACTCAGAACACCTTAGCAACTGCCTAACAACCACCCAGAACACCCTAGCAACCACCCAAAATACCTTAGAACACCCTAGCAACACCATAGCAACCACCCAGAACACCCTAGCAACCACCCAAAATACGTTAGAACACTATAGCAACCATTCAGAACACCCTAGCAACCACCCAACATACCTTAGAAAACCCTAGTAACACCATAGCAACCACTCAGAACACCCTAGCAACCACCAAAAATACCTTAGGACACGCTAGCAACACCATAGCAACCACTCAGAACACCCTAGCAACTGCCTAACAACCACCCATAACACCCTAGCAACCACCCAAAATACCTTAAAACACCCTAGCAACACCATAGCAACCACTCAGAACACCTTAGCAACTGCCTAACAACCACCCAGAACACCCTAGCAACCACCCAAAATACCTTAGAACACCCTAGCAACACCATAGCAACCACCCAGAACACCCTAGCAACCACCCAAAATACGTTAGAACACTATAGCAACCATTCAGAACACCCTAGCAACCACCCAACATACCTTAGAAAACCCTAGTAACACCATAGCAACCACTCAGAACACCCTAGCAACCACCAAAAATACCTTAGGACACGCTAGCAACACCATAGCAACCACTCAGAACACCCTAGCAACTGCCTAACAACCACCCATAACACCCTAGCAACCACCCAAAATACCTTAAAACACCCTAGCAACACCATAGCAACCACTCAGAACACCTTAGCAACTGCCTAACAACCACCCAGAACACCCTAGCAACCACCCACAAAACCTTAGAACACCCTAGCAACACCATAGCAACCACTCAGAACACCCTAGCAACCACCCAAGATACCTTAGGACACCCTAGCAACACCATAGCAATCACTCAGAACTGCCTAACAACCACCCAGACCACCCTAGCAACCAGCCAAAATACCTTAGAACACCCTAGCAACACCATAGCAACCACCCAGAACACCCTAGCAACCGCCTAGCAACCACCCATAATACCCTAGCAACCGCCTAGCAGCACCCTAGAAACCACCCAAAATACCTTAGCAACCACCTAGCAACACCCTAGCAACCGCCTAGCAACCACCCAAAATACCTTAGCAACCTCCTAGCAACAACATAGCAACCACCCAGAACACCCTAGCAACCGCCTAGCAACCACCCAGAATACCCTAGCAACTGCTTAGCAACACCATAGCAACCACCCAGAATACCCTAGCAACTGCCTAGCAACACCATGACGACCACCCATAACATCCTAGCAACTGCCTAGCAAAAAACATTCTGGTCCAAACTTTCTCAAGCCAACTTAAAGTTTGTCTCGACGAACTTTCGCATCTAGTTATTATTATTCTTTTGACAATAAAATAAACTAATTGGATCTCCTCCTAGAGCTTTAACTTTACATACTCCAAACTCGGCTCAGACCTTCAAACTGTTCTGAAGTTAGTTGCTTTATCTTTTCAGACTGATCGGACTTACGGTTTTCCTACAAATGACGATCAAAACTCGGAAAAACTCCCATTGACTTAACATTGTGGAATGTTTTCAGATTCAAACTGACCAACCGACAAAAATTCAAATCTAAACTCCTTGAAGACTAAACCAAACTGCCGTTCTATATACTATATTAGCCAATGACACTCATTTAAACTAATAAACTCTAAACTCATAATCTTATAAACTAATTAACTTACATTTAATAACTAATTAACAAATAAACTCATGAATTCATAGACTTATGAACTCTTAAACTGATAAATTAATAAACTCTGAACTCTAAACTCATTTAACCCCCTGAGGTCGGCGGCGCGATAGGCTCGTTTTTTTCCTTATCAGTGCAAAAAAATTTAAATAAAATAATAATAAAAAAAAATACTTTTTATCTTATATGCTTGTGTTATACATCAATCGATCCTGTTAAGTGTGTATTATTTTTGTGTATACTCACAATAAAAACAAAGTGTGGTGCTTTTCGCCAAATAAAGACAAATAAACATGATTTGAGTTCTGCCTCCTCTCTGTCAGTGAAGTCCATTCTGAAACGCGTCCGAAAATGAACCATAACTCAGCGAATACTCAGTCAAACAGGCATACAGACACACAGGCATGAAGCTTGAATTCTCTTCTTTTAAATGAAGTAATTTTTATTAAAAAAAAATATTCTCTGTTTATGTAATCTTTATGAAAAGAGAGAGATGTCAGTCGTTCTCATCTCAGCTCATTACGTTTTAATCTGCCCCGCCCACGGAGAGCGCGCGCTATTCAAACGCAAATGACTGAGACGATCCCATACAAACTGTGAACGCCCACATATCAGCTCGAGAAAACACATCGTTTATTCAGATCATTGTACTTGTTTACACTGTCTCGCAGCGCTGTGAGGAATAATAATAATGGAAAATGTACCTCAGAAGTGCTGGTATTTCGAGGAGCAACGGATGGAATACTGTAGTACGTTTTTTCATTCTCAAGTAAATCGCGTTTCTGTGTGTGAATGAATGATCTGCTTTTAGCTAACTATTTTGCTATAGCCTACTGAGTAAAAATCGACTGAAATATGTTGAAATAAAATGTATTTGTATAAGCAACGTATTAAACTGCAAATTAACATTTATATTCCTTATAATAAAAACGAAAGACCTATGTTACAGACAAATGAAAGACAACATTTCGTTGATTAGTTTTGGATAGATTACACATTTTTACTATAAAATATCTGCCACCTCAAATAAGCTTTTGTGTGCCAATTTTTGCTAATATGTTAAATATAGTATGTTTTGTCAATGTAGGCTATATTCGAAGTAATGAATCCTTAACTTTGAAATATGTATGATAAAATGTATACTTTAGTTTTTACAAAGACAGATTACACTTCAATTGTTGTTGTAATTGTAACCTTTTTAATAAAAAAAATATATTTACAAGTAGTGCTGCACGATTAATCGTATCGCAATCGCGATGTCAAGCCTACGCGATTATATGATGCAAAATGCTGCGATTTTATATTAAATAAACAAATTAGCGCCGTTAACGCACTTATTAATGCAAATGCTTTAAACCATTCATGCGCGATAAGACATAAAAGAACGAGCTGCCTGTGAATGTCCTCCTGACACACACACACACACACACACACACACACACACACACAGATAGACGCGCGCCAGTATCAAGTTCTCTGCGACGAACAACACACATGTATGCCAAAATGAACGCGCTGCCTGTGAATGTCCTGACTGTGACAGACAGAAAGACTCGCGCTAATATCGTGCGTGCGCACAATACAGCATGACAGAATACAGTTCTCTTTCGAGCTTGAACGAACAATAACACACACAATTATGCCAAAATGTCTTTTTGTCGAGTGTCTTCATAACATAAGAGTAGTTTTATGATGAACATGAAGAGTTGTGATGACTCGTGAAAGAATGAGGCGCGTGTGAGATCTGCGTCTCTGACAGCGGCTGGTCTTAAAGGGACAGTACACAGTAGCCACTAATTATATCCGTCGCTAAAGTTATTCTTTTTTATTTTTTTATTTTTCTATATATTTTATTTTTCTTTACCCCTGACATGTATGGTTATATGGAATCTTGTATGTAAATTATGTTTTGTTCTTGTTAAAATGCAAAAAAAAAAAAAAAAAAATCTGTCCTAAAGTTAATCAAAGAACAAAGGGAACAGAGAAAAACACTCACTGCTCTTGACTAAAGAACTTTTTTATTTAGGCTGATTATCACTAATCTGTGTGTGCATTTATTTTCCTTGAGAACCAAGCAAGTTGACTCATGAAACCATTTGTTTATTATATCGCATATCGCAATCGTAATCGCAATATTGACCTCAATTATCGCAATATGACATTTTCCCCAAATCGTGCAGCCCTATTTACAAGGTAGATGTAAACACATTTTAAAAGGTAAATATAAAGAATAAAATATAAAGTCGGCAACACCTAAGCTCCAAAATTGTCAAAAATATTTATTTTCAAGACAGCTATCACATAGCGTATGTTACGTTTCGAGCACGCAGGCTCTTCATCAGACAAATTGACTACAGATGTGCAACCCCTTTATATCTCCAGGTGATCACATGTCCAAACATCATATTACTAACCAATACAAAACCAGAAAAAAGAAAAAAAGAAAAATATATATACACACAAAAATATCTAAAAAACTATGCAAAATACAACAGTATCATTATTATGCACTTCAAAAAACACTTTTCTTGATACCTGCAAAAATACATCAAAATTATTAAATTAAAGTAATCACTCCAAAACCTTTGATGTATTACATACAAAAAAAAAGAAAAAGAGAAACACACACACATATGTATAACGATTCAAAGAAATGGACGAATATCAAAATCTTCATTAAGTCCTCTAGGGGACAACGTGTTTAATGTGAAAATCCAAAAAGCCTCACGCTGTAAAAGCAATTTATCAATGTCACCTCCACGACGTGGATACTTAACTACCTCGATGCCTATGTATTGAAGAGTAGAGACTGAATGTCTAAAAGCTGCAAAATGCTGTGCAACTGGACTTTTTGGATCGTGGTGTCTAATTGCACATCGATGTTCAGAAATGCGATTCTTCAAAGGTCTACTAGTCTTACCTATATAACATAAGCCACAAGGGCAACGCAGCATATAAATAACATTGGCCGTCTTACACGAAATGGTGCCTCGAATTTTAAAAAAATTTGTCGTGTGAGGATGTGTAAAAGTTGATGTCTTGTATGTAAAATTACATTGTTGACAGTTACCACATCTATAATTACCATGAGGTATTTTATTCAAGAAGTGAGGAGCCGGTTTCAAATCCGCTCTAACTAACATATTTCGAAGGTTAGGTGTTTTTTTATACACTAAACGAGGTGGTTTATCGAAGCATTTTTTAAGATTAGGATCACTCTCTACAATATGCCAGTGTTTAGATAAAACATTATTAACATCCTTAGTAACAGGCGAATATTGCATATAACAATTGACACGACATTCCGTTTTTTTATATTTTTTAATTAGACTCTCTTTTTGTGACACATCTTTGAAACGACTCGCTGCAGACTGAATCCACTCTTCTTTATACGATCGTTGTCTGAATCTCTCTGATAAAATATGTGACTGCTGTTGGAAATCATCATCACTGCTACAGATACGGCGAATCCGACTAAATTGAGAAATTGGTAACAAACGTTTTAATGACACCGGATGATAGGATTGTCCGTGCAAGATAGTATTACGATCAGTAGGTTTTCGATACAAAGTGGTCTCAATGCCTGACGTAGTATGAAGAACAAGCACATCCAAAAAGTTCATTTTCTCTTGATGGAAATCAATGGTAAATGTTAACGCAGTACATTTATTATTTACCAAATTGTGAAACTCTAATAGCTCAGCTTCAGTGCCACTCCATAATAGAAAAACATCGTCAATGTATCTTTTCCATAAAAGAATGTGCTTTAAAAAATTGTTAACAGGATTAAACACAAATTGATGTTCAAACATCCCACAAAATAAAGATGCAAAACTTGGGGCCATCTTAGACCCCATACTGACCCCCGAAATCTGCAAATAATACTCAGACCCAGACAAAAAATAATTATGTGAAAGTACCAATTTTGCCAAATCACTCAAACATACAGTACTAGGAATTTGACAGAGACGTTGATTCAGAAAAAATTCAATTGCCTCTAGCCCACCCTGAAACGGAACATTGGTATACAACGATTCAACATCCATAGTGACTAGAAGAACAGGACAATCCGGTAATTTTACATTGTTGACAAGTTCTATAAAATGCATCGTGTCTCTGATATAAGATGGTAAAGACATCACCAAAGGTTGTAAATGGAAATCGACGAAAGCTGAAATTTTTTCTGTAAGAGACCCAATTGCTGCCACTATAGGTCTCCCAGAGGGAATATCACTATAAGGTTTATGAATTTTGGGCAGTGTATATAACACCGGTGTAATCGGATGTTCGACACACATATATTCATATTCAGCTTTCGTCAACAAACCTGAATCCACAAACAGTTTTAAAGTGTTATGTACAGATGTTTTATAATTAATCACAGGATTTGTACTCAATTTTTTATAAAAGGTTGAATTAGACAATTGTCTCTGAATTTCGACTTCGTAGTCTCTTCGATTCAAAATCACCACTGCACCACCTTTATCAGCACTTTGAATAACTATAGATGAATCTTGTTTCAATAATGCCAATTCAGACAGTTGTGCTTCTGATAAATTGTGTGCAAGTTTATATTGTCTTTTGGATTTTAATATAGAAGTTACATCGCTTTCTACTAGCCTACAATAAGTGTCCAAAGAGGCATTCCTACCCTTAAAAGGAACAAACGTGGATTTACCTCTAAAACCAGTCCGATGTTGTTCAGTCGATTGATAGTCCTTCATAGATGTATCACAATCACCATCGCCCGAGGCTAAATCGGACACAGAAACTCCGGAATCCAGTGAGTGAGCTTGATGTAAACAGGACTGTCTTACACTGAAAAATTCTTTGAGTCTCAAGGTACGAAAAAACGTTTGTAAATCAATATATGTGTCAAATTCATTGCAATGCGCCGTAGGTGAAAACGAAAGTCCTTTGTTGAGAACAGTCAAACAGTCATTAGAGATCTCTTTGCTCGATAAGTTAATAACATTAATCACCTCTGCGTCTTACTTCGTGTCACATACTGAGATCTTATGGGAAATTTCTGAACATCGCATTTCTGAACATCGATGTGCAATTAGACACCACGATCCAAAAAGTCCAGTTGCACAGCATTTTGCAGCTTTTAGACATTCAGTCTCTACTCTTCAATACATAGGCATCGAGGTAGTTAAGTATCCACGTCGTGGAGGTGACATTGATAAATTGCTTTTACAGCGTGAGGCTTTTTGGATTTTCACATTAAACACGTTGTCCCCTAGAGGACTTAATGAAGATTTTGATATTCGTCCATTTCTTTGAATTGTTATACTTATGTGTGTGTGTTTCTCTTTTTCTTTTTTTTTGTATGTAATACATCAAAGGTTTTGGAGTGATTACTTTAATTTAATTATTTTGATGTATTTTTGCAGGTATCAAGAAAAGTGTTTTTTGAAGTGCATAATAATGATACTGTTGTATTTTGCATAGTTTTTTAGATATTTTTGTGTGTATATATTTTTTTCTTTTTTTCTTTTTTCTGGTTTTGTATTGGTTAGTAATATGATGTTTGGACATGTGATCACCTGGAGATATAAAGGGTTGCACATCTGTAGTCAATTTGTCTGATGAAGAGCCTGCGTGCTCGAAACGTAACATACGCTATGCGATAGCTGTCTTGAAAATAAATATTTTTGATAATTTTGGAGCTTAGGTGTTGCCGACTTTATATTTTATTCTTTACTTGTTGGTTTTTTAGTCGAGCACCCTTTTGAGACTGATGTGCGTGCTTTTGTTTCATTTTTAAAAGGTAAATATAAGCCTTTTCTTTAAATAATTTTTATTGTGTTTTATTATTGACAAATTTGGGGAGAGGATACATATTCCAAAACTGAAAATACAGTTTGAGAATTAACTGCACAATTACTAGACATGTTTTCCTTGGATATTATACAATTTGCAAGCACAATTTGTGAAAAAAGTTGACGCCCCTTGCGCATATTGCCTTTACAAACAAAAAGTGTTTTACAAGATTTAAATCAATGTATTGTGTTATGTGAATGATTAGGTTGGATGATTTTCACATCATTTTGAAGAAAAAACTCTAGGCAACGACATCCATTAGTCAAAAGTCTTATTGACACATATATGGTATGTGTTTTGTGGCCTTATTTCAGAAACTTTAGTTTTTAGTTTTTTCAATAACCATGCATAAACATTATTCTCTCAAAAATACAAACATGTACATGCATGTTGCTCACATATTATGGTAGCCCTGTTTGTGCTAAATAGAGTGTAATTATACCTTTGCCATTAATATGTTTATAAGCAAATGAAAAAAGCACAAATGTCAGGGCATGTCAGAACATCTCAAGGACCCCAAAAACCCCTCAGACCCCAGAGGGTTAAACTTATAAACTCTAAACTCAAAAACTCGTACACTTATAAACTCATCAATTTATAAACTTATAAACTCTAAACTCATAAACTCTCTGTGTGTGTGTGTGTGTGTGTGTGTGTGTGTGTCTGAGTGTGTGAGCGAGGTAGTCTGAGTGAGTGTGTGTGTGTGAACTCCATAGTAACCATCTGTGACAACTACCAACCACCTAGTAACACCATATCAACCGCCCTGAATACCATAGCAACCGCCTAGCAACACCATAGCAACCACCCAGAACACCCTAGCAACCGCCTAGCAACCACCCAGAACACCCTAGTAACCACCCCAAATACCCTAGCAACCACCTAGCAACACCCTAGCAACCACCCAAAACAGCCTAGCAACCACCCAGAACACCCTAGTAACCACCCAAAATACCCTAGCAACCACCTAGCAACACCCTAGTAACCACCCATAACACCCTAGCAACTGCCTAGCAACCACCCAGAACACCCTAGCAACCACCCAAAATACCCTAGCAACCGCCTTGCAACCACCCAAAAGACCCTAGCAACCACACAAAATATCTTAGCAACCGCCTAGCAACCACCCAGAACACCCTAGCAACCACCCAAAATGCCCTAGCAACCGCCTAGCAACCACCCAAAATATCCTATCAACCACCCAAAAGACCCTAGCAACCACTCAAAATATCCTAACAAACGCCTAGCAACCACCCAGAACACCCTAGCAACCACCCAAAACAGCCTAGCAACCGCCTAGCAACCACCCAGAATACCTCAGCAACCGCCTAGCAACACCATAGCAACCACCCAAAACAGCCTATCAACCACCTAGCAACCACCCAGAATACCTTAGCAACCGCCTAGCAACACCCTAGCAACCACCCAAAATACCTTAGCAACACCATAGCAACAACCCAGAACACCCTAGCAACCGCTTAGCAACCACCCAAAATACCTTAGCAACCACCTAGCAACACCATAGCAACCACCCAGAACACCCTAGCAACCGCCTAGCAACCACCTAGCAACACCCTAGCAACCACCCAAAATACCTTAGCAACCGCCTAGCAACACTATAGCAACCACCCAAAACACCCTAGCAACTTTTTAACTATAAACTATAAACTTTAAACCATCGGTTCCCAACAGGGGGGTCGCGGCCCACAAGGGGGCCTCAGCGAGCTCTGTGGGGGGTCGCGCCATATTTTGAAAAGTTTTGAGCAATGAGCATTAAATAAAATCATTAACTTTTTTCTGTAAAAAATTTACAAAATTTATATAATGAGTGAGTTCATCATGAATCCATTTTCCAATCCGTGTTTTTGTCTTATCCTGAACCACTATGGTACACCTATAATAAGTGTTTACATTGGGACTATTTAACACTGGTTCGGATCGCTGCCGCTGCAGAGTAGCACAGTACTCGTCATAGATGTACACAGAGAGTAGTTCCGGCTACAAAGTTCTTCCGAAAGACGCATTATTCTGTTAATAAACGCAAGTTTACTATCGCTCGCTATAGCGCCAATAGCGTCAAAAATAAAGCCTCACATTGATTAAGCCTCACAAATAACATGCAAGTGTTGAAGTCCCAGACAGCAGTCATTTAGTAATAGCCTATATTCTTTTTTTATTTTTTTATTGAATAATTAACTAATAAACTCATGAATTCATAGACTTATGAACTCTTAAACTCATAAATGAATAAACTCTGAACTCTAAACTCATTTAAACTTATAAACTCTAAACTCAAAAACTCTGAGTGTGTGTGTGTCTGAGTGAGTGTGTAAGCGAGGTAGTGTGTGTGTGTGTGTGTGTGTGTGTGTGTGTGTGTGTGTGTGTGTGTGTTTGTGTGTGTGTATATCTAACTTATTTATCCATCTCTGTCATAAACTTCAAACTACTTTAAACTACTTTAAACTTCAAAACACTTTAAACTTCTTAAGTTTAAAGCTTCCAGCTCCCAAGCAACTCCATAGCAACCAAACTTGAGTACCCTAGCAACCGTTTTTCAAGATCTATATCTCTGTATCAGAACATCGTATAGAGATGAGGTTTGGCTCTTTTGACTCATGCTAGCAAACAGCACTTCCAACATTCTACACATGCTAGCAGTGAATAGCTACATGCTAATAGCGATTAGTTAAGTGTTAAATCATGCCAAGATCATGCTAAGAACTCTATAAAAACTCCATAGTAACCATCTGTGACAACTACCAACCACCTAGTAACACCATATCAACCGCCCTGAATACCTTAGCAACCGCCTAGCAACACCAAAGCAACCACCCGGAACACCCTAGCAACCGCCTAGCAACCACCCATAATACCTTAGCAACTGCCTAGCAACACCATAGCAACCACCCAGAACACCATAGCAACCGCCTGGCAACCACCCAAAACACCCTAGCAACCACCTAGCAACCACCCAGAACACTCTAGTAACCACCCAAAATAACCTAGCAACCACCTAGCAACACCCTAGCAACCACCCAAAACAGCCTAGCAACCACCCATAACACCCTAGCAACCGCCCATAACACCCTAGCAACCACCTAGCAACACCCTAGCAACCACCCAAAACATCCTAGTAACCACCCAAAACACCCTAGCAACCGCCTAGCAACACCCTAGCAACCATCCAGAACACCCTAGCAACCGCCCAAAACACCCTAGCAACCACCCAAAACACCCTAGCAACCACCCAAAACACCCTAGCAACCACCTAACAACCAACCAGAACACCATAGCAACTGCCTAGCAACAACCCAAAATATCCTAGCAACCGCCTAGCAACCACCCAGAATACCCTAGCAACCGCCTAGAAGCACCCTAGCAACCACCCAGAACACCTTAGCAACCGCCTAGCAACACCTTAACAACCACCCAGAACACCCTAGCAACCGCCTAGCAACACCATAGCGACCACCCATAACATCCCAGCAACCGCCCTAGCAAAAAACGTTCTGGTCCAAACTTTCTCAAGCCAACTTAAAGTTTGTCTTGACGAACTTTCGCATCTAGTTATTCTTCTTCTTCTAAGACAAAAAAATATAACTTTAATGCAGCCTAGAGCTTTAACTCTACATACTCCAAACTCGGCTCAGACCTTCAGACTATTCTGACTCGGTATGCTAGATCTTTTCTAACTGATCGGACTTACGGTTTTCCTAAACATGACGATCAAAACTCGGAAAAACTCCCATTGACTTAACATTGTGGAATGTTTTCATTTTCAAACTGACCAACCGACAAAAATTCAAATCTAAACACCTTGAAGACTAAACCAAACTGCCGTTCTATATACTGTATGAGCCATTGAGACTCATTTAAACTAATAAACTAATCTATATATCTACTTCAAACTAAATTAAACTTCAAACTAAATTAAACTTCAAACTAATTTAAACTTTAAACTTCAAACTAATTTAAACTTTAAACTAATTTAAACTTCAAACTAATAAATGTACTTCATTTAAACTAATAAACTCATCTATCTACTTCAAACTAAATTAAACTTCTAACTAATTTAAACTTCAAACTAATTTAAACTTTAAACTAATTTAAATTTCAAACTACTAAATTTACTTCATTTAAACTTATAAACTCTAAACTCATACACTTATAAACTAATTAACTTATAAACTCATGAATTCATAGACTTATGAACTCTTAAACTCATAAATGTATAAACTCTGAACTCTTAAACTCATTTAAACTTATAAACTGTAAACTCATTTAAACGTATAAACTCAAAAACTCGTACACTTATAAACTCATCAATTTATACACTTATAAACTCTAAACTCATAAACTCTGAGTGTGCGTGTGTCTGAGTGAGTGTGTGAGCGAGTTAGTGTGTGTGTGTGTGTGTGCGTATCTATCTATCTATCTATCTATCATAAACTTCAAACTACTTTAAACTACTTTAAACTTCAAACCACTTTAAACTTCTTAATTTTAAAGCTCCCAGCTCCAAAGCAACGCCATAGCAACCAAACTTGAGTACCCTAGCAACCGTTTTGCACGACCTATATCTCTGTATCAGAACATCTTATAGAGATGAGGTTTGGCTCTTTTGACTCATGTTAGCAAACAGCACTTCCAACATGCTACACATGCTAGCAGTGCATAGCTACATGCTAATAGTGATTAGTTAAGTGTTAAATCATGCTAAGAACTCTATAAAAATTCCATAGTAACCATCTGTGAGAACTACCAACTATGGTAACACCATATCAACCGCCCTGAATACCTTAGCAACCGCCTAGCAAAACCATAGCAACCACCCAGAACACCCTAGCAACCACCTAGCAACACCATAGCAACCACCCAGAACACCCTAGCAACCATCTAGCAACACCCTAGCAACCACCCAAAACACCCAGGTAACCATCCATAACACCCTAGCAACCACCCAGAACACCCTAGCAACCACCCAAAATACCCTAGCAACCACCGAAAATATCCTTGCAACCGCCTAGCAACCACCCAGAACACCCTAGTAACCACCCATAACATCTTAGCAACTGCCTTGCAACCACCCAGAATACCTTAGCAACCGCCTAGCAACACCATAGCAACCACCCAGAACACCCTAGCAACAGCCTAGCAACCATCCAGAATACCCTAGCAACCGCCTAGCAACGCCCTAGCAACCACCCAAAATACCTTAGCAACCGCCTAGCAACCGCTTAGCAACACCATAGCAACCACCCAGAATACCCTGTCAACTGCCTAGCAACACCATAACGACCACCCATAACATCCTAGCAACTGCCTAGCAAAAAACATTCTGGTCCAAACTTTCTCAGGCCAACTTTGTCTCGACGAACTTTCGCATCTAGTTTTGAGATTGCAATAGATGTGAAGGACTATAATGCATTAAGAGCTCGCTCAAGTACTGAGGAGCTAAACCATTTAGTGCTTTGTTGGTAATCAGCAATATTTTAAAATGTATATGATATTTAATAGGGAGCCAATGCAGTGTTGACAGAACGGGTCATACTTCCTGGTTCTGCTAAGAACTCTGTGTTTTGAACCAGCTGTAGTTTGTTTATTATGCGTACAGGGCAACCACCCATAAGAGCATTACAATAATCTATCCTTGATGTCATGAACGAATGAACTAACATTTGTCATTGAGAGCATATGTTGTAATTTAGATATATTTTTAAGCCAAGTCACCTTCATTTATATAGCGCTTTTAACAATATGGATTGTTTCAAAGCAGCTTTACAGTGATAATGGGAAATTACAGTAGCAGATTGTTTTGGCTTTATAGCAGCTCTAGGATAAAGTTATTGTCCAGCTAAGTTAGTTTTAATTGATAGATTCACTTCCATTGCGAAGATCATTAGTTATTAACTAGGGGCCGTTAACACGACACCGTTCTAACAGAAAACCCTTAACGCGCGCCGGCTGCCCATCCGCACAAAACAGTGCCTGGTGGCTCGAGAACGCACTCCCTGAAACCGGTTCCAAGTTGCAAACGATTATCAGTTATCTTTGCGCAAAACGCAAACCCGCGAAAACGGCGACGTCGCGTACATGCGCATCACGTGTTCAGTCCATAGGTATGCGCGTTTGAATATATATGTGCGCAGGTGTGTAGTCCTTTACAAATCAACCCTCAACAAACTATTTGTCTGGCCTTAAAAGTTCACAATACATAATTTTTTGTTGCTTCCACGTATCCATGTCAACTGGAATCATCTTGACAACGTTTTATCTGTACAGAGGTGAAGGGAAGGAGGCCTTCACAGGGAAGAGACTAGTTGACACTTCAGGACTGCTTTGTCGTCGTGTCCAGGCGCAGGTCCTTCATCAGATCTGGATACGGCCTGGATCTGGCGGACTGCGGTAAACCTCGGGATAAACAGAGAGACTAATATTTGCGATGACACCATCCTTCTTATGATGTACCAAGTACATTAGGATTTATGGGAAGTGTTCTCGGTTCCGGCTGACCTAATCTATGCAGCCTAACATTGAATTATAGAGGTCTATAATATGTAATGTGTATGCTAGGCCAAAGATAAGTGTTTTTTAGTCTAGATTTGAACTTGAGTGTGTCTGCTTCCCGGACAATGTTAGGAAGACTGTTCCAAAGTTTTGGTGCTAAATAGGAAAATGATCTACCACCAGCAGTCGATCTTGATATTCTAGGTATTATCAACTGGCCGGAATTTTGAGATCGCAATAGACATGAAGCACTATAATGCATTAAGAGCTCGCTCAAGTACTGGGGAGCTAAACCATTTAGTGCTTTGTAAGTAATCAACAATATTTAAAAATGTATACGATATTTAATAGGGAGCCAATGCAGTGTTGATAGAACTGGACTAATATGGTCATACTTCCTGGTTCTGGTAAGAACTCTAGCTGCTGCATTTTGGACCAGCTGTAGTTTATTTATTAAGCGTGCAGGGCAACCACCCATAATAGCATTACAACAATCTAACCTTGATGTCATGAACGCATGAACTAATTGTTCCGCATTTGTCATTGAGAATATGACGTAATTTAGATATATTTTTAAGATGGAAGAATGTGTTTTTACAGATACTAGAAACGTGATTTTCAAATGAAAGATTGGTATCAAAGAGCACACCCAGGTTCCTAACTGACGACGAAGACTTGACAGAGCAGCTAGTATTCTAGGTTATTACATGATGGAGTTTTTTGTCCAATAATTAGAATCTGTTTTTGTTTTTTTATGAATTAAGTAGAAGGAAATTACTAGTCATCCGTTTTTTTATATCAGCATTCGGTTAATTTCTAGAATTGGCAAGTTTCGTCGGGACGCGAAGAGATATAGAGCTGAGTATCATCGGCATAACAGTGAAAACTAATCTCATGCTTCCTAATGATATCTCCCAAGGTTAGCATGTACAGAGTGAACAGTAACGGTCATAGTATTGAGCCTTGTGATACTCCATACTGAACTTGTAATCGATAAGACATTCCTCTGTCATTTACTGCTACAAACTGATAAAGGTCAGATAAGTATTTAAACCATGCTAATGCTGCAATTCCACTAGGTCAGATAAGTATGATTTGAACCATGCCAATGCAATTCCACTAATGCCAACATCATTTTCGAGTCTATTCAAAAGAATGTTGTGGTTGATGTATCAAATGCAGCACTAAGGTCGAGTAACACTAATTGAGAGATACAACCAGGATTGAATGATAAGAGCAAATAATTTGTGACTCTAATGAGAGCAGTCTCAGTATTATGGTACGGTCTAAATCCTAACTGGAAATCCTTGCAGATACCATTTCTTTCTAAAAAGGAACATAGTTGTGAGGAGACTGCCTTTTCAAGTATCTTTGACAGAAAAGGTAGATTCGAAATCGGCCTGTAATTGACTAATTCTGTAGGATCAAGTTGCGTTTTTTTTAACCAGCAGTTTAATAATAGCCAGCTTAAATGTTTTTGGTACATATCCTAATGACAAAGATTAATTAATGATATTAAAGGGTAACTCAGCCCCTGGTCAGAGCCTGACTCCACCCACTGGCAATATTTGAAAAATGCTGGAAAAGTGGGCAGTGCCCAGCGGAGATAGAGGGGATGAACCGAGGGCGGGGCTGAGCGGGGGGCGTGCACCTGAGACCCGCGTTTCAATAGCGCATGCTCTCTGTAGGCATGTTCACATTAGCAGACAATGGTTGACATGTTGCACCAAGATGGCGACTGTGGCGCCTGTAACCAGGGCCGTAGCTAGAGGATTCGGGGCCCCCTGAAAAAATATTGATGTGGCCCCCACCACCCTCCACCAATATCATATACTGTACAATGGATGAGCATGGAGGCCCACACATAACAGAAGAATGTGATGTTGTTGTAAAACCTTTATTTTAAAAGTTAAATTTATATAAAAATTACAACTAATAAAAAGAAATTATTAAATAATAATAAAACCAATTTTAAAAAAGTAAAAGCAAAATAATGTTGTTTTTTTCCCCATCAGGAAAACAGTCTTTTATAATTCATAAATCAAAAAGTAAACATTTATAAATTGACAAGAATTCAGTCAAATTTGACAAATAAAGTAATGTATTGTCTTAATTTTTAATAAAGATAATATTATTAAATAAAGCTAAAATGTATTCATTCAAGTGCAGTGTGTATTCGTGTTTTATTGATGTAATAAATGAATCATCAGCCAGCAGGTTAGGTGCATAATGCAATACGTTGTGACTCGTGTCAATTTTTTAACTCTATTTACAATAGTGTAAAACAGCGGTTCCCAAACTTTTTTTCCTGCGCGCCCCCTTCTATGTCCCAACCGGGTTGGCGCACCCCCAATCCCCACTTCAAAAAAATAACGCAACAAAGCTTTGTTTTATCGCCATATATGAGTATGTGCGCGGAGAGTTTGTGTGTGTGCTCGGGTCACATTGAGCATGTGTATGTGCGCGACTCGAGTTTGTGTGTGTGTGCTCGCGTTTCATATAAGTATGTGCGTGGAGAGTTTGTGTGTGCGCGCGCGCGTCTCATATGAGTGCGTGAGCGACTTTAGGTGTGTCGTTGTGCATTTCATATGTATTTGTTTTATCAAAAACTAATAAATTATAGTTTTTTTTTTTATTTAAAATAAAAGGAAAAGGAATTTACAAAGGAAATGTTTACTGTTCATGTTTTTTTTATTGTGTGGAAAAATCCCACTTAAAAAAACAGACCGCCATTACATTTTTCCTCTCGCGCACCCCCTGGTGGTAGCTCGCGTACCAGGAATCCCTGGTGTAAAAAGACAGGGATTTTGAACACGTAATCATTCGGTCGACTGTGGTGCGCATCGATAATGAAGAGTGACAACAGCCTACCCGACAGGCTGTGGACGGTAGTTTTCTTATTCCCAGAGAAATAACAATACAACCTGTCTTTAAGAATGTCTTGATCGACTGGGATACAACAACTCTCCTGGCCTCCCTCTCATTCTTTTCATTGCGTTTTTGGTACCCTAATTTATGTTTTCTTTCCCCGACATTTTTCAGTCAGTCTTCTGCTCTTCCACCAAGTTCACCGCGTTAACTTCAGGTACTGCCGCTTCAACTCTGATTGGTTCTTTTCACGAGCTGGGGTGGGACTTACAATTTTATTGGGTCCATCTGATGTTTGTCACTGACCGAATAATTAATAAATACTTTAGATCGGACTAAACCATTCATAGGGAGGTAAGAGAATATTTGGAAAAAATATTTAACCAAATTTCATGTTTTTGTGGTTTTCATTTAAATCCAATGCATACAACTAATTTAAATATTAGAATTATTCATACAACAGGGGCCTATATAGTATAACTGCTGGATTTTGTGGGGCCCTCTGGGCAGTGGGGGCCCCTATAATTGTCACCACCTTTCACCCCACTAGCGACGGCCCTGCCTGTAACTGGCGGAGCCGCGGCTCGTCTCCTGCTGTGTAGATTATTAATGGTCATTTTTTCAATATATGTGATCATTTCAGCCCAGATAACAAATGGATGCGTCTTGGCTTTATGGACTTATGATCGGGACTCTTTGTGTCGCATCAAAGAATCGATGGAGGGCCTGTTTGATAAACACGACAGGTACAAACAGGCGTTTCCTCCTCCTTTTGCAGTCGATCCCGACTCACCTGACTACTTGCTGCTGTGTCGGGCACCGGGCAGGGTCCGTAGGAGATCCAGGAGAAGAGGCTTACAGTCCGGTGTCCAGGTCAGGCGAAGGCGTGCCGTAGCACGCAGGGGCTCCGTTGTCTTCGGCCGCGGGGACCGCGCTCTGTGCCTGCGCCGGATTCCTCTCCTCGATGTGTGCGACGGCGTGTCCACGAGTTGTGGTCAGGGGTTTTCGTCACCACCATCTACTTCCGTGTTCGTGCCGGCTTTTCCCGCATGGACCGGCTGGAGACCACGTGACCGCTGGACGTGCTTTCGACAAATCCCGCTGCGCAATATGGACACTGCCTTCGTGACATCATCTAAAATCCACGTTGGCCTGTTGAATGCTCGTTCAATTGCGAATAAATCTCATTCATTGAACGATCTTTTCTCAAGAGAAAGCCTGGATATCATGTGTTTTTCGGAGACATGGCAAAGAGAGGAAGAGTTTATTCATTTAAATGAGCTCTGACCAGCTGGCTGCTCTGCTGTTGGGAAGCCCCCCCCTTGTCGCCGTGGTGGTGGTCTGGCTATTGTGCACAGGGATGTCCTCAAATGCAATGTGATCCAGTCCCAAGAATTCTCTTCTTTTGAATTGCAGATGGTCAAGGTGGGATCCCCTTTCTACTGCATGTTGGTCTACCATCCTACTGGCCCTGCTGCTGTCTTTCTAAAGGATTTTAGTGACTTCTTGTCCTCTATAATAAAGTTGGAATCTGTTTTAATACTTGGGGATTTTAACCTTCATGTTGATGACAGCTAATCTTGCCCCGCAATGGAATTGTTAACATTGACTGAAGCTTTTAATTTTGAGCAGCATGTTTCTGAGCCCACTCACCAAAAAGGCCATATTTTAGATTTAGTTTTTACGCTTGGCCTAGACATTTTAAATGTATCTGTAAATGATGTCCATATGAGTAATCATAGTATTGTTCTGTTTGATCTGCACTTCAGTCCTGAGCCAAAGCCTTCAGCAGTTAGGTCTTAGAGGCGTGTTATCACTGCTAATACTGCAGATACATTTTCTGATATATTTGATCCTATTTTAGTCATGGATTGCCTCGATGTGAATGATTTCATTCACTGTTTTAATAATCACTGTGTAACAATTCTGGATCAGGTGGCTCCTGTTAAATCTAACTTGTCTACTCAGAAAAAAGTGTGCCCTTGGACAAATGAAGATATCCTAAGTCTTAAGAGACTGTGTCTAAAGACTGAACGCCTGTGGAAATCCACTAGTCTTGAGGTGCACAGGCTCTATCTCAGGGATCTTGTGTCGTCCTACAATGTGATGGTTGAAAATGCCAGATCTGACTATTTCCGTCAACTGGTAACATTGAATCAAAAAAATCCAAAGTGTTGTTTGACACGATCAATGCACTTGTATGTCCTGCTGCTCCAGTTACCCCTGTTTTTTGTGAAGCAGACAGCAACGCCTTCTTGGGATTTTTCATCAACAAAATTAAGATGATTAAGGATAAAATCCCGCCCCTGCCGTGTGGTACCCCTGCTGTTTTTGAGCCTGTCTACAGCATGTGGTCCTCATTTAGGACTGTGACGTTTGTTGATATTTCGGAACTGGTGACCAAGATGAGGCCATCTTCTTGTTCATCTGATGTCCTTCCTTATAGGCTCTTCCAAAAAGTGTTTGAGGTAATTGGCCCTTGTGTTACCAAAATGGTTAACCTCTCTTTGTCTACTGGTGTGTTTCCCAATGCTTTTAAGCATGCCATAGTGGAGCCCTTACTAAAAAAAGCAGGTTTCGACCCGACGGATTTCAATAGTTTTAGGCCTATTTCTAAGCTCCCGTTCCTGTCCAAGATCCTTGAGAAGGTGGTCTGTGAACAGTTTACATTTTTCCTGGACAAAAGTAATATCCATGAGTCATTTCAGTCCGGTTTCCGTAAACAACACTCTACTGAAACGGCCTTACTGAAAGTGTCAAATGACATTATGATGTCTGCTGATTCTGGAAAACACACTGTTCTAGTTATTTTGGATCTGTCTTCAGCCTTTGACACCGTTGACCATCAGGTTTTGCTGAGAAGACTGAGGGATCAAATTGGACTGTCAGGGTCAGTTCTACAGTGGTTCTCCTCATATTTATCTGGGCGTAGCTTCAGTGTTACAGCTAACCAAATAAGGTCTGAGTCTGCGGATTTGGTGTGTGGAGAGCCTTAAGGTTCCGTTTTGGGTCCTGTTTTATTTTTGTTGTATTTGATCCCTTTGGGAAAGATCATACAAAGGTTTAGTGATGTTTCTTTCCACCTATTCGCTGATGATATCCAACTTTTCTGCTCCTTTAAGCCGTCTGAGATCTGGAAGCTAAATTCCTTGCTCCTGTGTCTCGTCGAAATAAAAAAATGGCTAAGTGATAACTCTCTGCAGCTCAATGCAGACAAAACAGAAACACTGGTTATTGCCCCTGATGTTTCAATTCCAGGGATTAAGCAGTACTTGGGTGACTTAGGCCAGTCTGCTAAACCAAGTCTTAGAAACTTGGGAGTTATCTTGGACAAAGACATGTCATTAATGCAGCACTGTAAGCAGCTGACGAGGAATTGCTTCTTTCAATTAAGGAAAATATCTAAACTTAGAAATATGGTCTCACGAAATGATTTGGAGCTTATCATTCATGCTTTTGTGTCTTCGCGTTTAGACTATTGTAATAGTTTATTTTCATGTCTGAACAAGAAGGAGCTCTCTCGACTGCAATTAGTGCAAAACTCTGCTGCCATAATTCTGACCCGTACTAATAGGAGGACTCACATATCCCCTATTCTAAAATAACTGCATTGGCTGCTAGTGTCCTATAGGATCAAGTTTAAAATTCTGGTTCTAGTTTTTAGAGCCTTGCATGGTCAGGCTCCTTCTTACATCAGTGATCTGATCCAGCCCTACACCCCTGTGCGGGCTCTGAGGTATGTGGATCTGAATCTGCTGAAGGTTCCACGCACTCGTTTTCGTACTAGAGGTGACCGATCCTTTCAGGCTGTTGCTTCTAGGCTTTGGAATGATCTTCCGCCCTCTTTGCGCTCTATTGACTCTGTTGATACCTTCAAGTGCAAACTAAAGACTCATCTATTTGTTCAAGCTTCTAATGAGCTACTTTTGGGTTGATATGATCTTGTATTGTCTTGGCCTTTTTATATTATGTGTATATTCTGATGTAAATTTCTGTTGTGAAGCACTTTGTGGCTTTCTGTCTGTGAAAGGTGCTATAGAAATAAAGCTTACTTACTTACTTACAATGAGTTGCCATGAGAACAACTGACATCTCTATCTTTTCATACAGATTACATAAACAGATAATAATTGTTTTCGTTTTGAATTAGATAATTTAATAGCAGAGACTTAAATGTTTATAAAGATATATTGCTTATGCCTGTGTGACTAGTATTCGCTGAGCTTTGTTTAAGTTTAGAGACCTGCTCCAGAAAAAAAGTTCACGGAGATGAGAGGCAGAAAGCATACCCTGTTTATTTTCTTTATTTTACAAAAGCACAATGTTTTGTTTAGATTTTAAGTGAAAACATAAAAAAGTACACATTTTACAGTTTATTTTTCCATATTTCTTAAGTCTGTATGACATAAATTAGTATTTTTAGTCTATTGTGCTGCTATGTGAAAAAATCCAGCAAAACGCGCTGGCGAGTTTGTCGACCCCAGAGGGTTAACTTTAGCCTAATAGGAAGGAACATAAATTGTGATTAAAAATATATGCTCACTCACATCAAGATGGCGCTGCAGTCAAGTCAAGTTATCCTCATTTATATAGCGCTTTTAACAATGTAGATTGTTTCAAAGCAGATTTACAGTAACAAACAGATAATTTAAGGTAACAGAGATTCTTTTGGCTTTATAGCGGTTCTTAAATAAAGATATTTTCCAGCTAAAGTTAGTTTTGATTGATTCACTTCCGTCGCAAGGATCATTAGTTATTAAATTAGAGGCCGCTAAGACGACATCGTTCTATCTACACAGACTTTAAACTCGAACCTGTGAGAAACGCTGATGACGCTCACGTGCGCATCAATAATTCATTCTATAGTTATGCGCATTTGAATATATGTGCGCAGGTTTGTAATTCTCTACAAACCAAGCCTTAACTACTTGTCTGACCTTAAAATTTTGATACAGAATTTGATCACTTCGGGGTAGATATGCGAAACCGAAATTATCCCGACAACGCTTTATCTGTAGAGTGGGAAAGAGGGGAGATACTAGTTGACACTTCAGCACTGCGTTGTCATCGGGTCCAGGTGAAGGTCCTTCGTCAGATCTGGATACGGCCTGGATCCGGCAGGCTGCGGAAAAACCTCGGGATAAACAAACACACTAAAATTAGCGTAGATGCCATTCTTCTTATGATGTAACGAGTGTCCAGTGGTGGAGTCCATACAGGAGGAGCAGCGTTTGGCACTGCGTCGCTTTTCAGCGCGAGCTGTTTGGTGAAGCTAAATGACTATATAAATATTATGCTAACTAGATGCTAATATACGCTATCCTGATCGTTTTCAATACTCGCAATTCCAACTCCTGACTCGCTACAGTGGTTTTGATGGAACAAGATTTTTTTATACCAGGAGCTGAGCCTATGCCAAGGGCATGGTGAGCTCGTACCAAGGGCTTGGTGAGCTGGTGCATGCTTACGTGGGACCACAGCTTCCAATAGAAAAATCAAACTGCAGTAACCACCATTCAACCTGAAGAGGGCAGCACTCAGATGTTTTTACACTATATATTGTAGAATTAAAACACTTTATACCCAAATGTCAAAAAATGTACTCAAATCAATGAACAGCACTAATAAAGCCCCAGTCTTACAAATCATTAACTAAAAAAAGTTTTAGGGTTTGGTTACCCTTTAAGAAGAGGATCTATGACCTCTGGAAGCATCTCTTTTAATAGCTTAGCTATAGGGCAATGGTCGGCAACAGGCGGCCCACGGGCCAGCCAGCAATAATATCTGGCCCGCGCCCGCAGCCAGATTATTTTGATAGCGGCTGGTTCTGAAATAGATCTGTCATGAGAGCAACAGTTACTCACAATCACTTCGTCTTTAGTGATTTTGCCTTCAAAATAAAAGTACGAGAAAGTTTTTGAAGCAATGTTTTATTTTGAGATGAATTGAGAGCTTTTAATTTGAGAAGTTCTGAAAGACATTCAAAGGAGTCTGTGGATCGCTTCTTTGCAGATGAGACACACCGGCTTTGCATTCACAAAACTAGGTAGGATGAATCTATAGTTGTTTTTTCCATTCTTCTTTCTATTTCCCATTTTCGCTGTCAACTTTCCTCTTTAGACTCTTTGATGGTGCCATTTTCTCTCACCAGCTTGCTTAAATGTTAACATCACTCTGCACACGACATAATAGCTTATCTCCAGCACGCAAAAAAAAAAAAAAAAAAAAAAAAATGCAGTTTAGTATGTGAGGATGCCAAGGAATAATTTTTATTGTAAAAGTAGGCTACTTCAAATAATTATTACAATAAGTTAGACTCCATTGTGTACAAGCAAATTAAAATGATACAAATTTATTATTCACAATATGGGAAGAGGAAATAAAACATTTTTCGTTAAGAGCATGACTCAAACATGCCATTAATGGGCTTATTCAAATCCTCTTTTATTTTTTGAGTTTTTATCCATTCTGCATCTCCCACATATATGTGTGTTTTAGCAAGGTAACTGTGTTGCAAGTTGGTGAATGAAGATACTTGCCAGGTCACCGTGTCAATACTGCTTTGTTAATTTATCCAGTGTAAAACCCGGACACCGCCACACATATGTGGCTTTTTGTCAATGACTGTCCTTCTACAGGATTTAACACAGAGTAACAGCTCACTACCAGTTACAAAATACACTATCAACAGTCTGTAACAGGGAATTCTAGTTGCATTTTTTCAATTAATTTCTTAAATTATCCTTTGACAATGTTCTGGTCCACCATCTAGTGGCGAAATAGTTTTTTTGGCCCGATGCTAAACTTATTTGCCGACCCCTGGTATAGGGTCTAACATTTATGTTGCTGATTTGGATGATTTAACAAGTTTAGACAATTCTTCCTCTCCTATAGCAATGAATGAATAAAAATTGTCCTCCAGGAGACTTCAATGTACTCTCTGTAATCTCTGTTGTGATACTGTAGTTGTCGGTTGCATAGTTATAATTTTCTCTCTAGTATTATCAATCTTGTAAGGAAGTAAGTTCATAAAGTCATTACTGCTGTGCTGTTTGGAAACGTCTGGGGTTGAAGCTTTATTTCTCGTTAATTTAGCCACTGTTTCAAATAAATACCTTGGGTTGTGTTTGTTTTCTTCTAGGAGGGATGAAAATAAGCAGATCTAGCAGTTTTTAAAGGGTTATTTCACACAAAAAGGAAAATTAGCCCATGATTTACTCACCCTCAAGTCATCCTAGGTGTACACGACATTCTTCTTTCAGACTAATACAATCGGAGTTATATTAAGGAATGTCCTGGATCTTCCAAGCCTTATAATGGAAATGAATGGCTGGAAAAAAATTTGAAGCCCATACCATAAATATAACTTTATAATCTAAAATAACTAGCTTCTGCCAGACAACCGTACGCATGTATGACGGAGGATGTAGGACTATCGTAAGCTGAGACGCCTCTCGAGGTTTAACAACAAACTGAAGATGTGCAACAAACTGAATCTCCTCTTCTATTATAAAGAAATACTCTGAAATTTTTCTTCAAAATGGCAAATTTGTGACCGGTGTTTTGTTTTACTCTTTCCTCTGAGCTTCCGCATTCGTCATTATGTTGTGCGTCAGGTCAGGGGTAGTCTTCCACCGTAAATCGATGCGTACGGCCGTCTGTCAGAAGCGGGTGATTATGGATTTAAAAAAAAAAAAAAAAAAATTTTAAGTTTTAAATATGGGTATTTTCCTTACACAAACGCATGGCTTCACTTCAGAAGGCCTTAATTAACCCCCTGAGGTCGGCTGTATCGCCGGCGATACCAGCTCGCTTTTTTTTTATCAGTGTAAAAGAAACTCATAAATACTCTGTTGACTTTGATTTTCCATAGGAGTTTCATACATCAATCGATTCTGTTAAATGTGTATTATTTTTGTGTATACTCACAATAAAAACAAAGTGTTGTGCTTTTTGCCAAATAAAGAAAAATAAACACAAAGCGAGTTCTGCCTTCTCTCTGCCAGTGAAGTCCATTCTGAAACGTGTCCGAAAATGAACAATAACTCAGCGAATACTCAGTCAAACAGGCATACAGACACACAGGCATGAAGCTTGAATTATCTTCTTTTAAATGAAGTAATTTATATAAAAAACAAATATTCTCATCTTGTGAAATCTGTATTAAAAGAGAGCGATTCCAGTCGAGCTCATTACAGCTCATTCAAATGTAATGTGACTCCGCCTACGGAGAGCGCGCGCTATTCAAACACAAATGAATGAGGCAATCCACGCAAACCTGTGAACGCCCCCATATCAGCTCGAGAAAACACAAGTTTATTCAGATCATTACTTGTTTACACCGTCTCGCAGCGCTGTGAGGAATAATAATAATGGAAAATGTCCCTCAGAAGTGCGGGTATATCGAGGAGCAAGGATCCGACTGAGCTGAGGAAAACTGTAGTACGTTTTTTTCCTTCTCCCGTGAATCGCGTTTCTGTTTTGTGAATGAATGAACGGCAGAGATGCGCGCTGTTTACCACAGCTCGCAAAAAGACAGTTTAAATTTAAATCGCGTGTGTGAATGAATGATGATGTTTTAGCAAACTGTATTGCTATACTGAGATGAGTAAAAATCGACTGAAATATGTTGAAATAAAATGTAGGCTATTTGTATAAGCAACGTATTAAACTGCAAATTAACATTTATATGCCCTAATATTTCATAAAAACAACGTTACAGTCAGGCGAAATATGAAAGACAACATTTTGTTGACTAGATGTGGGTACAGTTTTTACTGTAGAATATACTGCCACATCAAATAAGCTTTTGTTTAGCAATTTCTATATATATAAAATACTATTTTTGTCAAAAATAAAGTCATCAACTAAGATGTTAGCTGTTCCAATGTTGGCTATATTAAAACTAATGAATACATAGATAAAATGTAGGCCTATAATAATTTTTTTTACAAAGAAAGAGTACACTTGAAATATTGTTGAAATTGTAATTATTGTTGTAATTGTAACCTTTTTAATAAAATAGCAAAACATATTTACAAGATAGATGTAAGCAAAATCTTAAATGGTCAATATAAGTCTTCTTCTAAATATATCTTTTGTCCTTGCATTGTGGCTCAGTCAGTGTCACACCTGAATGAATGGATAATTATGCAGAGTGGGTGGACATTGTATTTTCAGGTGTAAACCACTCCTCGTTCACGCCCCCCTCGCATATTGGCTTTCCAAGCAAAACCTGTTTTACATCAATTTAAATCAATGTATAGTTTTATGTGAACGATAAAGCAAGACTATTTTCACATAAGTTTGAAGCCAGAACTCGAAGGAACAACATCCATTAGTCAAAAGTCTTATTGACACATATTTATTATGAGTTTTGTGGTCATATTTCAGCAACTTTAATTTTTATTTTTTTCAATAACCACGCATAAACATTATTCTCTTAAAAAAAAAAAAATATACATGCATGGTGATCACATATTTTGGTAGCCCTGTTTGTGCTATATAGAGTGAATTTACACCTTTGCCATTAACATGTTTATAAATAACTGAAAAAAGCACTAATGTCAGAGCATGTCAGAACACCTCCAGGGCCCAGAAAACCGCTCAGACTCCAGAGGGTTAACTCCCGGAGCCATATGGATTACTTTTATAATGGATGGATGCACTTTTTTGGGCTTCAAGTTTTCTTCCAGTTGCGCTCCAGTATTCTGGATGCTCTCTTCAGGGCCCGAGTGTGCTCTTTGTACCACGGCGATGGACTATTTTCTTTAATCTTCTTTAAGCGCAAAGGAGCAACTGTGTCTGAAGTGCTGGTAAAGAGAGTCAATAGTTTCTGTTGCAACATCGAGTTCTTCTAAGCTATCTGGGATGCTGAGGAGATGAAAGTGATTATAAAGTGAACATAAATTATTATTTATGTTAGAATTGATAGTTCTACCATATTTGTAACACAAAGTCGGCATGGAAACCTTGGCTAAATGAAGTATACATGAGACTAGATAATGATCTGTGATGTCATCGCTCTGTTGCAGAATTTCAACGGCATCAACTGATTCCATGAGAAAATATTAGATCTAAAGTATGATTACGACAATGAGTGGGTCCTGACACGTGTTGTCTAACTCCGATAGAGTTCAGAATGGGCATTCAGCATGCTGAAGCGGCTCTTGTGGATGATTCATGTGATCATCTCGGTGCTAAGATCGAGACTCGCTTCAGTTAAACACGGAAGTGTAGTCCCCGTGCCTTTGCCCCGTTCTAGAGCGCCCCCTGGGTTAACCTCCCAGGGGAAACCTGGAATGCCGCAGGGTACAGGTGATCTGAGAGTTACGGTGAGGGGTAATCCGCCCGGCGTGGCCCCGTGGATCCCTCCTGTTTCTCAGGCATCGCAGCCGGGGGAAGCTCAGCAGGAATGCGCCGGCCCCTCTGTGATGGACCGACTGGACATTTCTTTTGGGGCGACTCCGGACGATGGGATGTCCATCGCAGCATCAGAGGGGGAGCTTGATTTGACGGAGGAAGACTCTGTGCCATTGCCCTCCTCCGGGAGGGTGGCGACGCCGATGTTGGATCCTGAGATGACGGCTATGCTCAAGAAGGCCGCCGAGGCGGTCGGGCTCATGTGGAATACTCCACCGCGTCCCGAACAGTTTTGGTTGGATGATTGGTTTCTTGGAGCGGACCGGTCTGGTTCTCAGCACGCCGCTCCGGTACCTTTCTTTCCTGAAGTGCATGAGGAGCTCACTAGGTCGTGGAAGGCACCTTTCTCTGCCAGAAACAGGCTTGGTAGCTCCTCCTCCCTCACTACCCTCGATGGAGGTGCGGATGAGGGTTACGAGGCGATTCCCCCCAGTGGAGCGGTCTGTTGCGATGCAACTGTGTCCAGCGACCGCTACCTCCTTGGAAGGGAGACCCTCGTCTCCCCTCTAAGGCCTGTAAGTTCTCGTCTGCTTTGGCGGGCAGAGCTTACAAGGCCTGTGGGCAGGCCGCATCTTCGCTGCAATGCCATGGCGTTGCTTCAGGTCCACCAGGCCCAGGCACTCATGGACATGCACGAAAGTAGTGCAGATCGTGAGCTCATGGGTGAGCTCCGCACCCGATTTGGCCCTCCGGGGTACAAAGGTTGCAGCTCGCGCGATCGGTCTGGCGATGTCCACCTTGGTGGTCCAGGAGCGCCATCTCTGGCTCAACCTGGCGGATATGAGGGAAGCGGACAAGGTTTGGTTCCTGGACTCCCCCATTTCCCAGCTTGGGTTATTCGGCGACGCGGTGGAGAACTTCGCCCAACTGCTACAGAAGCAGACGGAGGCCATCCAGCACATCCTTCCTCGACGGCCTGCTGCTGCCTCTACCCGGCCGTCGGGGGTAGATCCTCCGCCTTCCCGTCGCCGAGGGCGTCCCCCTGCGTCCGCCTCTTCTCCCGCTGAGCACGTGCGGCAGCCTTCACCCGGGGCTCAGCGTGGATCCAGACGCAGGCGTAGCGCCCCGCCAAAGGAAAAGCGCTAGTGAGGTGGGCCGCCCAGGGATGGGATTTTGTTCTTAGAAATGGTGGCGGTTCACTCCCTCCCCTCGGTGGAGGACCGGGGGGAGTCTTTGTTTGTGCATGTCTGTTCCGCCGCTGGCTCCCCGTAAAAGCTGGCCTCAAAGAAGGAGCAAATTTCTTTATCCCTGAGCATTAGCAGAGGTGAGCTGTAGGTGTGCAACCCAGGAGCCTGACACCAACAGCCACGTCTGTATCACCAGCCCTCATTATGGCGATTCGGTATCGGTTGGGCGTCTCACGCTATTTTGAGATCCTCTGAAATGAGGGAAACGGGTAAGTGCCCTTACATGTACACATGATTCAGTCTCGGGCTGCCTACGGGCCTTCCGAGTGGAGTCCCTGTTTACGGAAGTTTTGGTTGATGGTATCTGGAATTCTGTTGATTCACCGGTGTAGCGCCGTGAGGTGTTCCTGGCTATTTCAGCTTTTTTCCTTATGCCAGAGACTCAGCTTCATTAGTTAGCAGTAATGCGTTCGAGGACCCGCTCATGCCTTCTCACGCACTCTGCTGCTAACTAAGGAGGCAGACCTGGTCTTTGGCCGCCTACGGGCTCTCTGAAGCTAGGTCTCTGCCTCCGAACCGTTGCCTCATTCTGAGTAGGTCTGGTACGCTGAGCCTTTTGGGGTGGTCAGTTGTAGCGCTGAAAAGTGTTCCTGATCATCTCGATTGGTTCGTGTATTTTTGACTCTGCTAAGGCGATTCAGTTCGTCTGGCACACGTTCGGTCCGGTGCTGCCTGTGTCACTATGTGTGCAGGTAGTACCGTGACGAGCGTGGTCATCGCTTCTCACTGGTGAGGGTTGCGGTGAGGCCATTCCTCCAGCCGATATGGAAACGGGTCTCTATGGGATCCCTTTCTGTAATACTTGGGTTACGGTGAGTTCATTGGGATCTGTGTTTACTGTTCGGGCCTTTTTTGGAAGATAAAAAGGTTTTCAGTTTTCACACAGCAGGTAAAACTGTGGTCCTTCAGTGGTTGCAACGAAGGACCTGCTGGATCAGCACTTTGGGCTCCACTCTTCCGCGAGACATGGGCCACCCGTTCCTGGTGTCTGGGGTGGAGGTCTCGGTACGGGTCCTTACCCTACGAGTGCTGCATAGCCAATGGGGTTCGCAGGTCATCTGAGAGGGGTTCCTTTCCTAAACAGAGAGGAACCTTTCTTAGTCTGGAGGTGAACTTGGTTTACATGTTCCTCAGGGGACATGTCCGGTCAGTGTTGGGGTGAGAAAGGGTCCCACTGATTAATTTCAGAGGCTCCCAGGCCATGTGTGAGACGCAGCCATCCTGGATGGTTTCCTCCATGTGTTGACCGCTTCAACATTGATTTTATGACCAGATTTGCTAGTGGCTGTGGCAGAGTAGCACACTCACGTGGTGTGCTACCAAACCCTTAGCCGTGTACAGGTCTAGGTTTTCGAGTCAGTGACTCTAGACCAGATCTGTGGACATGAGCGCAGGGGCCATGTATAACGGGCATGGAGTCAGTTAAGTTGGGCGTGTCAGACTACATTGGCGTCTTTTTCGCCTAGAGTTTCAGCGAGGATAATTCAAGGGCTTCCTCGCTGGTCCAAACTCGCCTGCCACTACCTCCGATGGGGCTGAAGCTGGGTACGCTTCTCCACAGTAGAACTCTGGCCTGCTCAATCATGCCGCCTCAGGGCCTCATGATAGCAAACGTCATAAGAGAGTGGAAACCCCATCCCCCTAGGTGTCAGTAGGGAGGATTCTTGGGGCTGCACTGGGTCATCCGTGCTGCTTTGGGTATTCCCCTATCTTTTCGCTACTCACTGGGTATAGTGGTTGTATCGGAACGAACTGACGCCAGGGTTCACGCTAAGGGCATTCCCCGGTGAGCTTTCTTGCACGTCAGCGTGCTATGTCAGAAGTATGCCCCGTTCCGGCCCAACTAGATTCCTTGAGAGCCTTCTGACTTCCTCTGAGTCACTCAGAGATGGGCATCGATGGCACCAGCACTGAGCCCTAAACGGCAGCTTGGTTGTGGTGGTTCAGTATCTACCTCTGAAAGAGCTTTGGATACTAATACTTCTGCGTGAGCACCCTCCATACTGCAGGCCTGCTTGTGATCTGAAGTAGAACCGGTTCGTTGGCGTTCTTAGAAATAAGAACCCCTGAGATGTTCGGTCATTTTGTCACTTCCCTCCTGCACTAGAATTGTGGGGTGCGGCTTCCGCTCCAACTTTCTGGGTGACGATGTTCTTATGGGCACGTCACGGTGCAGCTTCTGAGGAGGGTACAATTTGATCATCTGGTTCCTGAACAATGCAAGGGGTCATCCATCTTGCATAGCTCTTACCTTCTCTGAGACTTCTCCAGTGCCATGCACTCGGAGCGGTCCCCTGAGTAGTCAGGTAGCGAGTTAAAATCCTGTGTTAAGTAACAGTTTTCCTATTGTGTTTTACTCCTCAGAAGGTGGGAACTTGCATCATTTCAGTTGACAAAGTGTGCCTGGATTCGGGCCAGGGCTACTCCTGCTGGGGACCCTGGCCTGGATATATGCCAAGGCTCCTATCTCTCCTGTAATGGGAATAGATAGTGAGCCTGCGAGCGCTGCCTCGGAGGAGGCAGACCCAGCCCTGACTTTTCTCTGCTTCTCTCGCTCTGCGGTGGTAGAACAGAATGCAGAGTCTCGGTACCGGACTAACTACTTGTCTGTTTGGGGATCAGGAGAAAGGAGGGCGGTTCCCTGTGCGATGGTTGGCCCACGTGGGAATGTGTGGCCATCATCTTGGTGGAAGTCCAAGGTGCACCGTGTCCACTTGGGTTAAGAGTCTCTCCATCTGGAGCGTGTGCTCTTTCCTAAGCGTCGACATGGGTGCCTCGCTGAACAGATATTGTGTTAGGGGCTGGGCGACATTACACTAATGTGTACTGAACTCACGGCTTAGTAGTCTCCTTCATTGAAGTCAGCCTCACTTAGCCTGAGTTAACCCCCTGAGGTCTACGGTATCGCCGGCGATACCAGCTCGCTTTTTTTTTATTAGTGTAAAAGAAACTCATAAATACTCTGTTGACTTTGATTTTCCATAGGAGTTTCATACATCAATCGATTCTGTTAAATGTGTATTATTTTTGTGTATACTCACAATAAAAACAAAGTGTTGTGCTTTTTGCCAAATAAAGAAAAATAAACACGAAGCGAGTTCTGCCTTCTCTCTGCCAGTGAAGTCCATTCTGAAACGCGTCCGAAAATGAACAATAACTCAGCGAATACTCAGTCAAACAGGCATACAGACACACAGGCATGAAGCTTGAATTCTCTTCTTTTAAATGAAGTAATTTATATAAAAAACAAATATTCTCATCTTGTGAAATCTGTATTAAAAGAGAGCGATTCCAGTCGACCTCATTACAGCTAATTCAGATGTAATGTGACTCCGCCCACGGAGAGCGCGCGCTATTCAAACGCAAATGGCTGAGGCAATCCTGTGAACGCCCCCATCAGCTCGAGAAAACACACAAGTTTATTTAGATCATTAGGATACTTGTTTACACCGTCTTGCAGCGCTGTGAGGAATAATACTAATGGAAAATGTCCCTCAGAAGTGCGGGTATATCGAGGAGCGAGCTGAGGAGTACTAGTAAGTTTTTTCCTTCTCACGTGAATTTCTTCACGTGGGTTTCTGTTTATGAATGAATAAACGGCAGAGATGCGCGCTGTTTACCACAGCTGGCAAAGACAGTTTAAATTTAAATCGCGTGTGTGAATGAATGATGATGTTTTAGCAAACTGTATTGCTATACTGAGATGAGTAAAAAATCGACTGAATGTTGAAATAAAATGTAGGCTATTTGTATAAGCAACGTATTAAACTGCAAATTAACAATATGCCCTAATATTTCATGAAAACAACGTTACAGTCAGACGAAATATGAAAGACAACATTTTGTTGACTAGATTTGGGTACAGTTTTTACTGTAGAATATACTGCCACATCAAATAAGCTTTTGTTTAGCAATTTCTATATATAAAATACAATTTTTGTCAAAAATAAAGTCATCAACTAAGATGTTAGCTGTTCCAATGTTGGCTATATTCAAACTAATGAATACATAGATAAAATGTAGGCCTATAATCATTTTTTTTACAAAGAAAGAGTACACTTGAAATATTGTTGAAATTGTAATTATTGTTGTAATTGTAACCGTTTTAATAAAATAGCAAAACATATTTACAAGATAGATGTAAGCAAAATCTTAAATGGTCAATATAAGTCTTCTTCTAAATATATCTTTTGTCCTTGCATTGTGGCTCAGTCAGTGTCACACCTGAGTGAATGGCTCATCATTATGCAGAGTGGGTGGGACATTGTATTCTAAGGTGTAAACCACTCCTCGTTCACGCCCCCCTCGCATATTGGCTTTCCAAGCAAAACCTGTTTTACATCAATTTAAATCAATGTATGGTTTTATGTGAACGATAAAGCAAGACTATTTTCACATAATTTTGAAGAAAAAACTATAGGCGACGACATCCATTAGTCAAAAGTCTTATTGCCACATATTTAGTATGTGTTTTGTGGCCTTATTTCAAAAACTTTAATTTTTAGTTTTTTCGATAACCACGCATAAACATTATTCTCTCAAAAATGAAAACATGTACATACATGTGGCTCACATATTATTGTAGTCCTTTTTGTACTATATAGAGTGCCTTTGCCATTAATATGCCTTTACACCTTTGCCATTAATATGTTTATAAGCAACTGAAAAAAGCACAAATGTCAGAGCATGTCAGAACACCCCCAGGGCCCCAAAAATTGCTCAGACTCCAGAGGGTTAAGTGTTGGCTTGCTACGCCATTCCCCTCCTTGGACTGAATAAGTGCGTAAATTTACTCTGGTGAGTTCTACGGAACCCTATTGAGTTCCTCCGAGCCCCCTGTCAGTTGTAGATGTGGCGAAGCGTCTGATACTAGTCCTATCACTTGTATGCTTGTGAAACTTGTGTTAGGTGGGGCCCATACGTTGTGATCCCGTATGTGTATTTCTCTACGGCATGCTTCCCACGGTAAGCTCGTATCTTCCTTCGGCAGAGTCACCTCTGCCGTCATTGACTGGTTGTGTGTGTCCCCCCCCCCCCCTGCGGCTGGAGCCACCTCAATGACATCCCATATGTTGTACTACCCGCTTAGGTGCCTGGTCCATATGTGTTTTCCACATGTTACTCTCATGTAGATGTGGCTTCGCAGCGTAGACCTCTCCTTCAAGGTACGCTTTCCCAGTGCCAAAGCTTGTTGGCTTGATTTTAAGAGTAATCTGAGTGATCGAGCTCACTAGGCATTATCCCATACAGTCGCTATACGATCGACTAAGTCTCCGTTCCCTCCTTCATGGAACGAGGGTTACATTGGTAACCGAGACGTTCTTCTCATATGTTAATTAAAAAAAATATATATAATATGACTTGTTGTGTTTGTTTGCTTGGTTTTATATGGTATTTGTATTATTAGGGCCCAAGCCCTGAAAGGGCGAAGGCCCTATTGGTTTCCTTAGGATTCTTATTAGGGCCCAAGCCCTGATGGGGCGAAGGCCTTATTGTTTTCCTAAGGATTATTATTAGGGCCCAAGCCCTGAAAGAGCGAATGCCCTATTGTTTTCCTAAGGATTATTTTTAGGGCCCAA
Source organism: Leuciscus leuciscus (assembly GCF_965113295.1). Classification (NCBI taxonomy): domain Eukaryota; kingdom Metazoa; phylum Chordata; class Actinopteri; order Cypriniformes; family Leuciscidae; genus Leuciscus; species Leuciscus leuciscus. The sequence continues at coordinate 25,851,402 of NC_138727.1, read as the reverse complement.
GTCCTGAAAGGGCGAAGGCCCTTTTGTTTTCCTAAGGATTATTTATTATTAGGGCCCAAGTCCTGAAAGTGCGAAGGCCCTATTGTTTTCCTAAGGATTATTTATTTATTAGGGCCCAAGCCCTGAAAGGGCGAATGCCCTATTGTTTTCTTTAGAATTTTTATTATCAGGGCCCAAGCCCTGAAAGGGTTGTTTGGAAACGCATGCTCTGGAATTTGAAATACTCATCCTAAGCAATTAATCCGATCGCCACCAAACTCAGTGTGCATGAACTGAAGACATTGAGGATGATAAATTGCCTGCAAATTTTTTATATCTCAAACGGTTTGGGAACCTCCAGACTCCAGACTCGGTTGGGAAACTTTCTAATTTACAGTCATTAGCTCCAAACTCCGAAGTCAGATATTTTGGTTTGAATGTGGATTTTTTTCAGATTCTGAGTTTTTAGATACTCCTCCTAAGTGGTTTATTTTATTCACACCAAACTTTTTCAACATGATGAAAATATATTAAAGAGGCTAAACTGTGAACGGATATTAAATATCTCAAATGGTTTTGCTATGGCTAGGGATTAAAGTCATGTAAAAAAAAGGAAACCCTAAAAGCCTCATATCTTCTAAAAATGTTATTATACCCCATTATTTCTATATAAAATTATACAAATATCAGAACTAAACCCATTTTATTCTTTAAGAATTATTTATACGTTTAAAAACAGTAATAGTACTATTTAGTCAAATAAATAATCAAGTCATACATAGGGCTATACTGCCCTCTTGTGTTCAAATTTAGGTACCTATTTTATTTATATATAAATATATTAGGTATGTGACTGTGAGGATATTTTCCCACCAGTTAATCGATGTGTGACACCAGCGGGGGCTTTTAAATCGCTAATATAAAAGTGAAAGTAAAATACTCGCACGGACATTGATAATGGTGTGGAGCAGAGCGTTTTCAATTCATTCCTATGGAAGTGCACTTTTTAGTTTCACTTTAAAATTAGCGCCATTTCGGGGCCGAGTGCTTGAATTATGAGTTCAATAGCCAATTATTCTTCATGGAAAACACAACAACAAAACAGTACAATGACTCGCTTAAATAGGCGCTTTTACACAAAATATTCTGTCATCATCTTTTCAGTCAGCTCTTCACTCTCGTGATTAATGAAATTTGACTCCTTTTGCTGATCTTTGCTGTGACTCTCGTTCAGCTTACGATTTATTCAGGTTTTAATTGTAGTGTCCGTTCTCTAACTGAACTAAATTATTTTATTACACACACACACACACACACACACACACACACACACACACACACACACACACACACACACACACACACACACACACACACACACACACACACACACACACTCAAATCAAATCGACGGTGGGGGGCAATTATATATTTAAATCTGCATATTGTAATATCTGCAGGGCATCCCCTAGTTTATTCTTATTAAATGTATGCTTCATATTTCATTTTTAATTTCTAAATTTGATCAATAAATTCAATTATTTAGATATTTAGGGTATAAAGGCACTGGGGTAAATAATTAGTTTAATAATTAGATTAATAAAAATATAAAAAAGACCTTGAGATAAAAATATTTATTATTAAATCTATCTTTCTTTCTTTCTTTCTTTCTTTCTTTCTTTCTTTCATCTATCTATCTTTCTTTCTAACAAATTTTTCTTTCTTTCTATCTAATCTATCTATCTTTCTTTCCTTCTTTCTCTTTTTCTTTCTACCTTTATCTATCTATCTATCTATCTATCTATCTATCTATCTATCTAATCTTTCTTTCTAGCTAATCTTTCTTTCTTTCTAACTAATCTATTTATCTTTTTTCTTTCACTATCTTTCTTTCTTTCTAATCTTTCTTTCTGTCTCTCTGTCTTTCTTTCTTTCAAACAAATTTTTTCTTTCTTTCTAACTAATCTTTCTCACTAATTGTTCTTTCTTTCTAACTAATCTTTCTTTCTAACTAATACTTTTTCTAAATCTTTTTTCTTTCTAATCTATCTTTCTAACTAATCTTTCTTTTAAACGTATCTTTCTTTCTTTCTAACTAATCTATCTTTCTTTCTTTCTTTCTCTTTTTTTCTCTTTCTAACTTAGTTTGTCTCAACAAACTTTTTTTTTCTAGTTAGTGGGTGCTTGCCAAAGGCAAGGCACTCACTATTGTTATTTCTCATACTTATTATTATTTTCTTCTTTATTATTCCGGCGAAAGGTTGACGCGCTACTCCTCCCGCAGCTTTTGTCACAGACCCATGAATGAGGCATCAAATCGTGCAGATTATTTGGGAATGGTGTGCTATGACTTTTATAAGCGATCAGGGGTACGGTGTTCGCCCCAGGGGTGAAAAAGCGGCCGAAAAATCCCATAGACTTAACATTGCGACAAACTTTGACCACTCATAGCTATGAGCGAAGATTTCGCAGAAACGTGTGATTTGCTACATTTGAAGAGGCTGACAGGCTCTGTAAGAACATACCTCACAATGGGGTAAAAGTTACACCCCTGGGGGGCAGGAGCTGCCCAAAATTTCCCATTGACTTACTATGGAGTAGGACGGCCCATGAAATGCATGCGTTTTTCCTACTATGGTAAAGTGCATAGGGATTTTGTATTGAACATAGCTCTGGATCACAGTGTCATAGAGACAAGGGGGCTGGTTCATTTTACTCAGACGACCAATCAGTCTCTCAGGATCATTGTGAAGCTATCAAGCCACACCCTAGCAACCATTTAGAGCACCTTAGCAACAAGTTCCATAGACTTCCATTGAAAGAGATCAAAGGGATATCTCTGGACTGAATTGTTATAGAAACATGAGGGGGGTCTCATTTGACTCGGGGCAGCAAACTGCCAATCATGAATCACCTCAACACTTCCTAGCCCCTCCATAGCAACCAAAATCCAAAGAGGAATATCTTCCATTCTGAATGTCACAGAGGCATGGGAGTTGGTTTATATCATTCATACTGACAAGAAGCCTTTGGAATTTCATCATTGGCAGCTGCCAAGCAACTCCATAGCAACCAAACAGAGTACCCTAGCAACCGTTTATCAAGACCCATGTCTCTGCATCAGAACATCGTATAGAGATGGGGGTTGGCTTTTTTGTTTCGGTTGGGAAACAGTCTGTAAATATCACCATGGTAACTGTGTATTCACACCCTAGCAACCATTTAGAGCCACCTAGCAACCATATTGCAACATATAGAAGCCCTATTTCAACTCCACAACATTATACAGACATGGTTGTTGGCTCGTATGCAATCATATACAGCACCCTAGCAATCGCGTGGCGAGTTTTGCCACTGCAAGCACCCACTCACATTTTCTTCAGGAAATTTACATTCTAGTTATTCTTATTATTCCGCCGAAAGTTTGGCGCGTAACTCCTCCCGCAGCTTTTGTCACAGACAAATCGTGCGTATTATTCGGGAATGGTGTGCTATGACTTTTATAAGCGATCAGGGGTACGGTGTTCGCCCCAGGGGTGAAAAAGCGGCCGAAAAATCCCATAGACTTAACATTGTCATAGCTCAGAGCGAGTCATAGCTCAGAGCGAGTATTTCACAGAAACTTGTGATTTGCCACATTTGAAGAGGCTGACAGTCTCTGTAAGAACATACCTCACAATGGGGTAAAAGTTGCACCCCTGGGGGGCAGGAGTATCCCAAAGTTTCCCATTGACTTACAATGGTGTAGGGATTGCATAGGGATTTTTTATTGAACGTAGCTCTGGATCACAGTGTCATAGAGACAAGGAGGCGGGCTCATTTTACTCAGACATCCAATCAGTCTCTAAGGATCATTGTGAAGCTATAAAGCCACACCCTAGCAACCATTTAGAGCATGTTAAACCATTTAGGCCCTATTGTTTTCCGAAGGGTTAATTATTATTAGGGTCCAAGCCCTGGAAAGGCGAAGAGCCCTATTGTTTTCATTAGGATTATTTGTTATTTTTAGGGCCCAAGCCCTGAAAGGGCGACGAAGCCTTTGGAAGAAAGCCTATTGTTTTCTTTAGGATTATTATTAGGGCCCGAGCACCGATGGTGAGAGGACCCTATTGGAATTGCTCCGTTTATTATTATTATTATTATTCCGCTTCTTCTTCTCCAAAGTTAATCACTTTTTTGAGGGCCTAAACATGCTCGAAAACTCACGAAACTTTGCACATGCGTCAGAAGTGGTGAACATTTACATGTGATTTGGCTTTCAGAATTGGGTGGGGCAAAATGGCTCAAAAGTGCCCCCTACAATATTTCGACGAATTGCCCCTGGCGCAACGTTTCACGTACGTGGACGAAATTCGGTACATACATGTAATGACCCAATACCTTGTAAGGCTCACGCTCGATCGGCCCAATCGAGGCATAACGTGTTACTATCTTTTCTCGAGGCAAAGTATTTTTTGATTAAATGCAATACATTTGAATATGTATTCTCTCGTTATTTCATCTGACTCCTTATATGAAAAGGTTTTAATGATACCTGTGGATCATTAATTATGAGCGAATGTTTGACTATTCCTTTTAACTCTTTAATGAAAATAATGTCAAAGTCAGTTAGAATAATCAAATGTAACAATTTATTATGTCAGGTAAATGTATCATGCAAATTTCATAATCAATTCAAAGATAATCGATACAAAACATGAAATGCTCTGGAATAGAGAGAAGATGCAAACCTAACATTAAGATATACATGAGGCTGAGAGGTCTCAGTCTCAGCCTCACAGGCTATTCTGAGGTACAGAAAGGCCCCGAATCCCCTGCTGCATTTCATTATATAGTCAGGACCTCTTTCACTTGGAAACATCTTTTAACAATGGCAATTTGCATTCAGAGGTTACACCTTTTGGGGAGGTAGGAGACCATTTGTCAAGAGACCACCTTCCTTTGTGTGTCAGTTATCCCTAAACTCTTAAAAACCTTATTACCTTTTGTTTTACTTATTTGGAAATGAGACATTTGTACCAGTTGCAATGAGACATTTCAAATGATACTAAATATGTATAATACTCTGTTAATCATTCACATTAAGCCATATATTCTTGGGCGAGTCCTTGGTGATCTTCGCATTGGGGGAGAAGGAGAGGGGGTTGAGGGAAAGAGATGTAGATTAGGATGACTCTGAGGTGAGACTTTCATCTCAATAGTGCACGAGGAGGAGTTCAAATGTTAATTTCCAGAGAGTCCTTTGTCCTGTCAGGGTCTGGTCGCTCTTCAACCAGGCTGTGCGGCATCTCCTAATTTCTCAATTCTTACAACCTACTAAAAAGCCTCTTGGAGTATAGCCCTAAACACAACAGGAAGTCTGCCATTTTGAATTTCCTCTCCAATTTTTGTGCAGTTTTTGCCATTTTCCGGCCTTATACTTTAACGAATTCCTCCTACAGTTTTGATCTGATCCTCTTCAAATTTGGTGAGTGTAATCTTAAGGCCTTTGCGACATTAAATTGTGAAGATCTTGAGTTTTCATCAAAGGGCGTGTCCTCGGCGGCCTGACAAATGTAGATGTTCACACCCAATTTCAGCCTTTGGGTGATATATGCATCATCAGTTCAATATTAAAGGGGTGGTTCGGGATTTTTGACATCGGACCTCATTTTTAAGTCAGCCTGGTTGTTATTCATCAGTTTTAATTATCCAGTCCTTATATTTTGATAGTTAGCCGATGCTAGGCTAGCGCGAGTCAATGGTAGATGTGTTAGCCAGCCATTAAAAACCGTTTTACCCACTTTTTTAATGGCTGGCTAACACATCTACCATTGACTCGCGCTAGCCTAGCATCGGCTAACTATCCAAATATAAGGACTGGATAATTAAAAAAAAAAAATTTCTCCACTGATGAATAACAACCAGGCTGACTTAAAAATGAGGTCCGATGTCAAAAATCCCGAACCACCCCTTTAATGTTGCTTGAGGTTCCCGATGTTGCTAGGCAACCACAAACAGCCTGCAGTAACTCAGGCATACAATGTACAATCTGCCACAAACTTCACGTGTTTGATAAGAGTCCTGTCCTGAACACATGACCATGCTCATATTCTGTTATAGTAACAGCGCCACCTGCTGGTAGCAGGAAGTGTGGCAAATACAAATTATTTTAACATAGTCCTCCTATATTTACATATTGCCCACTCACGAAACTTTGCACGCGTTTTGCTATGAAACAGGAAGTTGTTGTAACTCGGACATACAGTGTCCGATCTGCTCCAAACTTCACATGTTTTATTAAAGTCCTGGCCTCAAGACAACAGGAAATGACACGTTTTACACTGTGATTAACTCCTTATAGAGATTTAACCAGATCAACATCATTTATGTTCAGTCTAATCTTAAGGCCTTAGCTGTGGTAAATTGTGAAGATCTTGAGTTTTCACTGAAGGGTGTGTCCGTGGCGGCCTGACAAATTCTGATATTTCGCCATGAAAGAGGAAGCTGTTGTAACTGAACGCATCTACTTGACAATATTCAGCTAGTCATAGCGCCACCTGCTGGCAACAGGAAATGACATGATTTACACTGTAATTCACTCCCAAAAACATATTTAAATATGCCATGAAGTACCAAACATGATAGAAACATGTTAAATCATGCAACACTTGTCTAAGTGCTCATTTATGCGATTAACGCCACGAAACAGGAAGATGTTGTAACTCAGACGTACAATGTCCAATCTGCCCCAAACTTCACATGTTTGATAAGGGTCCTGTCCTGAAGACATCTACATGCCAATATTCAGTTATAGTAATAGCGCCACCTGCTGGTAGCAGGAAGTGTGGCAAATACAAATGACTTTGACATAGTCCTCCTATATTTACATACTGCCCACCGTGCTCTGTTTTCCTAAAGCTGCCGGGTGGTGGTGGCACGGGTGCAAGGGCCCTTTTCATCGCTGCTTGCAGCTTTAATTAGGGCCCGAGCACCGATGGTGAGAGGACCCTATTGGATCGGCTCCGTTTATTAGGGCCCAAGCCCTGAAAGGACGAAGGCCCTATTGTTTTCCTAAGGATTATTTATTAGGGCCCAAGCCCTGAAAGGAATTTGCTTGAATAGTCAAGCCCTGAATATTCAGTTGGAATTTGGAATTTGAAATACTCCTCCTAGGGAATTCATCCTATCGAAACTCGGTCAGCATGAACTCGACATTGAGGATGCTAAATTGTGGACAGATTTTTGATATTTCGAACGGTTTATGGCGAGAAAAGAGACACATGAAGTGTGTTATAACTTCTGCATAGTACTGATCTTGATGAAACTTCAGCTTTGTGTTCGTTGTAAGAGGCCGATCACATGGATGTGACTATTGTGAGTCAAAGTTATAGTGCCACCAACTGGCAGAAGAAAGTGTGCCACTTCAAGTGAAATCACCCTCTAATTTTTACCTGATTTGCTTAAAACTTTATCTGTATAATGTAAACACATGGCAGATGTAGACCTATGAAAGGATTCTTGAGATCTTTAATACTGTTGCCATGGCAACATATTAACCTTTAATATTCTTTTTGGATGCTTTTGAGACTCTTAGAATGCTTGAAATTGCATGAGGGGCTCAGTGGAGGGGCTCAGTAGTGCCACATTTTGACAAAAGTGGGGGGGTTAGTTTTATCTACAGTCACAAAACTCTGTACGTATATTGTTCTCATCAAGCTGGACAACTTTCTAATTACAGTCAATAGCTCTGACTAACAGGAAGTCAGATATTTTGGTCTGAATGTGGATTTTTTTGAAAAATCAGCTTCTGAATTTTTACCCACTCCTCTTAGGTGGTTTATTTTATTCTCGCCAACATTTTTCAACATGATAAATATATTAAAGATGCTAAATTGTGAACAGATATTGAATATATCAAACGGTTTTGCTATGGCAAGGGATTAAACTCATGTCAAAAAAGGAAGCAGGACATGTCTTGTATATTCAAAATATTTAATTATATACCTTTTTTATATATATATATATATATATATATATATATATATATATATATATATATATATATATATATATATAATTATACAAATATTAGAACCAAACCCATTTTATGTATAAGTTAAAACAGGCAGAATAGATCTATTTGGTTAAAAAAGCCTGCATTTATGTGATCAAAAATACAGAAAAAAAAACTGTAATATTGTGTAATATTATTCATGTCACATGATCCTTCAGAAATCATTCTAATATGCTGATTATCAATGTTGGAAACTGCTGTGCTGCTTAATTTTTTATTTTTTTTTATAACCTGTGATACTTTTCTCAGGATTCTTTGATGAATAAATTAAGTAATGGCTGATGAAAATTCAGCTTTGCATCACAGAAATAAATTATATTTTACAGTACATTCAAATTTGAAAACCATTATTTAAAACTTTAATAATATTTTAATGATAAACTTTAATATTTTATGTATTTTTGATCAAATAAATGCAGGCTTGATGAGCTTAAGAGACTTAATTCAAAAACATTAATTCAAATAGTAATGTGTCCAAACTTTTGACCGGTTCTGTATTTAGCATCTGAGCAGAAATATGCGAGCAAAAGCTTCAATGATGTGGCACTAAGCTATTTTAGAGTAAACACTTCATAATCTGTCCAAAACAGGCCAAAGAAATCTTGTCTTAACATTCATATTACGTCTAAGACATGTTATGTACTGTATTTGTTATATTATAGAGCCTATAAATGTTAATTTTACATAAACAGAGAACATTTGTTGTCGATTTGACTTGCATTATTTAAAACCTGACATTTCAACGTTTCTTTAGACATGTCACATGCCGACCACCTGGGGTTTAACAAAATTACAACAACAGTGGCTGCATATGCTAGGGACAAGTCAGTAGTCGACGGATATTGTTAGGGAAATGTTCCTAGCGTGGGGAACATTCTATTGCAGTTTACTGATGCTATTCACGTCGTGACAAACCCCCTCACCCATGACTGTTTTCGCGATACTGTACGGCTTCTCATTCTATCCAGATGCACACATTTGTCTTTCTAACCTCTTATGTGAAGAGATGCCATGTGATACAAGTCTACTTGAAATTTAACAGAAATTACTCAGATCTTGAAGCTAAGTAGGCTTTCTTTGTTCTTCCATTACAGTGAGGATCTCTGTAAAGAAATGGTGGATGGTTTGAGGATCACATTCGACTTTACCCTTCCACTGATCCTACTGTACCCAAACGAACAAGCTCAGTTCAAAAAAATCAGCTCCTCCAAGTTCTTCCAGCCAATTACTGACAGCGCAGCCTGCACTAGTAGGTAAGAGAGTTAACTTTTAGTAAAATGTACCAAAGACATCAGTTTGTTTTTAACCCTGTAAGACCCAGATATAGAAAGAAATGAGCAAAAAAAATTTTGACCTCCCAGATATTGTTTTAGGAGGCCTCTGATGTAGAAATGAAAGAGTTTTCAGATTTTTTACGTTTTAGTAAGTTTTTAGGAAAATGTTGTAAATTTGCAACATTGGGAATTGTTGGGAGCAGAATTTCTGTGTTTGTACTCACTTTGTCTGAACAGATATACAGAACATTTAAGCATTCATTTGCAGGGTTGATTGCTTACTTAGCCCCATAACAGTATATATCATGAGTAATAACCACACAACAATCATAGTTTTATGAATAAGCATTTATTAATAAAAAATATTGGAAAAAAATATTTACGGTATTGGGACTGATAAAATCCTTTTTCAGCCAGCGAAACCTGTCCCGGGGCACAGTGTGTTTAATTGGTTGGGGCTTGATTTCCACATCATCATTGGCTGGGCAGTCAATGGGTTGGTGGTTTTCTTTGTCCATTTCACCTGCATCTTCATTCTCTGAGTCACTTGCATCAGTGTCGTCTGAGTCCATTTCAAAATCGCTCTCTCCATTTTGGACTGAAGCAATCACATCCTGCACACTGAATAAAAGACCTTTCTGTGCTGGTGGCATTCTGAAATGGAAAAAGTAAAAAAATATGTGAATAATACATATGGGTCTTACATTGTAGTAGATAAACTGAAAGAATAGACAGGGTGGTAGACCATGTGGGTAGAAATCTAAGTATTCCCATTAGCATGCCCATAAGTATTATAATTTCAATGAAGTGATAATCAACATTTCACTACATTCAAACAATACTGTCTAGTGCAGCCTATTATGTTCTCTACTTATCATACTAAAGGAACACATGCATCCCCCCAGGAAGAGTGGTAATCACTCTTTTATATAATTATAATTTCAATGAAGTGATAATCAACATTTCTCTACATTCAAACAATACTGTCTATTGCAGCCTATTATGCTCTCTACTTATCATACTAAAAGAACACATGCATCCCCCCAGAGCACTTACAGGTTCACATTCAAGACCATTTGCACCTGTCCCTGGACAATGCAACAGGCATTCCAAGAATACCAGAACATTCAGAATCTGTTTTTCTATCTCCTAATGCTACTAACTGCTGCTTGGGCTACACTGAGAAAAAATGGCTCAGGATCATTTAGAAGTTAAAAAACAAACAAAAAAACTACAAAGATACAGGGAGTTTCAAATACTGCTATAGATGCTGAAGTTTCAAATATCCCATACAATTTATTCATGTGTTTAATAATGGTCTAAGCTAAACTAAGTAAAAAATTTACAGAAAAAAACATTTAGAGCTTAGTTACAATGAATCATGTAACACTACATTTCTACTACATTTTTTTTTTCAATTTGTGATCATTTGAAAAGTGCAGTGTCCTTATGTAATGTGTAAGGTGCACAGGCTATTTTGACTACCACTCTGACCCAACGTTGTAGAATTACAACATAGACATAACAAGCTCTAAATCAAATTTGATGAAAGTTTTCCAAAATAACTAAATATGTACATGTTCTAGACATTGTAATAAACACCCAAAAAAATATTTAAGCAATTTTACTTACTTTAATTGATGAATCCAGTCTATTGAAACAAAGAGATGTTGTTCAAAGGAAGCCTTGAGGTGTTGTGTGAGTTCATGGCCATAAGGCGGGACTTATAAACAAATGTATGATCCAATAGCATTGTGAGACTGAACAATAGGACCCAATGACTATGTAAATGTGGTAAAAAATAAATAAATATATATAACAGATTGTTTTTAAGGATGGTTAAATGTAACGTTGTAATTTTACAACAAGGGGTGTTACATGGCTAAATGTCTTAATTTAGTTTAGTTCCAAATTGAATGTACATTTTTTACTTTTTTTTTTATGGTTCACAAATATTTGATCAAATTAAAGGAAATAAAAATGCTATGGTTTAAAAAAAAAAAAAAAAAAAAAAATTGATGCAACTAAAGTAATGCAAAATCACAGTACAGCAGTAGTTTTCAATCCTGGTCCTGTGAATCCACCACTCCGCACATTTTATATATTTTATTTAACACCTGATTCAGATCATCAGGTCATTAGGTGAATAGGTGAGAGTTCAATTAACTGTGAAGTGTGTCAGATAAAAATACATACAAAATGTGCCAAGTGGTGGGTCCCCAGGACCAGGATTGAAAACCAGTGTTGTACAGGATCTTGGATTTGACTAATTTATACTATGATCTGGGGTTGTCATGATTCCAGATCTTCAGTAGTTAATAAAAATATCTTGTCACCTTAGTTATGTCTCACTGTACAGTAAGTCACCTTTATTTATAAAGAGCTTTATACAATACAGATTGTTTCAAAGCAGCTTTACAATGATAATAGTTAAAAATATGCATTTCGGCTGTAGTTCAGCTGAAGTCAGTTCAGTGTTGATTCAATTCCATTGTAAAAATAAGCAATTATTAAAGTAGTTTATTTCATCTATAAAGCAGTTCTGCAACAAACAAAAAATTGTCATTCTCCTGCTCAGTTCAGTTCTCATACAACAGCGATAGTACAGTCAGATCAATAATATTGTTGGATATTTAGTGTCCCCAACTGAGCAAGCCGGAGGCGACAGTGGCAAGGGACCCAAACTCCATCAGGAGAAAATTAATATGGAGAAAAAACCCTTAGGAGAAACCAGGCTCAGGTGGGGGGGCAATTCTCTGGCCAACGAATGAAAACGGTGTCATTATGATTCAGGCTGCATTCACAACTCAGAATTCAGATTGGGATCGGTAGCATTCAAATATTTATCCAGTTCCTTTTGCTTGAAGAGCGATTCATCACGCCGGTATGGAGCCGAAGCTGGCAATAGGGTCTGTGCGGAGGACCTGTCTGGTTCTTGTGGTCTCTGCTGAGGAGATGGCCAATGGCTGTCATTTCGACAAGGTCTTCACAAGGGATTGTCTAGTTTACACAGTCTCTGCTGACATTCAGGGCTGCGTTTTGGTCATGTCTAGGTGCAGGTCCACCATCTGATATGGATAAGGACCCGATCCGGCTGACTACGGTAACCATGGGATAAGGATAAGACAGACAGACTAATATTAGCGTAGATGCCATTCTTCTTACGATGTAACAAGTACATTGGGTGTTATAGGAAGTGTTCCCAGTTCCGGTTGACCTAATTTATGCAGCCTAACAATAATTTAACTGAGTTTAATAATAGAATTGATCATGTGTTATGAGTATTCCAGGTTAAAGAGATGTGTTTTACTCTAGATTTAAACTGACAGATTGTGTCTGCTTCCAGAGTTTAGGTGCAAAATAGGAAAAGGATCTACCTCCTGCAGTTGATTTTATATATATATAGTTGAGTTTTAATATTCTAGGTATATTTAACTGGCCAGAATTTTGAGATTGCAATACACGTGAAGGACTATTGTGCGTTAAGAGCTTGCTCAAGTAATGAGGAGGTAAACCATTTTGTGCTTTGTAAGTAATTAGCAAGATTTTAAAATGTATGCAATTTTTAATGGGGAGCCAATGCAGTGTTGACAGAACCGGGCTGCTGCATTTTCGACCAGCTGGAGTTTAGGCGTGCCGGGCAACCACCTAGTTGAGCATTAGACCTCAAATCTAACCTTGAGGTCATAAACGCATGAACTAACTTTTGTCATAACTTTGTATTTCATAATTTAGATATATTTTACGATGGAAAAATGTGGTTTTACAGATGCTAGAAATTTGGCTTTCAAATTAAAGATTGGTATCAAAGAGCACAGGTTCCTAAAGGATGACGACGAAGACTTGACAGAGCAGCCATCAAGTGTTAGACAATATTCTAGGTTATTATGTGTGGAGGTTTTTGGTCCAATAATTAGAATCTCTGTTTTTTCAGAATTAAGTTGGAGGAAATGACTAGTTCTTAAACTTTTTTTATATCAACTATGCATTCTGTTAATTTTGTGAATTCCATTAATTTTGTGAATGGGTATGTTTCATCAGGGTGCGAAGAAATATAGAGTTGAGTTTCACCAGCGTAACTGAAAACTAATGCCATGCTTCCTAATGTTACTTTCCAAGGGTAACATGTAAAGGGTGAAAAGCAACGGTCCTAGTACTGAGCCTTGCTATACTCTATACTGAACTTGTGATTGAAATGACAACCTCTTAATTTACTGCTACAAATTGGTAACAGTCAGATCAGTATAATTTGAACCATGCCAATGCAATAACATTAAAGGGATAGTTCACTTTGAAATTAATTTTTGGTATGTTTTAGCTTACCTCAAAGGCATCCAAGATGTAGGTGTCTTTTTTTTCGGAGTAGTTTCAATTTTGATATTTTTAGGTCAAACCGTTCTTGTCTGTCAGTCATATAATGCAGGTCTATGGTCACTGTCTCAAAACAGCATGCACAAAGTCCAAATTAAACAATTCCCCATCGTCCAAATTAAACAATTCCCCATCGTAAGTACACATTGATGGCTTAAGACACGAAACGAGCGGTTTGTGTGAGAAAACGAACAGTATTTATATCGTTTTTGTCCTCTTGTAAACACACACACCCAAATGATCAGAGGACGCGGGTGCTTCGGTCTGCGCAAGCGCCGGAAAGCGCCGGAAAAGGTCAGAGGGCGCGGGCGCTTCGATCTGCGCAAGCGCCGGAAATTATCTCTCGTGAATCCACACTGTCTATTACTATTATTATTATTATTAGGCTAGTAGTAGTAGTAGTATCATTGACTGCACCCTTATGAGTAGTACACATAGTTTCACATTGGTTTGACTAGCAGCTGCTTAGTATAGGCTACACATATCTTCTCTTCTTATAACATATCTTATAACTCTCTCATGTAAAACCATTCTTACCAAATATATGGTGCAGAAATACATTTTATTGCTCATTTCATGTAATGCCAGCTTTACAAATACAAAGGACACATACAAAGACGTTGTTCACATACCTCCGTTGGATGAGAAAACACCATAGGCACAGCTGATGATGTCAGTACTATGCGATCCTCTCCTTGGTTTATAAAATCATCAGGGGAAAAATGATCGCTGCAGACCCTCCTCAACTTTAGTACGTTTATGGGTGTGTTGATATCCAGCCGAAGAGCGATCAACCATAACTTCAAGAGGGAAGGATTATAAATTGGGAATTCGTGAAAACTCACCACTCCCGGATGAGTTTGCGCGAGCATACGAAATTGTTTTCTTTTACGTCGGTTTAAACATCCTGGATAAACGCAAATTAGAACCATTTCGATTAGCCGTTTTACCTACAATCTCTGTTCTGTGTAAACAATGAGTGACGTACACGCGCGAGAGATTATTTCCGGCGCTTGCGCAGATCGAAGCGCCCGCGCCCTCTGACCTTTTCCGTCGCTTTCCGGCGCTTGCGCAGACCGAAGCACCCGCGTCCTCTGATCATTTGGGTGTGTGTGTTTACAAGAGGACAAAAACTATATAAATACTGTTCGTTTTCTCACACAAACCGCTCGTTTCGTGTCTTAAGCCATCAATGTGTACTTACGACGGGGAATTGTTTAATTTGGACGATGGGGAATTGTTTAATTTGGACTTTGTGCATGCTGTTTTGAGACCGTGACCATAGACCTGCATTATATGACTGACAGACAAGAACGGTTTGACCTAAAAATATCAAAATTGAAACTACTCCGGAAAAAAAGACACCTACATCTTGGATGCCTTTGAGGTAAGCTAAAACATACCAAAAATTAATTTCAAAGTGAACTATCCCTTTAATGCCAATGTAATTTTCAAGTCTATTCGAAAGATAATGTTGTGGTCTATTCTCTATACTTACATGCAGCACTAAGGTCCATTAAACACTTATAGAGAAATACAACCACGATTGGATGATAAGAGCAAATCATTTGTAACTAATGAGAGCTGTCTCAGTACTATGATACGGTCTAAATCCTGACTGGAAATCCTCGCAGGTACCATTTCTTTCTAAAAAAAGGAACAAAGTTGTGAGGATGCTGTCTTTTCTAGTATTTTTGACAGAAAAGATAGGAAAGATTTGACAAAGATTCAAGATCGGTCTGTGTAATTAACTAATTCTTTAGGATCAAGTTGTGTTTTTTTAAAGGAGGTTAAATAATAGCCAGCTTAAAAGTATTGTGTTACTAGCTAAAGTAACACAATACAAAGTAGAGTTGATACCACTCCTTTTTCACATTTGTATAGTGCTTTATACATTACATGTACATACACAACTTCAAAAGCTGCTCTACGGAGACTGTATTGTCATTATCCAGCTGCAATTAGTTCAAGTTTTTGTTACGGTTCAAAAATGTCAGTGAAGTTAGATTTGATAGCATTTTTGTGTCCCTGTTCATGGACAGTTGAATCAACAGAGGATAATTAACAGAACAGTTATTGTAAGAGTAGGTTTATCACTGATAAATCTATATATTGTATTTTATCTACTCTTTAACGGCACTACACCATGTTCTAACCAGATGCGATGCAATAAGATTCCAGCGACAAGCAGGTTGTCTGTCCACACCAGACGCGATGCGACTAATGCCGGGGACACATTAACGACTAGCTGAAACATTCTAAGATTGACTGAACACACTTACAGAATGTTTCCATCGACTTTAGCAGATTTTAAACTGTGAACACCGACTGAACGCGACTCGGCGTGTTGGGCATGATCAGTCGTAAGTATCAAATTACATTCATAATCGGCCTTACAGTTGTTAAGTGTGTCCCCGGCTTAAGAGACCTCACAAAATCAATCAAAAATCACAGCCAATCAGAAGAGAATGTGGGCAAGCTCTCTCTGCAGGTACACGGCACTCGCAACAATATGGATAAGTGCATAATCAAATGCATAAATATTACACCATTTTAACATTATTAACATTCTGAAACAATTTTTGTAATATACTCTTGTTTGTTCACCTTGAGTTGGCAGTTGGACATTCTTGTTGCCTTTCAAATATTTTCAAGATCTCAGATGAACTATCTATTGTTGCTTCCAGTATGTCTATAAAGGTCATCCAAAATGATATTCAAGCTCACATTAAATTCTTAAAACATTAAATAAATCACATAATCAGTACCTGAGATTATCATTGTCATACTTTGTTTGTATGTTGTTTTTCCTGCCACAACACAATACTAAGGAGTATTTCCTACTCAAGCAAGGCAGTATTTGACTCTGGTCAGGGCTATTCAATAAGATTGGTATTGGACTTGAATGGCAATGTGCCCAGCACATTATGGGTGTTAAAATGTATTTTTTTTTTAAATCTCATAGACTTACATTGATGTAATTTTTGGTGATACAGATAAGAGTAAACCATCATTCGAAACTGTAAAGTGTATTTAATTTGTGCATACGCACAATAACAACAAAAAAAGGTGCTTTTGTCAAATATAGAAAACAAACAGGATGCGCTTTCAGCTGTCTCTGTCTCTGTAAACTACTTTCTGGAACGGGTCTCAAAAATTAATCTAAACTCAGACTTGCCACAGACATGAAAACATGTCTATAGAAAGCTTGAAATGTCTACTTTTAATTGAACTAATTTAAATTGAAAGCATATTCTCTGATTATGTAGTCCATATGAAACCAACGCAAGTGCTTACAGCCTTTCCCATCTGAGCTCATTATCTGTAATGTGG
Source organism: Leuciscus leuciscus (assembly GCF_965113295.1). Lineage (NCBI taxonomy): Eukaryota > Metazoa > Chordata > Actinopteri > Cypriniformes > Leuciscidae > Leuciscus > Leuciscus leuciscus. The sequence continues at coordinate 25,834,389 of NC_138727.1, read as the reverse complement.
TCACACCCACGCGCAGCGCAGGCTATTCTTACAGTAACTATCTGTGTGAGCCAGATGAACATGTAAACACTTCCCATCACCTTGATCAAATTTAGTTGATCTACCTTTTATCGTTTTTGGAAGAAGAGGGACTGTGAGGAATAAGCCTCAGAAGAGCTCCTTCAGATGTAACGAGTAAGTAATTTATTCTTTCTTTCTTTAGTTAACTTGTTATTTTTACAGAAACTTGTACTCATGTTACTTCTTGGGCTTTTCTCAAACTACAGTAGTCAACATTTGAAGTGGATCAAAAAAGTTCATCAAAGTTGTCCTAAGATAAGAACGTATTGTTCAAAAATTTTATTTTCAAATATTGTTCAAAATTCATGTATAACTTTGATTAAAGGTTTTGATCCACTTCAAATGTTGACTACTGTATATGGCCAGACTGAAATGTGTGAAATCTAGTGAAACATGTTGAAATATGAAATATATAGGTAGATAGGCAACCTTTCTGTGGATCTAAATGTTGTATGACTCTAGGGCTGTCACAATATCATATTTTCACTACACGATTATTGTGGACAAAAGAATCCACGATAATGATATATTGAAATTTTTTTTATTAAATAATGCAGTGTTTAACTTTATTAAAAATAAATAAATAAATAAATAATATCATTGCATACAAAAGAAACAACATTTTCATGGCAACCAGTTTGAAATAACTTCCTTCTGTGAACTGATTTGGCTTCTCACAGAATGGGGCAGAATTTATAGTATTTTATAGTATTTTCAATAATAAAATGGTGTTGTTACTACAGCAATATTATTATTTTTTAAATCATTTTATTTAGTACTAATAACAATCATAAATATAGCTGCAAGCAGCCATTATCGGGGCCAAGCAGAGTAAGACGACAAGACATGGCTGAAAGTGTCAGACCAACTGCAACAATGAGCAATTAAATACATTTAAAGCGGATTTTAGGCAAAATGGCTGAAAAATCTTATAAACAGTAATAAAAAATATGATTTAATTGATTATCACTTTCGACCAATAGGTGGTGCAGTTACAAACTGATATGATGTGGTCAGAGTGAAGTGACAATGACACATACAAAGTTTGGTGTCAATATGTCAAGGCATTGCAGAAATAAAGCCTGAATAGTCCTTTTGGCATCATACCTCAACTTTGCTGCTGCGCTATACAAAAACGGTTTCGTCTAACGACACGAAATCCATAACTTTTAGTCGACACAGTCTGGAGATGATACGATTCGATTTTGGTGAAAATCGGACAAACAGTCTAGGAGGAGTTCGAAAAAGTAGGTTTTGAATAAAAATCAAGATGGCGGACAGGAAGTTCGGCCAAATAAGGAAAACTTGGTATCTATGTTCTCGGCGTGACCCAAGGAATCTATTAAGACCAGTGGCATTTCAATAGGCAGATTTATTCAAAAGTTATTAGCCTTTTTGGAAATTGTTTTCGAAACTTCTCAGGGTCCTTCAGGACATCGTGCTGATGACCCATACCAAGTTTCGTAACAATCCGTTCATGCGTTCTTAAAATACAGCATTTTAGCACAAAATTCAAAATGGCCGACAGCCAAAATGGCCGATATGGTAAAATTGGATATCAGTCGACTCAGCATGTTGCCCTGAATCTAACAAGACCAATTTTATGATTTTTGGAGATAAAAGGTAATGCAAAAATAGCCATTTTTCATATCTCCGGACCAGTAGGTGGTGCTGAGCCGAAACGCAGCTTGTAGCCTCAGGTCATGCTTGTGATGATATGTACCAAGTTTGGTCTGAATCCGATAAAGCGTTGCAGAGATACAGCCTTATGTCTATTTTCGCAAGCGCTACGTAAAATTAATTTGCGCGGTATTCGAGAACGGTTTGATAAATTTTTATGAATTCCATAACTTTTTGTCGGCATGGTCTGTAGATGATCTGGTCCGCATCCGCCTAGGAGGAGTTCGAAAAAGTAGGTTTTTCAGATAATTCAAAATGGCGGACAAGTTTCCATGACGGAAAATGACGTCATATGGTGCTATCGAATCGGCTTGAGCCAAGGAATGAGAGGAACAAGGAATTTTGTTTCTAGCCCTTGTGGTTCAAAAGTTATTAGCATAAACATGAGTGACACTTTGGATAGTTGGTGGCGCTAGAGAGATTGAGTTGGAGACTCCAAATTTGCTATGGTGACTTTTCAGACTGTCCTTTATCAGTGTGCCAAATTTCATAACTTTCCCGCAAGCGGTTCTATGGGCTGCCATAGACTCCCAGTCGGAAGAATAAGAATAAGAATGGGAAACAGATACAATAGGTGCCTCCGCACCTTCGGTGCTTGGCCCCTAATAAGAACTCTAACTAGAGATGTCCCGATCCGATCATGTGATCGGAAATCGGGCCCGATCACGTGTTTTCAGACTCGGTCGGAATCGGACTTTACCTCCCGATCAGGACTCGGATGGGATATGTATTATATATTCTCATAATTTTTTAACACATCTATAGTTATGCGGTGGCACAGAGTTACGCCGGTTTCACACTGCACGCGAGCAGAGCGTAAGCAGCGCAGGAGCAGTGCGTATGGTGAGCAGGAGCAGGACACACGCGTTTTGCTTTCACACTGGCAGCGTTTGTCACGCGCGGCTGAACCGCGGGTTGTGTACAGACAGAGTAGGCTACTCTATAATGGATAAGTTGGCATTGCTTTCTTTCGTTTTCAAATACATTTAAGAGAAAAGACTTGTCAAGAAGCTTATTTTATTAATAATTTCATTTATATAACTTTTGGTTCATCTTTGTTTTTATTGTTCTGGCAACAAGTTTGTTTTTGGACATTTGTTTTCTTTTTAAATTGCTGTTGGTCATTTGATTGACTGTTTTAAACACAATAGATATCATCAATGCACTTTTTGGATAAAACTGCGGTGTATTTTGGCCATGATCAATGCATTGATTGATTGTCACTTTAATTCAGCGTAAGAGGCGCAGCAAAAATAGACTCGGCGCCGAAACGATCGCGGCACTGCTGCTTCTGCTCTGCTACGTACTGCCGCGCCACCTCTGCGTGCGGTGTGAATGCTCTAATCTGTTAACATGGGCGGCGAAAAATCCCATGTTAAAATACTCTGCTAACGCGTGCAGTGTGAAACCGGCGTAAGAGTTAGGAGTGCTTTTCCTAAAAGCACATTACTGGCTTTGCAAACACTGTGGCACTTTTATATTTTATTTGTTTACATGCCTGCCGGGTATTTTAAGTTGAGGTGCTATTTGTTTATATATTAGACTTTTTTTATATTTACTGTTGCATTAAAGTCCAAAAGTGAAGAATTTATGTTATTTATGACTTGATTGTTCAAGCTACCTCACAGAAGTGCTCTGTTTGTTAACTCAGCGAATACTTGCCACACAGACATAAGAAATGTGTCTTTTGAAAGCTTGATGTATCTACTTTTAAATGAAGTCATATCGAAAACAAATATTCTGTTTATGTAATCATATGAAACAATCTTATGAAACAGTCTCTGCTCTTTATCTATAATGTGGCCACACCCATGCGCAGTGTGGGCTATTCATATGTGGACTACTGTAAATCTCCAAACACTTGAATGCCCCTTTTCAACCAATATTGTGTTTTCGCATCTTTTAGTAATTCAGGAAGAGCCGGGTTGCGCTGAGTATTGTTATATACTGGTAATAGCCTTTTAAATTTTTTATTGATCTCAAATCCCAATTTGCAAGTGTCTAATAAATGGGTTATTAACCTCCTTCGTAACACAAGTTAGGGGGATGAATAAAGTCTTTTTGAGAGGTATTTCTCCTGCATGATATTTTTTAATTTGTATTCATGGAGGTGGAGATGTACTATTCAGCTGCCAAAACAATGCTGCTCTCATTTGTGCTGCCCAGAAATAAAGCAAAAAAATCTGGGAGTTGTAATCCTCCTTTTTTAAAATGCCATATGTAATGTCTTAAATTTAACTCTCTGAGCTTTATTATTCCAAATAAATTTTCTATTCAAACTATTACGATTATTAAAACACTTTTTTGGGATAGTCAGAAGAGTTTGTAAAAAATATAATAATTTAGGAAGAACTATAATTTTTATGCAATTTATCCTGCCAATTAGTGATAACTGTAGTGAGTTCCATCTTTCCAGGTCTCTCATTACCTTTTTAAGTAATGGGAAATCATTTTAAAAAATGCTTCTTCCAACTTCGAATGAATATTTAGTCCTAAATAAACTTTTCTGAATTCCATGAAAAGGGATGTTATTTAAGGGCATTTACTCCGCAGCCAAATTCAGTGACATCATAACACTTTTGCTTTTATTAATTTTATATTTAGATATTTCTCTTAAGTTTTCCAATAATTGGTCAATTATTAGGTAGGCAAGGTAGGTCTGCCAATGTAGGCAGAGATGATTCAGGGTTGGTAAGATACAATATTACATCATCCGCGTACAATAATATTTTGTGTACATAGCCTCCTGTCTCTAGCCCAAAGATTGATTTGTGTGCCCGTATTGCAATGGCCAGAGATTCCACCTCCAGATCAAAAAGTAGCGGACATCCCTGTCTGGTTCCCCTTGACGAATTTAAGTGTGAAGATAAATCGGAGTTAGTACGGACAGTTGCCGATGGATTTATATATAACAGGATCATATCAATGAATTTAGGACCGAAATAGCAAGTTAGCATGAAGCTGCAGTTTCACAATACATGAATTACACTTACGGATAACAGTAAAATGCTGCAAAAATTACACTTGAAAGGCGATTTACACCTTTACAAATCTTCTCTTGTGCATGCAAATTTAATTTACACTTGCAATACACTTTCACAAATCTTACCCTGCGCATGCGATTCTTAATGGCATCATTATTACCTTCATATTTTTCTGCATCCAAAGAGAGAGCAATCTCAGGAGAATCTATTTGTTTTGCCGAATAAATAATATTCATAAACCTCCGTATGTAAGGAGGATATATTTTTATAAATCCAGTTTGATCCATATGAATTAAACTTGGCAAAACCTGCTCTAACCATAACACGATTAATATTAGTGAGAATTTTATAATCAGAATTAAGCAGTGATATTGGTCTGTATGAGGTACAAAGATTAGGTTCTTTACGAGGTTTCAGCAAAACTGTAATTAAAGCCTGATTTAAAGTCTTTTGTCTTTTTATTTATTTAAAAAAAAATTATGAATCACCTCCGTATACTTTGAAAGCATCGGATCGGCTAATTTCGACAAAAAAATGCATCCGGAAATCATCCAAATCAGGTGTTTTACCTAAAGCTAGTGCGGCAACTGCAAATTTAATCTCTTCTTTTGAAATTTCTTTCTCAAGTTCTTCTCGGTCATTGTCACATTGTCAAGACTGGGATTTCCAATTTGCTTAAAATTCTGTATTTTAGCTTTGTCTACACCTTGAGACTCATACAGCAATTTATAAAAATCTAAGAATTCTTGGTTAATTAATTTAGGGTGTTTAATGCTTTTATTGTCTGACGAATGTGTTGTAGTTATTGTTTTACTAATTTCTTCTTATTTGCCATGCTAACACTTTTCCAATCTTATCCCCATGTTCATAATATTTCTGTCGTGATATGAGAAGCACATTTTGAGCTTCTTTAGATGTCATTAGATTGCAATTGTTGAACCAGCTGAGCATCTTTAGTCTGAAAATGTTCTCTTTCCATTGCTAATTTATTTTTCGAATAATTGTAACCTTTTTTGATATTGTTTTTTCTTACTGGAAGAATAGATGATTTGACCCTGTAAGAATGCTTTCATAGCCTCCCAAATTATCCCTGAAGAAGCTGAGTTCCAGTTTGTAATCATAAAGTGGTCTATATTATTATTTATGAAACTCAATGCTTCAGAGCTGTTCAATAAATGGTTCTAAATTGCCAAAGCTTACAATTCGGCAATTCCGGAGAATGTTGCACTGGTATAAGTAAAGGGGCATGATCTGACAATATTCTTGGTAAATAGTCACTGTAACGCAGTTTGTTGTTATGGGAAGGAGGAGGCGGGAACCGGCGAACATTTAAAGACTTTAATAAATAAATCAACACAAAATGAAAGTAAAGACGGCAGCCCCTCACGGATGACTGCCACCACACATAATCAAACAAAACATCAAATAAAAACAGTCCAGGCCTGGTCCTCTCTCGTCCTTCACTATCGTCGCTCCTACTTTTATGCCTCCGCTCCTCCGTGAGAGATACGAGACCAGTGCGTCGCCCCGGTGTCGCTCATCATCAATCACGTCACCGGCTTGATATATGTATATGTATATGTATATGTATATGTATATGTATATATATATACTTTTAAAAAAAATTTATTTTCCAATGAAAAAAATAAAAAATAAAAATAACTAGGGAATCACTAAACCGAGAAAATTATTGTGATTTTATGATACACTCAAAATATTCCACAACAAATCCTTTAAATTGAATGATATTCAGAACAGAACAAGAATTTAAAAAATGACTATAAACAAGCCAAAACGAAATAATTTACAGCAAAAGTGAAAGTAAGCGGTGTTGGGCTCACGTAACTCTCTCATTAGAATCAAAATGTTTAAACATTTGCGATGTATTTGGATGCTAAACTATTCTTTATTATAGGCTTTGTTCTTCACTCACGTTCCAATATCGACAGAAAAAATCATCCTCTTCACATGCGCAGAAATGTGCTTGGAAACATCACAGTGGAGTGGTGCTTACTGTGAATTGTACTACTGACTATTTAAACAGAGCAGTGTAATTTTTATATGTTAGGTTGACTATTTTATTATTATATTTTATTACGGCTATAATGAACAGGCTGCAATGTCAAGATTGCAATTCTGGAATGCACAATATGTAGTGTGTGTGTGTGAGGCGCGATCAAACAATGGAGACATAAAAACATTCCGTCATTTTGTTCATACAGGACATCATTCAAACTGCAAAGTGTTTACTTATATTTGTGTACACTCGCAATAAATCAGAACATTGTGCTTTTTTCAAACTATAAACTCTTGTCAAACTGCAACCTACAACTGTCACCCAACCAAAACACACACACTAACACTGTTTAAAAGCAAAAAATATTTATCCAACCCCATTTAACAACAGTCTGTCGTTGCCATCTTTTGGACATTCATCATATTGCATTGGTTGTCATTTCTTGTCCTCAAACAGAGCACTAATCTGTTTATTTTTAAGTTACACATTCTACATTGATTAAAAAAGAAAAATGAAATGTTTTTTTTAGTGGTAGTATTATTTTATACAGAAATAAATAAATTATAATTCAGATGAGAATAAAGTTAGTGTTAATTAAAATTTTAAGGAAAACAAATATATTGATCTGAAATATAGCACATTCATTTTAAATTTATTCAGGTTCAATTACCAAACAAACAATCTTAATTTAATTTAAAGTAAACAATAAATGTAAAATGTATGGGTTATATGCATATTTTGTAATAGAAAAAATATATATATCCAAAAAGACAAGGCCTTAAACTTAAACAAGGGTTAAAGTCTTGTCACTGTAACAGACACAATCACTCACACACACACACACACACACACACACACACACACACACACACACACACACACACACACACACACACACACACACACACACACACACACACACACACACACACACACACACACATATAAACAAAGAAAGAGTGAGACTGGTTGAGTGAGGGGGAGGAGAAGGACAGACAGAGACAGAGAACATTTTAAACAAAAACAAAGAATTCCTAACTGTGACAGAAAGTAGACTTTGATCATGTTTAAATATACATGGAAATGCAGTTTGTAATAAATGGAAATGTTTTCAGTTTAAAACATTGTTTAACAGCGAAGATTTATCCAACCACATTTATACATTGTATAAAACACTAGATGGCACAATATACCTATTTTTAATAGATACATTCTGTTTACTTTTTGACATGCCTTTAATCCCTCACCATAGCAAAACTGTTTAAGATATTCAGTATCTGTTCACAGTTTAGCATCTTTAATGTATTTTCATCATGTTGAAAAAGTTTGGTGTGAATTAAATAAACCACTTAGGAGAAGTAGCTAGAGTCTGAAATATCCCAAAAATCCACATTCAAATGAAAATATCTGACTTCCTGTTGGTCAGAGCTAATGACTGTAAATTAGAAAGTTGTCCGGCTCGATTAGAACAATACACGTACTGAGTTTTGTTACTGTAGGTAAAACTACCCCCCCCCCCCCCCCCCCACACACACTTTTTTCAAAAGCATTTTGAAAGTGACACACTTCCTGCTGCCAGTTGGTGGCGCTATAACTTTGACTCACAATAGTTGCACCCATCTGATCAGCCTCTTACTACGAACACACTGCTGAAGTTTCGTCAAGATCAGTCAATGTATGCAGAAGTTATAACACTTCGTGTTTCTCTTTTCTCGCCATGAATTCGTTTCCTCGCCACGGCCAAACAATTCGAGATATCAAAAATCTGTCCGCAGTTTATCATCCTCAATGTCTTGACCTCAAGCTGACCGAGTTTGGTGGCGATCGGATAAATTCTCTAGGATGAGTATATCAAATTCCATGCATTTTCCAAACAACCCATAATAGCTGACTTCCTGTTGGGTGGAGCTAATAACATAGAGTGCAGAAGTTGTTCAGCCCGATGAGATCTATATGTGTACCGAGTTTCATACTAGTTCATGCAAGCGTGTTTGACTTTGATATTACAAACAAGTTTCATACATCAATCGATTCTGTTAAATGTATATTATTTTTGTGTATACTCACAATAAAAACAAAGTGTTGTGCTTTTCGCCAAATAAAGAAAAAATAAACACGAAGCGAGTTCTGCCTTCTCTCTGTCAGTGAAGTCCATTCTGAAACGCGTCCGAAAATGAACCATAACTTAGCGAATACTCAGTCAAACAGGCATACAGACACACAGGCATGAAGCTTGAATTCTCTTCTTTTAAAAGAAGTAATTTATAAAAAAATAAAAAAATTCTCTGTTTATGTTATCTTTATGAAAAGAGAGAGATGTCAGTCGTTCTCATCTCAGCTCATTACGTTTTAATCTGCCCCGCCCACGGAGAGCGCGCGCTATTCAAACGCAAATGACTGAGACGATCCCTTACAAACTGTGAACGCCCACATATCAGCTCGAGAAAACACATCAAGTTTATTCAGATCAGTGTACTTGTTTACACTGTCTCGCAGCGCTGTGAGGAATAATAATAATGGAACATGTACCTCAGAAGTGCTGGATGGAATACTGTAGTAAGTTTTTTTTCATTCTCAAGTAAATCGCGTTTCTGTGTGAATGAATGAACGGCAGAGATGCACTGTTTACCACAACTCGCAAAAAGATGGTTTAAATTTGAATTGCGTTTCTGTGTGTGAATGAATGATCTGCTTTTAGCAAACTATTTTGCTATACTGAGTAAAAATCGACTGAAATATGTTGAAATAAAATGTATTTGTATAAGCAACGTATTAAACTGCAAATTAACATTTATATTCCATTATATATTGAATTGTTGACGCCCCTTGCGCATATTGCCTTTACAAACAAAAAGTGTTTTACAAGATTTAAATCAATGTATTGTGTTATGTGAATGATAAGGGCAGGATGATTTTCACATCATTTTGAAGAAAAAACTCTAGACAACGACATCCATTAGTCAAAAGTCTTATTGTCACATATTTAGTATGTGTTTTGTGGCCTTATTTCAGAAACTTTAGTTTTTAGTTTTTTTCAATAACCGTGCATAAACATTATTCTCTCAAAAATACAAACATGTACATGCATGTTGCTCACATATTATGGTAGCCCTGTTTGTGCTAAATAGAGTGTAATTATACCTTTGCCATTAATATGTTTATAAGCAACTGAAAAAAGAATAAATGTCAGGGCATGTCAGAACATCTCAAGGACCCCAAAAACCCCTCAGACCCCAGAGGGTTAAGGGCCCCAAAAGCCCCCAAAAACCTTAAAAAACAATTATAAAAAGCAAATCTCACCGAACAGACAAACACACAGAGACGCAGAGACAGAGAGAGAGGGAGAAAATTCTCCAAAAGCTAATCACTGTAAATTAGAAAGTTGTCCGGCTTGATGAGAACAATATAACAGCAATGACGAGCCCAAGACAGTGTGTGTGTGTGTGTATATATATATAAATGTACTGTATATGTGTGTGTATATGTTTATGTTAGTGCTGTCAGATGATTAAAATATTTAATCGCGATTAATTGCGTTAACCCTCTGAGGTCGAGAAACTCGCCGACGCGTTTTGCTGGATTTTTTTCACATAGCAGCAACATAAACTTAAATTACTCCATCATTTATGGTTATACAGAAAAAAGAAATATAAAAAAATAATCTGTGATATTTCTACTTTTGTATGTGTCCACTTACAATCAAATCAAAACATTGTTCTTTTGTAAAATAAAGAAAATAAACAGGGTGTGCGTTCTGCCTCTCCGTCGCGGTGAACTTTTTTTTCTTGAGCACGTCTATAAACTGAAACAAAACTCAGCGAATACTTCTCACACATTTATGAGCCATATACCTTTATACACATTTAAGTGTGTACTTTTAAATGATCGGATTCAAACTGAAAACAAATATTCTCTGTTTAAGTAATTTGTATAAAACCAACAGGATGTCCAGTATCTCAAACGCTTGCTAATTACTTTTTAATTCGACACGCCCACTCGCGCAAAAGAGATTCACATGCAAATCTCCACATGGAACGCGAACGCCCTCGTTACCTCAAACACAAAACACCAAAACACTTCACAAGTCTCTGCTTTTCGTCGAGTTTGGAAGACACGCTGTGAGCTTACATGGATTTACCTCAGAAGAAGAAGAGCGCGATTTGAAGACAAGAAAGATGTAAGGTAAGAAATTCTTACTTATTAGTTTATGGTATTGTTGCATAAACTTCACATTGCAGTTGAACTGTTGCTAGATATATGGTGAATATTATACTATTTAGACCCGTGTTTACTGTTAAATACTGTTTGTGGATATCTGCTCAAACATAGATATGTATAACCATAATGTTTAATATTTTGGAGCGCGATGGCGTTTGAATGTATCATATTTTGGAGCGCGCTGTGCGTTTGAATGTACAGTATCATATTTTGGAGCGCGATTGCGTTTGAAAGGAAAAATGCACCAAACATTAGGCTTTATGTTTTTACTATTATCTCATTTCATATCATCATAACGAATGGAAACATTTGAAGTAACATATGATAATCAATATATTTTTCTCTAGCGTAGTTGTTCTTGAAATCTTTTGGAAGATTTAATTTATTGTTATTATTATTTTATGCAGCACTGCGTAGCCTATGCCTACAAGGCACAACCAACCTGGTGTTCATTATATATTGTTGGAAACGTGTGTGTGTGTGTATTCTGTGAATTTTAAAAAGAAATTTTAACCAGAAAAATCTAAAATCTATTCCCAAAATCGTGCAGCCCTATAGTTTCTCTTGATATCAGTATGTTCACAGTTTTTTCTTTTTTTTTTTCTTTCAGGGACCAGATGCAACTGAGTCCTGCTGACTTCAACATTCACATGAGTCTCTGTACATGAACATGGTAAAGTGAAAATCAAACACCTTGGAAATGAAAGGTATGTTTTTAGGAATGGCACAAAGGTCTCTGTCTTTGGATCATTGTTTTCAATGTGCTCTTTTGTCATTTGTATTTTTGGATTGTGTTGTGTTGTAAATAAATCCAAACAATCTAAAAGCCATTCTTTTTTAAATCTCCTCATTCTTTGTGCAAGGTTGCTCTGAATGACAGGGCCTGATCGCTCCTAATAGGGCAGTTAGGGGAGTGTCTTTGTCTTTCTCAGGTGTAAAGCTTACATATTCATGAGATGATCACGCCTCTTCGCATATGGCTTTGTCACACAAAACACGTCTTAGAAATTTTAAATCAATATATTGTCTTATCTGAATGAGCAGTCAGGGGGATTTTCACATAGTTTTGGAGCAAATATTCTAGGCTATGTCATACAATTTTCAAAAGTCTTGTGAAGAAATAATCAGTATGGGTTTCATGGCCTTATTTCAGTGAGAATTTTTTTTTTTGTATTTTCACAAACCACGCATAAATGTCATTATCTCAATGTCACAAACTTTTACATACATGCTGCTGATATATTATTGTAGCAGAGTTTGTGCTGAATACAGTGTAATTAGACTTTAGCCATGAAAATGTCACTAGTAACAGAAAAAAACACAAATGTCAGAGCATGTCAGAACACCTCCAGAGCCCAGAAAACAGCTCAGACCTCAGAGGGTTAATGTCATAGTTAACTCGCAATTAATCACACATTTTTATCTATTCAAAATGTCCCTTGATTTCTTTTTGTCCCATTATTTTTTTTCTCATTTTAATGCTCTTATCAACATGGAAAAGTGAATCGGCTTGCTTTGTGCAAATGTTTTTTTATTGAATCAATCATCAATTGTAGTGTTCAAATTCACACTAACATTCTCACTTGGAGCAAATAATCTCTTACACAATGTAACACTGCCCATCAATAAAAGGGTGGGGGAAAAAATTAAGTGCAGTTAAACCATGGCTTAATACTTTCTTTTTCTCAAATTTGTTTTGAACATAGCAGTCAGGCTACTGCTCTTTATTCACCAGAGGCTCATCAACCCAGCCTCTTATTTCAGAAAGAATGAACAGTAATGGTTAACAATAAAAGGTAAGCCTACTACTTCTTTGCTTTGACTTGGTTATCCGGCTGTGCAGGTCTCTCCCTCTCCATCTCCATCTCCTGGAGCAAGGCGTGGATCGTATCCCACACCTCAGCCCTGTCAGGTTTGCTCAGACATTTGCTCAGAGGTCTTTAAACCTTTAAATGAAATGAAATGCAACTTTAATACAAGTATACGTGCAGCTATAACAAAATTGCAACAATACCCCTATATCTACAGTGCTAAATTCAAAAATACAAAGTAAAGAAGCAAGAAACCTAACAAAACATAAACGCACACCCAATCATTAACGTTATTGTTCTGACACAGACCTACTTTGATTATTAAACAAACAGATATACACACAACATGGATAGACAATAAATTACCTGCTGTGCTCCAGCACAGCCTCCAGCTTCTTCAGTTTCTCTGTTGGCATGGCGACGTTGGTTGTGTGCAGGGCCAGTGCATCTCTCAGAGGTTCAGCATTCCGCATACCGAGCCGCATACGTGACGGCTCGGTGCACATGCACGGCATGTGCTCAAAGGGGAGCTGCCTGGCCGCTGCAATCATGTTGCGTGCACTATCCGTGGTCAGTGAGACAACTTTGTGTTCGATGTCCCACTCTCTAGCTACTTGCATAAAGTGATCTGCAACAGCGTCAGCAAAGTGCCTCTCTTCTGTCTTTGTAGCAGTCCAAGCATGCGACTGAAGTTTCCACTGTGGATCAAAGTAATGGGCTGTGACCCCGAGGTAGTTGTGGTAGTTGCGACCCCGAGGGACGTCCAATAATCACCAGTGAGCGTGACTGCTTTTGTCTTCTCCAACGCCTGCTGTACCTTAGCCTTCTCCGTTTCGTGCAATTGCTGTACGTGGCTTGTAATGGTGGCTCTCGAAGGCAATTTGTAGGTCCAGTCGTTGGATGCGATGCGAATGATATCAGCTAGACCCTCGTCCTCCACAACGTTAACAGGCCTACATGCAGTAGCCACCCATTTAGCTATGGCTGCAGTAAGTTTGTTCTTAGTTGCGGTATCCATGTGCTTCTCTCTGAAGTCATCCATTGATGTCTGGCTTTGACGAGGGGGCGGAGAATTCACATCAGCTATGTGCTTGGCCATCAAGTGGCTTTTTTAGACTGGATGTGCTGCGATGATAGCTCAGTTCACACCGACAAAACACACATCACTTTGGTCTTGTCAGTGGAACCATTTGACAACTTTTTAAAAGTAAACTTCCCATTCATAATTTTATTGGTATCCATTTCGGCGTCTCACGCTCGCTATCCACTCAAAACTGTCGTTTTGTTTCCGGTCTAGCTAGATCCGGTGTGGTGTTGTAGTTTTTCTAATGTTACTAGTAGTTGCAACAGCATGTGAAAAAAAAAAAAACTACACAGTTTGCTAGGCCAAACGAATGTGTGTGTGTGTGTGTGTATATATATATATATATATATATATATATATATTATATATATATATATATATATATATATATCACACACACACACACACACACACACACACACACACACACACACACACACACACACACAAACATATATATATATATATACACTCACCTAAAGGATTATTAGGAACACCTGTTCAATTTCTCATTAGCAAGCAAGCAAGCAAACTTTATTTATAAAGCACTTTACAACGACCGAAGTAGCCCAAAGTGCTGTACAAAACAAACCATAACACAACACAGCTAATGCACTATAAAATACATAGTGAAGTAAGTTAAAATTAAAACATATAAAACAAACAATAACATACAAAATGTCAACTCCCGGTGTTAAAGGCCAAGGAAAATAGATGAGTTTTTAAAATGAGTAAGTGAAGTGGCCTGTTTTACCGGCTGAGGCAGGTCATTCCACAATTTTGGAGCTGCCACAGCAAAGGCGCGATCCCCTCTGAGTTTACGTTTTGTTTTGGGCACGTGAAGGAGCAGTTTATCGGCTGACCTAAGAGAGCGAGTGGGTGTGTGAAGATGTATTAACTCAAAAATATAAGACGGGGCAAGACCATTTAATGATTTGAAAACAAATAAAAGAACTTTAAAATGAATCCTGTACTGTACAGGCAGCCAGTGAAGCGACGCCAAGACGGGTGTAATGTGCTCATATTTACGTACTCCTGTCAAGAGACGTGCTGCAGCGTTTTGCACCATTTGAAGACGAGCTAAAGAAGACCCACTAACCCCCACGAGAAGTGAGTTACAGTAATCCAGCCTGCTAGTAATAAAGGCATGGATTACTGTCTCAAATTGTCGTCTTTCCAAAAAAGGCTTCACTTTGGCCAATTGCCTCAGCTGGAAGAAGCCTGTTTTTACCACTGCTCTGATCTGGCTGTCAAAGTTAAGATGAGCATCAATTTTAACCCCTAGGTTAGTGATGACTGGTTTAACATATTGGGCCAAAGCACCCAGCTCAATGGAACTAGTCCCATTTGTACCACCAAAAATCATCACTTCCGTTTTATTTGTATTAAAACTTAAAAAATTAATAGCCATCCAGGCTTTAACATCGTCTAGGCACTCTATTAGCGAACTGACAGTGTCATTCTTTTTAATCGGCATGTATATCTGACTATCATCAGCATAGCAGTGAAAAGATATACCATGCTTCCTAATTACTGAGCCTAGCGGTAGCAAATACAATGAAAATAGAAGAGGACCCAGAACTGACCCCTGAGGGACCCCACAAGAGAGAGGTGCAGAAGAGGACTCAGAGTTCCCACAGCTGACACAGAGAGTTCGACCTTCCAGATTTGATCTGAACCATTCAAGCGCTATACCTTTTATGCCCACACAATGCTCCAATCGAGAAATCAAAATTTCATGGTCCACAGTATCAAATGCAGCCGTTAGGTCAAGAAGCACAAGAACAACATAATTTCCAGAATCTGTGGCTAAATAAATATCATTAAAAACTTTTAAAAGAGCAGATTCGGTGCTGTGTAAAAATTTGAAGCCGGACTGGAATACCTCAAGGGTATTGTTATCTTTCAAAAAAGCCATTATTTGATTGCAGACTATCTTTTCAAGGATTTTTGAAATAAAAGGCAGTTTTGAAATAGGCCTAAAATTAGCAAGATCTGTAGGATCAAGACCAGGTTTTTTAAGTAGAGGTTGCACTACAGCGTGTTTAAAATTTTTAGGGACCACACCTGAGGACAGACTGCTATTAGCAACTGCAAGAACAGACGGTCCTATAGTAGAAAAAACCTCCTTAAAGAATCGAGGAGGAATAGCATCTTGTGGTGAACCTGAGGGCTTCAAATTTCCAACAATCTCCTGTAACATACACAAAGTCACAGGTTCAAACTTATCAAATGTCGCAGAGCAGATAACAGAGACTGAGGGGTCACAGGCAGAAGGTGAAATTAGAGCTCTAATAGAAGTGATTTTATCATTAAAAAAGCGTAAAAAAATTTCACAGGCAGCCGAAGACTCATCAACACAGACAGTTTGTGGAACATTAATAACTGAGTCAATAGTTTTAAATAGAACGCGAGGCTTATTACTGTTCAAAAAAATGATCTCAGAGATATACATTCTTTTAGCATCTTTCACAATTGACTGATAGTGACGCCAGCATTCCCGTAGCATTTGAAATGACACTTGCAGTCTATCCTTTTTCCATTTACGCTCAACTTGACGGCACTTGCGTCTAGCAGCACGCACCGTGTCATTTAGCCATGGTTCAAATTTAGTTTTCGGTTGCCTGACTTTTAATGGAGCCACAGTATCTATAACAGATTGACAGGTGGAGTGTAACCATGAGCAAAGCTCGTCTGAATCACACATATGCTGTGGTATACAATAATTCTGATTAAAAACAGATGAAAATTTAACAGCAGTAGTAGAGTTAATAATGCGGCAGGGCCGAGCAACAGTACAGGGTTTGTTTGTACTATAGTCCAAGGCAAACTCAAATAGTATAGGCATATGATCAGAGAACACTGCGTAGCTGCAACCATGCGGTAAAAACTCAGAAAAAACGCTGGACTCACCAACACTCAACCAAGTCTCAGTCACACATAGGAAATCCAGTCCCCGGGAGGTGAAAAAGTCTCGCAATTTAGCATCTTCAATGTCTTGACTTCATACACACCGAGTTTGGAGGGGACCGGGTGAATACTCTAGGAAAAGTACTTCACATTCCACAGCATTTCATTTCCAAACAACCCATAATAGCCGACTTCCTGTTGGGTTGGCGTAAAACTTAGAGCACGAAAGATGTTCGGTCTGATGAGATCTATATGTGTGCTGAGTTTCATATTAATTCATGCAAGCTAGTTTGATCTATGGACCAAGTTTTCGGACCCCATTCCAGGGGGCGCTGTTGAGCCCCCCTGCCACGCCCGGGTACCAGCTTCAACCCGTCCCTGATGGCAGGGGGTTCCGACTTGTATGTAAAGTTTCAAGAGTTTTTGAGCACGTTAAGGACCCCAAAAGCCCCTGAAACCTTGATTAACAATATAAAAGCAATAGTCAAATCCCCCCTCCCCTCACACACACAGAGACACAGAGAGAGGTAGAGAAAATTCTTCAGAAAATCCACATTCAAACCAAAATATCTCTCTTCCTGTTGGTCGGAGATCGTTAATGTAAATTAGAAAGTTGTCCGTCTTGATGAGAACAATACACATACCAAGTTTTGTTGCTGTTGATAAAACTAACCCCCCCACTTATGACTAAAGGTGGCGCTACTGAGCCCCTCACCACGCCCGTTTCTGAAACTTTGCACATGTCTACGGGCTAATAAATGTGATGTGTCTGTCGAGTTTCATCCAATTTCAAGTATGTTAAGAGTCTCAAAAGCATCAAAAAAGAATATTAAAGTTTGAAGCGTTGCCATGGCAACAGTATTAAAGATATCAAAAATCCTTTCACAGGTCTACATCTGCCGTGTGTTTACATTATACACATAAAGTTTGAAGCAAATCGGGTAAAAATAAGAGGGTGATTTCAAAGCATTTTGAAAGGGACACACTTCCTGCTGCCAGTTGGTGGCGCTATAACTTTGACTCACAATAGTCACATCCATGTGATCGGCCTCTTACAACGAACACACTGCTGAAGTTTCATCAAGATCAGATAATGTGTGCAGAAGTTATAACACACTTCCTGTTTGCATTATTCGCCATAAATTCGTTTCCTCGCCACGGCCAAACCGTTCGAGATATCAAAAATCCGTCCGCAATTTAGCATCCTCAATGCCTTGACTTCATGCACACCGAGTTTTGTGGTGATCGGGTGAATTCCCTAGGAGAAGTGTTTCAAATAACAGACCATGCGTTTCCAAACAACCCTTAATAGCCGACTTCCTGTTGGGCTGGCGTAAAACTTAGAGCACGAAAGTTGTTCGGCCCAATGAGATCTATATGTGTACCGAGTTTCATATTATTACATGAAAGCGTGTTTGATATATGGACCAAGTTTTCAGACTGCACTCGAACCCCATTCAAGGGGGCGCTGTCGAGCCGCCCTGCCACGCCCGGGTACCATCTTCAGCCCGGCCCTAATGGCCGCAGCTTCTGACCTGTGTGCAAAGTTTCATGAGTTTTTGAGCACGTTAAGGGCCCCAAAAGCCCCCGAAACCTTGAACAACAATAATAATAATAATAATAAATATAGCTGCGAGCAGCGTTTGCGGGCCCAAGCCGGTGGCACCGCAACCCCGGTGCCTTTAGTTACCTAAAGGCACCGGGGTGGCGGTGCCGCCGGCTTTGGCCCTCCATCGCTGCTCGCAGCTATATTTATATATATATATATATATACACACACACACACACACACACACACACATATATATATATATATAAGACAGAAAATATTACTTGTCTCTGATTTTATGATACACTCAAAATATTCCACAACAAATCCTTTAAATTTAATGTAAAAATAAAAACGAAAGTAAGCCGTGTTGGTCTCACGTAACCCTCTCAGTAGAATCAAAATGTTTCAATATTTGCGATGTATTTGGATGCTAAACTATTCTTTATTATAGGCTTTGTACTTCACTCGTTTTCCAATATCGATGGAAAAAATCATCCTCTTCACACGCGCAAAAATGTGCTTGGAAACACCACAGCGGAGCTCTGCTTACTGTGAATGGTACAAATTGTACTACTGACTATTTAAACAGAGCAGTGTAATTCGTATATCTTATGTTGACTATTTTTATTATTATATTGTATTAGGGCTATAATGAAAAGGCTGCGATGTCAAGATTGCAATTCTGGAATGTGTGTGTGTGTGACGCTGTTGCGGTTGAACAGTGGACACATAAAAACATAAATAAAATGTATTAGTTTATTCCTACTTCCATAGGAATACATTGAAAATGCTCGCTCTACTCCGCACCATTATCAATGTCTGTGCGGACGTCTGTATTTTACTTTCGCTTTTAAGTTAGCGATTTAAAAGCCCTCAGCGGTGTCACACGTCGATTAACCGGTGGGAAAATTGTATCACAGTCACATCCCTAATATATTTATATATAAATACAATAGGCCTACCTGAAAGAGAATTTTACTTGCCCGACCAGAGTATAGCCTGATTAGAACGTCAATAACAAAAAAAAAATAACTTGGGAATCACTAAAACGAGAGATTATTCTAATTTCATTACATTCATTTTTAAGTTGCAATCAGCAGTTAATAATAAATGTATTACTGATCAATGGTAACAAGGTTGCCCTGCTGAGGCTCATGCAGCTTCTCCAGGAGAATTGTAAACAAATGAGCGCAGCACACAAAAAAGCAACCCAGTTAACAACATACTGACTATAAAAATTACAAATATGGAGTTTTTATATATTTTATAACATAGAGTTAAGCAACCTCACTTGACGAGTAGGCTACTATTTCCTGAATACAATCACGATTGAAACTGTGACATTGATTTCATACAACAGGTTAATAAACAGTTACAATTAAGTCACTTACATTTTAGATGCAATATTGACTGTTTTTGTTCTGTTTCAGCAGCAAAAATAGTTAAAGATCACAGCAGAACCGTCGCGCATCTCACAGCAACTTGTTTTCTCATTACTGAATGATTCAGCATTTAGAACGAATCGGTTGACTCAAAGATTCAATGATCAATCCATAAACATCTGTCTCAATCATGAATGACTCAGTCATTCGAACGAATCGTTTGAACGAATGAATCAATGACTCGCTCATTAAGATGGTCGCCTGGCGACACCTAATGGCGGTTTAGTGTTATGTTTAAAAGTATCATTCTTTCCAACGTGCACCATTATCAATGTCAGTGCGGACGTCCGTTTTTTACTTTCACTTTTATATTAGCGATTTAAAAGCACCCGCTCGTGTCACACGTCGATTAACCGATGGGAAAATAAGAGGGTTATTTCAAAGCATTTTGAAAGTGACACACGTCCTGCTGCCAGTTGGTGGCGCTATAACTTTGACTCACAATAGTCACATCCATGTGATCGGCCTCTTACAACGAACACACTGCTGAAGTTTAATCAAGATCAGTTAATGTATGCAGAAGTTATAACACACTTCCTGTGTCCCTTATTCGCCATAAATTCGTTTCCTCGCCACGGCCAAACCGTTTGAGATATCAAAAATCCGTCCGCAATTTAGCATCCTCAATGTCTTGACTTCATGCACACCGAGTTTGGAGGCGAATGGATCAATTCCCTAGGAGGAGTAGATCAAATTCCACAGCATGCGTTTCCAAACAACCCATAATAGCCGACTTCCTGTTGGGCTGGCGTAAAACTTAGAGCACGAAAGTTGTTCGGCCCGATGAGATCTATATGTGTACCGAGTTTCATATTATTACATGCAAGTGTGTTTGATTTATGGACAAGTGTTCGGATCCCGTTCCAGGGGGCGCTGTCGAGCCCCCCTGCCACGCCCGGGTACCAGCTTCAGCCCAGCCCTGATGGCCGCAGGTTCTGACCCGTGTGCAAAGTTTCAAGAGTTTTCGAGCATGTTAAGGGCCCCAAAAGTGCCCGAAAGGTTGACAAAATAATAATAATAATAATAATAATAATAAATATAGCTGCGAGCAGCGATTACGGGCCCAAGCCGGTGGCACCGCAACCCCGGTGCCTTTAGTTACCTAAAGGCACCGGGGTGGCGGTACCGCCGGCTTTGGCCCTCCATCGCTGCTCGCAGCTATATTTATATATATATATATATATATATATATATATATATACATACATACATACATACATACACACACATACATATATATGTATATGTATATATATATATATATATATATATATATATATATATATACATACATACATACACACACATACATATATATGTATATATATATATATATATATATATATATATATATATATATATATATATATATATATATATATATATTATTGTTCAAAAGTTCGGGGTCAGTAAGATTTTTAATGTTTTTAGGAGAAGTCTCTTCTGCTCACCAAGGCTGCATTTATTGATTAAAAATACAAACAAAAACAGTAATATTGTGAAATATTATTCCAATTTAAAACAGCTGTTTTCAATTTTAAAATATTTTACATAGTAATTCATTTCTGTGATCAAAGTTGAGTTTTCAGCATCATTACTCCAGTCTTCAGTGTCACATGATCCTTCAGAAATCATACTAATATGATGATTGATGCTCAATAAATATTCATTATTATTTTCAATGTTGAAAACAGTTGTGTACAGATTTTTTTTTTTCAAAATGCTTTGATGAATGTAAAGTTCAAAAGAACAGCATATATTTCAAATATATATATTTTTAACATTATAAATGTCTTTACTGTAACTGTTGATCAGTTTAACTCATCCTTCATAAATAAAAGTACTGATTTATTTTATTTCTTTCCCCCAAAAATAAAATTGTAATTATTACTAACCCAAAACTTTTGAGCGGTAGTGTTTAACGTTACAAAAGCTTTAGATTTCAGATAAATGCTGTTCTTTTGAACTTTCTATTCATCAAAGACTGTACACAACTGTTTTCGACATTTAAAATAATAATGAATGTTTCTTGAGTATCAATCATCATATAAGAATAATTTCTGAAGGATCATGTGACAGTGACGACTGGAGTAATGATGCTGAAAACTCAGCTTTGATCACAGGAATAAATAACAGTTTAAAATATATTAAAATAGAAAGCAGCTATTTTAAATTGGAATAATATTTTACAATATTACTGTTTTTGTTTGTATTTTTAATCAAATAAATGCAGCCTTGGTGAGCAGAAGAAACTTCTCTGTTATGTGCGCGCCACAGACTGCACGCACGTCCGCTTAGAGTTCCGCCTTTTGCCTTCCGTCAATATTACGTTATTAGAAAAAATATTTTTTTAGAGAATCGATTTTTTGACATTTGTGAATCGATTCAGAATCGTCCACGTCCGCATCGCGATGCATCTAAGAATCAATTTTTTCTCCCGCCCCTAGATTTCATACAACAGGTTAATAAACAGTTACAATTAAGTCACTTACATTTTAGATGCAATGTTGACTGTTTTTGTTCTGTTTCAGCAGCGAAAATAGTTAAACAAAGATCACGGCAGAACCATCACGCATCACGTGTTTTCTCATAACTGAACGATTCAGCATTTTTAACGAATCGGTTGACTCAAAGATTGAATGATCAATCCATAAACATCTGTCTTAATCATGATCGACTCATTCGAACGAATCGTTTGAACGAACGAATCAATGACTCGCTTATTAAGATGGATGCCTGGCGACACCTAATGGCGGTTTAGTGTTGTTTAAAAGCATCATTCTTTCCCACATGTGTGTGATTTGTGTGTGCAACATTATCATTATTTTTCTTTCACTATTATATTAGCGATTTAAAAGCACCCACTCGTGTCACACGTCGATTAACCGGTGGGAAAATATCCTCAGACACATACCTAATAAATGTATATTTAAATACAATATTGGCCTACCTGGTAAAAAGTTTTATATACTATTTTGATGTCCTTTTGGACACAAGAGGGCAGTATAGCCCTATGTTTGCTTTTTTGTTGAACCAAATAGCACTAAATAGCCTGTTTTTAACTTTTTCATTCTTCTTGAATTGCAAAAACAGAATAAAATGGGTTTAGTTGTGATATTTGTATACTTTTATATAGAAATAAATGGTATATAATTACATTTTTAGAAGATTTTTTGTGTTTCCTTTTTGGACATTACTTTAATCCCTCGCCATAGCAAAACCGTTTGAGATATTTATTATCCATTCACAATTTAGCATATTTAATGTAGTTTCATCATGTTGAAAAAGTTTGGTACGAATAAAATAAATAGTTTAAGAGGAGTGGCAAAAAATTCAGAGGCTGATTTTGCAAAAAAATTCACATTCAGACCAAAATATCTGACTTCCTGATGGCCAGAGCTATTGAATGTAAATTAGAAAGTTGTCCGGCTTGATGAGACCAATATACAAACTATTTTTTCTTTACTGTTGTTAAAACTAACCCCCCCACTTTTGTCAAAAGCATGTTGAAAGTGACACACTTCCTGCTGCCAGTTGGTGGCGCTATAACTTTGACTCACAATAGCTACATCCATCTGATCGGCCTCTTACCACGAACACACTGCTGAAGTTTCATCAAGATCAGTTAATGTATGCAGAAGTTATTCCACTTCCGTGTTTCTCTTTTCTCGCCATAAATTCGATTCCTCGCCACGGCCAAACCGTTCGAGATATCAAAAATCCGTCCGCAATTTAGCATCCTCAAAGTCTTGACTACATGCACACCGAGTTTGAAGGGGACACGGTGAATTTTCTAGGAGGAGTATTTCACATTCCACAGCAAGCGTTTTCCAAACAACCCATAATAGCCGACTTCCTGTTGGGTTGGCGTAAAACTTGACCGGGGTAAAGTTGTTCGGCCCGATGAGATCTATATGTGTACCGAGTTTCATATTAATTCATGCGAGCGTGTTTGATATATGGATCAAGTTTTAGAACCCCGTTCAAGGGGGCGCTGTTGAGCCCCCCAGCCACGCCCGGGTACCAGCTTCAGCCCGGCCCTGATGGCTGTGGGTTCTGACCTGTGTGCAAAGTTTCAAGAGTTTTTGAGCACGTTAAGGACCCCCAAAGCCCCTGAAACCTTGATTAACAATATAAAAGCAATAGTAAAATCCCCCCCTCCCCTCTCACACACAGAGACACAGAGAGAGGGAGAGAAAATTATTCAGAAAATCCACATTCAAACCAAAATATCTCTCTTCCTGTTGGTCGGAGATGGTTCATGTAAATTAGAAAGTTGTCCGTCTTGATGAGAACAATACACATACCAAGTTTTGTGATTCTAGGAAAAACTAAGCCCCCATTTTTGACTAAAGGTGGCGCTACTGAGCCATTCCACCACGCCCGTTTCTGAAACTTTGCACATGTCTACTGGCTAATAAATGTGATGTGTCTGTTGAGTTTCATGCAATTTCAAGTATGTTAAGAGTCTCAAAAGCATCAAAAAAGAATATTAAAGTTTGATGCGTTGCCACTGCAAAAGTATCTAAGATATCAATAATCCTTTCACAGGTTTACATCTGCCGTGTGTCTACATTGTACACATAAAGTTTGAAGCAAATCGGGTAAAAATAAGACACTGATTTCAAAGCATTTTGAAAGTGATGTACTTCCTGCTGCCTGTTGGTGGCGCTATAACTTTGACTCACAATAGTCACATCCATGTGATCGGCCTCTTACAACGAACACACTGCTGAAGTTTCATCAAGATCAGTTAATGTATGCAGAAGTTATAACACACTTCCTGTTTCATTTTTTCGCCATAAATTTGTTTCCTCGCCACGGCCAAACCGTTCGAGATATCAAAAATCCGTCCGCAATTTAGCATCCTCAATGTCTTGACTTCATGCACACCAAGTTTGGAGGCGAATCGATGAATTCCCTAGGAGGAGTACATTAAATTCCACAGCATGCGTTTCCAAACAACGCTAAATAGCCAACTTCCTGTTTGGCTGGCGTAAAACTTAGAGCACGAAAGTTGTTCGGCCCGATGAGATCTATATGTGTACCGAGTTTCATATTATTACATGCAAGCGTGTTTGATTTATGGACACGTGTTCGGATCCCGTTCCAGGGGGCGCTGTCGAGCCCCCCTGCCACGCCCGGGTACCAGCTTCAGTCCGGGCCGCGGGTTCTGACGTGTGTGCAAAATTTCAAGAGTTTTCGAGCATGTTAAGAGCCCCAAAAGTGCCCGAAAGGTTGACAAAATAATAATAATAATAATAATAAATATAGCTGCGAGCAGCGATTGCGGGCCCAAGCCGGTGGCACCGCCACCCTGGTGCTTTTAGTTACACTAAAGCCACCGGGGTGGCGGTGTCACCGCCTTGGGCCCTCCATCGCTGCTCGCAGCTATATTTATATATATATATATATATATTTATATATATATATATATATATATATATATATAAATGTAACAAAAAAAATATATATATAGATCCATTATATATATGTAACAATAAATAAATATATATATATATATATATATATATGGCGAGGCGAGGAACGGGCAGAGAAGAGCGAACGTTTTTGGACATTCATCATATTGCATTGGTTTTCATTTCTTGTCCTCAAACCGAGCACTAATCTGTTTATTTTTAAGTCACACATTCTCCATTGATTAAAAAAGACAATCAAATGTATTTTTTAATGGTAATATTATTTTATACAGAAATAAATTATTTATAATTCAGATGAGAATAAAGTTAGTGTTAATTAAAATTGTAAGGAAAACAAATATATTGATCTAAAATCTACTATCATTTGCTGCAAATAGGTTGACTATTTATATTTATTATTATATTTTATTACGGCTGTAATGAACCAGCTACGATGTCAAGATTGCAATGCTGGAATGCACAGTGTGTGTGTGTGAGGCGTGGACGCGATCGAACAGTGGAAACATAAAAACATAGGCTACTCCGTCGGTTTGTTCATACAGGACATCATTTAAACTGCAATGTGTTTACTTATATTTATGTACACTCGCAATAAAACACAACATTGTGCTTTTGTAAAAAAACATTCAAGCAATCCCACCCCCGAAATGGCGCTATTTTTTAAATGAAACTAAAATGCTCACGGCTGCATGGGCAATAACGCGTCTACAGCGAGGAACGAGCAGAACAGAGTGAATGTTTTTTAGTTCATTCCTACTGGACTTCCGTATTTCACTTTCGCTTTTAAAGGGATACTCCACTTTAAAATGAAAATTCTGTCATCATATTCTCACCCTCATGTTGTTTTAATCCTTTATGAATTTCTTTCTTCTGCTGAACAGAAAGGAAGATATTTAGGAGAATGTCAGTAACCAGACAGTTTCTGATCCCATTGACTTCCATAGTAGGAAAAAAAATTATACTATGGAAGTCAATGAGACCAGAAACTGTCTGGTTACTGACATTCTTCTAAATATCTTCCTTTCTGTTCAGCAGAAGAAAGAAATTAATAAAGGATTGAAACAACATGAGGGTGAGTATATGATGACAGAATTTTCAATTTAAAATGGAGTATCCCTTTAAGTTAGCGATTTAAAAGCCCCCGCTGCGGTGTCACACATCGATTAACCAGTGGGAAAAAATTCTCAGTCACATCGCTATTATATTTATATATCAATACAATATACAATGGGCCTACCTGATTTTGAACACAAGAGGGCAGTATAGCCCTATGTATGACTTTTTTTTTTTTTACTAAATAGCGCATTCTGGCTGATTTTAAACTTGCACATAATTCTTGAATTGAAAAAACTGAATAAACCCAAAACTAGTTCTGTTTCGTTTTAGTTCTGATATTTGTATAATTTTATATAAAAATAAATGGTGTATAATTACATTTGTAGAAGATATGAGATGTTTTCTGATTACTTTTTTGACATTACTTTAATCCCTCGCCATATCAAAACCGTTTGAGATATTCAATATCCGTTCACAATTTAGAATCTTTAATGTATTTTCATCATGTTGAAAAAGTTTGGTGTGAATAAAATAAACCACTTAGCAGGAGAGGGTAAAAATGCAGAGGCTGAATTTGCAAATAAATCCACATTCAAACCAAAATATCTGACTTCCTATTGGTCAGAGCTAATGGCTGCAAATTAGAAAGTTGTCCTGCTCGATGAGACCAATATACGTACTTATTTTTGTAATTGTGGGTAAAACTAACCCCCCCACTTTTGTCAAAAACATTTTGAAAGTGACACACTTCCTGCTACCAGTTGGTGGCGCTATAACTTTGACTCACAATAGTTACATTCATCTGATCGGCCTCTTACTACGAACACACTGCTGAGGTTTCATCAAGATCAGTTAATGTGTGCAGAAGTTATAACACTTTGTATTTCTCTTTTCTCGCCATAAATTCGTTTCCTCGCCACGGCCAAACCGTTCGAAATATCAAAAATCCGTCCGCAATTTAGCATCCTCAATGTCTTGACTTCATGCTGACCGAGTTTGGAGGCGATTGGATGAATTCTCTAGGATGAATACATCAAATTCCACTGCATGCGTTTTCCAAACAACCCATAATAGCCGACTTCCTGTTGGGCGGAGCTAATAACTTAGAGTGCGGAAGTTGTTCGGCCCGAAGAGATCTATATGTGTACCGAGTTTCATATTAATTCATGCAAGCGTGTTTGATATATGGACCAAGTTTTCAGACCGTGTTCAAGGGGGCGCTGTTGAGCCCCCCTGCCACGCCCGGGTACCAGCTTCAGCCCGGCCCTGATGACCGTGGGTTCTGACCTGTGTGAAAAGTTTCAAGAGTTTTTGAGCACGTTAAGGGCCCCAAAAGCCCATGAAACCTTGAAAAACAAAGATTAAGTGGAATAGACAACCCCCCCCCACACACACACAGACACACAGAGAGAGAGAGAAAATTCTCCAGAAAGTCCACATTCAAACCAAAATATCTGACTTCCTGCTGGTCTGAGCTAATGACTGTAAATTAGAAAGTTGTCCGGCTTGATGAGAACGATATACGTACCAAATTTTGTGATTCTAGGAAAAACTAAGCCCCCATTTTTGACTAAAGGTGGCGCTACTGAGCCATTCCACCACGCCCGTTTCTGAAACTTTGCACATGTCTACTGGATAATAAATGTAATGTGTCTGTCGAGTTTCATGCATTTTCAAGCATGTGAAGAGTCTCAAAAGCATCCGAAAAGAATATTAAAGTTTGATGCGTTGCCACGGCAACAGTATCTAAGATATCAATAATCCTTTCACATGTCTACATCTGCCGTGTGTCTACATTAAACACATAAAGTTTTAAGCAAATCGGGTAAAAATAAGAGGGTGATTTCAAAGCATTTTGAAAGTGACACACTTCCTGTTGCCAGTTGGTGGCGCTATAACTTTGACTCACAATAGTCACATCCATGTGATCGGCCTCTTACAACGAACACACTGCTGAAGTTTCATCAAGATCAGTTAATGTATGCAGAAGTTATAAAGCACTTCCTGTTTCTCTTTTCTCGCCATAAATTCGTTTCCTCGCCACGGCCAAACCGTTCGAGATATCAAAAATCCGTCCGCAATTTAGCATCCTCAATGTCTTGACTTTATGCTGACCGAGTTTGGAGGCGAATGGATGAATTTCCTAGGAGGAGTATTTTAAATTCCAGAGCGTACGTTTTTCAAACAACGCATAATAGCCGACTTCCTGTTGGGCTGGCGTAAAACTTAAAGCACGAATATTGTTTGGCCCGATAAGATCTATATGTGTACCGAGTTTCATACTAATTTATGCAAGCGTGTTTGATATATGGACCAAGTTTTCGGACCCCGTTCAAGGGGGCGCTGTCGAGGCCCCCCTGCCACGCCCGGGTACCAGCTTCAGCCCGGCCCTGATGGCCGCGGGTTCTGACTCGTGTGCAAAGTTTCAAGAGTTTTTGAGCATGTTAAGGGCCCCAAAAGTGCCTGAATAGTCTAAAGAAAAATAATAATAATAATAATCCTACCGGAAACAATAGGGCCTTCGCCCTTTCAGGGCTTGGGCCCTAATAAATAATCCTACCGGAAACAATAGGGCCTTCGCCCTTTCAGGGCTTGGGCCCTAATAATAAATAATCCTACCGAAAACAATAGGGCCTTCGCCCTTTCAGGGCTTGGGCCCTAATAATAATCCTAACGAAAACAATAGGGCCTTCGCCCTTTCAGGGCTTGGGCCCTAATAATCCTAACGAAAACAATAGGGCCTTCGCCCCTTCAGGGCTTGGGCCCTAATAATAATAATAATAATCCTACCGAAAACAATAGGGCCTTCGCCCTTTCAGGGCTTGGGCCCTAATAATAATCCTAACGAAAACAATAGGGCCTTCACCCTTTCAGGGCTTGGGCCCTAATAATAATCCTAAGGAAAACAATAGGGCCTTTGCCCTTTCAGGGCTTAGGCCCTAATAATCCTAAAGAAAACAATAGGGCCTTCGCCCTTTCAGGGCTTGGGCCCTAATAATAGAAAAAAAATAATCCTACCGAAAACAATAGGGCCTTCGCCCTTTCAGGGCTTGGGCCCTAATAATAATCCTAACGAAAACAATAGGGCCTTCGCCCTTTCAGGGCTTGGGCCCTAATAATAATCCTAACGAAAACAATAGGGCCTTCGCCCTTTCAGGGCTTGGGCCCTAATAATAATAATCCTACCGAAAACAATAGGGCCTTCACCCTTTCAGGTCTTGGGTCCTAATAATCCTAACGAAAACAATAGGGCCTTCGCCCTTTCAGGGCTTGGGCCCTAATAATAATCCTAAGGAAAACAATAGGGCCTTCGCCCCTTCAGGGCTTGGGCCCTAATAATCCTACCGAAAACAATAGGGCCTTCGCCCTTTCAGGGCTTGGGCCCTAATAATAGAAAAAAATAATCCTACCGAAAACAATAGGGCCTTCACCCTTTCAGGGCTTGGGCCCTAATAATCTTAAGGAAAACAATAGGGCTCTGCGCACTTTCAGGGCTTGGGCCCTAATAAAGAATAATCCTTAGGAAAACAATAGGGCCTTCGCCGCCCTGGTGCCTTTAGTTACCCTAAAACAGCTACATATGTGTGTGTGTGTGTATATATATATATATATATATATATATATATATATATATATATATATATATATATAATTTAAGGGACAAGAAAGAGAATTTTACTTGCCTGACCTGATTAGATCAATGAAAAAAATAAAATAAAAAGATAACTAGGGAATCACCAGAGAATTATTCTGATTTTATGATACACTCAAAATATTCCACAACAAATCCTTTAATTTTAATGATATTCTGAACGGAACAAGAATAAAAAAATAACTATAAACAAGCCAAAACGAAATAAAATAAAAATGAAAATGAAAGTAAGCAGTGTTGGGGGCTCTCTCTCATTAGAATAAAAATGTTTTAACATTTGTGATGTATTTGGATGCTAAACTATTCTTTATCATAGGCTTTGTACTTCACTCACGTTCCAATATCGACGGAAAAAAATCATCCTCTTCACACGCGCAAAAATGTGCTTGGAAACATCGCAGTAGAGCGGTGCTTACCGTGAATGGTACGAATTGTACTACTGACTATTTAAACAGAGCAGTGTAATTTTTATATGTAAGGTTGACTATTTCATTATAATATTTTTTTAAGGCTATAATGAACAGGCTTCGATGTCAAGATTGCAATGCTGGAATGTGTGTGTGTGTGTGTGTGTGTGTGTGTGTGTGTGTGTGTGTGTGTGTGTGTGTGTGTGTGTGTGGCGCAGGCGCGATTGAACAGTGGACACATAAAATCATACTCCTGTTTATACAGGACATCATTCAAACATTGTGTACAGTCGCAATAAAACACAACATTGTGCTTTTGTAAAATAAATTCAAGCAATCCGCCTCCCGAAAGGCGCTAATTTTAAAATTAATCTAAAATGCTCACGGCTGCACGGGCATTCATAACGGTGCGCGTCCATGGCGAGGAACGAGCCGAACAGAGTCAATGTTTTTAGTTCATTCCTACTTCCATAGAAATTCATTGAAAACGCTCGCTCTACTCCGCACCTTTATCAATGTCTGTGCGGACGTCCGTATTTTACTTTAGGTTAGCGATTTAAAAGCTGGGAAAATAATTCCACAGTCACATCCCTAATATATTTATATATAAATACAATAGGCCTACCTGAAAGAGAATTTTACTTGCCCGACCAGACGAGTAGCCTGATTAGAACGTCAATGACAAAAAAATTACTTGGGAATCGCTAAAACGAGAGATTATTCTGATTTTATTACATTCATTTCAAGTTGCAATCGATAGTTGATAATAAATGTATTACTGATCAATGGTCAAGTCAAGTCATCTTCATTTATATAGCGCTTTCAACAATGTAGATTGTTCCAAAGCAGCTTTACATTTATAATAGGAAATTAAAGTAAACTGTTTTGGCTTTATAGCAGCTCTAGAATAAAGTTATTGTCCAGCTAAAGTTAGTTTGATTGATTCACTTCCGTCGCAACGATCATTAGTTATTAACTTAGGGGCCACTAACACGACACCATTTTAACAGAAAACTCTTAAGTTCTTTCTGCGCAAACTTCAAAAACGCGAACCAGTGAGAACGCCGATGGCGTGCACATGCGTATTATGAGTTCAGTCTATAGGTATGTGCGTTTGAATATATGTGCGCAGGCGTGTAGTCCTTCCCTACAAATCAACCCTCAACATACTACTTGTCTGGCCTAAAAATTAATAATACAGAATTTTTATCGTTTCCACGTAGCCACGCGAACTGGAATTATCCCGACAACGCTTTATCTGTAGATAGGTAAATGGAGGGGAGGGAGGCCTTCACAGGGAAGAGCCTAGTTGACATTTCAGGACTGCACTGTCGTCGCGTCCA
Organism: Leuciscus leuciscus; assembly: GCF_965113295.1. NCBI lineage: Eukaryota > Metazoa > Chordata > Actinopteri > Cypriniformes > Leuciscidae > Leuciscus > Leuciscus leuciscus. The sequence continues at coordinate 25,802,732 of NC_138727.1, read as the reverse complement.
GGCGCAGGTCCTTCATCAGATCTGGATACAGCCTGGATCCGGCGGACTGCGGTAAACCTCGGGATAAACAGAGAGACTAATATTAGCGTAGACGCCATTCTTCTTATGATGTAACGAGTACATCAGGATTTATGGGAAAGTGTTCCCGGTTCCAGCTGACCTAATCTATGCAGCCTAACATTGAATTATAAAAGTCTATAATGTGTTATGTGTATGCTAGGTCAAAGAGGTGTGTTTATAGTCTAGCTGCGGACTCATTGTTTATCTTTGCAATCACCTGTCTGTCCAGCACCCAGTTTTATGGCTTTGGATGTGCGTGCTGTACCTTTGAACTATATAGTCTAGCTTTGAACTGACAGAGTGTGTCTGCTTCCCGGACAATGTTAGGAAGACTGTTCCGAAGTTTTGGTGCTAAATAGGAAAAGGATCTACCACCAGCAGTTGATTTTGATATTCTAGGTATTATCAGCTGGCCGTAATTTTGAGATTGCAATAGACGTGAAGGACTATAATGCGTTAAGAGCTCGCTCAAGTACTGCGGAGCTAAACCATTTAGTGCTTTGTAAGTTATCAGCAATATTTTAAAATGTATACAATGTTTAATAGGGAGCCAGTGCAGTGTTGACAGAACTGGGCTAATATGGCCATACTTCCTGGTTCTGGTAAGAACTCTAGCTGCTTCGTTTTGGACCAGCTGTAATTTGTTTATTAAGCGTGCAGGGCAACCACCCATAATAGCATTACAATAATCTAACCTTGATGTCATGAACACATGGACTAATTGTTCTGCATTTGTCAATGAGGGCATATGACATAATTTATATATATTTTTAAGATGGAAAAATGCGCTTTTACAGATACTAGACACGTGACTTTCAAATGAAAGATTGGTTTCAAAGAGCACACCCAGGTTCCTAACTGACGACGAAGACTTGACAGAGCAGCCATCAAGTGTTAGACAGTATTCTAGATTATTACGAGAGGAAGTTTTTTGTCCAATAATTAATTAATAATTCGTTACATTTATATAGCGCTTTTTCTGAGACCTCAAAGCGCTTTACATGGAAGGGGGGGAATCTCCTCAACCACCACCAATGTGCAGCATCCACTTGGATGATGCGACGGCAGCCATACTGCGCCAGAACGCCCACCACACACCAGCTTACTGGTGGAGAGGAGACAGAGCGATGAAGCCAATCAGTATATGAGGATGATTAGGAGGCCATGATGGACAGAGGCCAAGGGGCAAATTTGGCCAGGATGCCGGGGTTACACCCCTACTCTTTTTCGAAGGACATCCTGGGATTTTTAATGACCACAGAGAGTCAGGACCTCGGTTTTACGTCTCATCCGAAGGATAATAATTAGAATCTCTGTTTTTTTCAGAATTAAGTAGTAGGAAATTTCTAGTCATCCAATTTTTTATATCACCTATACATTCCGTTAATTTAGTGAATCGGTAAGTTTCGTCAGGGCGTGAAGAAATATAGAGCTGAGTATCATCGGCATAACAGTGAAAACTAATTCCATGCTTCCTAATGATATCTCCCAAGGGTAGCATGTACAGAGTGAAAAGCAACGGTCCTAGTACTGAGCCTTGTGGTACGCCATACTGAACTTGTGATCGATGAGACATCTCTTAATTTACTGCTACAAAGTGATAACGGTCAAATAAGTATGATTTAACCCCCTGGGGTCGGCAATCATGCCGGTGTGATCTTCTCGCTTTTTTTCTTATCAGTGCAAAAGAGACTCAAAATACTCTGTCGATTTTGATCTTACATACAAGTTTTATACATCATTCGATCCTGTTAAGTGTATATTATTTTTGTGTATACTCACAATAAAAACAAAGTGTTTTGCTTTTTGCCAAATAAAGAAAAATAAACATGATGTGAGTCCTGCCTTCTCTCTGTCAGTGAAGTCCATTCTGAAACGCGTCCGAAAATGAACTGTAACTCAGCGAATACTCAGTCAAACAGGCATACAGGCACACAGGCATGAAGCTTGAATTCTCTTCTTTTAAATGAAGTAATTTATATAAAAAACTAATATTCTCAGTTTATGTAATCTGTATGAAAAGAGAGAGATGTCAGCCATTCTCATCTCAGCTCATTGTTGCTCATTAAGTTTGAATGTAACCCCGCCCACAGAGAGCGCGCGCTATTCAAACGCAAATGATCTGAGGCAATCCATACAAACCTGTGAACGCCCTTATCAGCTGGATAAAACACACAGCGAGTTTTATCAGACTCGTGCACTTTGTCGTCTTGCTTCGCTGTGTGGAATAATCCTTAGGAATAATTTAGTTTCACATCGAGGAACAACGGATCCAGCAATTCAGAGGACTGTAGTAAGTTTTTTATTCTTAAGTGCTTTGTTCTAATCGTGATATGCAATAGTGTCAGTAAACTGCAAAAGGACTGTTTAAATATGAATCGTGTGTCTGTGTGTGAATGAATGAACGGCACAGATGTTTACTACAGCTGTAAACAACAGCGCCCACTTGCACTTACATTAGATGAACACATCTACTAGTTTAGCTTTTAAACTATATTGCTATACTGAGATGAGTAAAAATCGACTGAAATATGTTGAAATAAAATGTCTTTGTATAAGCAACGTATTAAACTGCAAATTAACATTTATATGCAAATATTTCTGCTCATATGTTAAATATATAGTATGTGATGTTTTGTTAAAAATAAAGTAGTTATATTGAATTATCAACTAAGATGGTATTATAGTGTTTGTTCCAATATTCAAACTAATGAATCCTTAACTTTGAAATACGTATGATATTATTATTCAAATCCTCAGAATAGTTATAGTAGATTAGATTATCTTTTTGTGTCTCAAGGGGGAATTAATAATTGTATATCATGTGAAATTGACAATATTATGATATCTGATCATGCTTCAGTTGTCTGCACCATGACTCCGAAGGAAAACACCCTATACGCTGATTTCACGCAGCCGCCATTTTGAAATCGAAAGTGAGGCTCCGGTGGGAAGAACCCCGGAAGTAAAGATAAACAACAATGCCTTGGATTACCAACCTGAAGCTGCTGCCACGATTTACACTATTGGATGTTAATATTCAATATAGGATATGTATATAGTTCATTCCTGCTTCTTTTTTTACATTCTGAATTATATATTAAAAAAATATTTTATTTATAAATGAATTTCACTGTATATAGTCTAAAGTATGAAAGAAATGTATGTAAATTTTTTGATTTGACACAACATCATTAAACACAACAATACGCCATCGCATTCACGACTCTCCTGTGATTAAAGGCGACACTTCCGCTTTTCTTCCCACCGGAGCCTCGCTTTCGATTTCAAAATAACGGCTGCGTGAAATCAGCGTATAGCATAGAATTTGGAGAATGAATAGGAAATATTTAATGGATATAGAATTTGTTGCTTATGTAAAACAACAAATTAATATTTTTATTTTAACTAATGTGCAGCAACCTCATCCTCAAGATAAGCCAATTATCTGTATTATATGGGACTCCTTTAAAGCATATATAAGGGGGGTAATGATAGCCTTTGCAGCAAAAAGGAAAGCTAGTTTTGAGCGGAATATGGCTCAAATAAAACAGGACATTAATTTAATGGAAATACAACTTAAAAATGGAGACCAAACAATAAAAAGTAAATTGCAAGAAAAGAAAATAGAAATGGACACTATGCTGATGGATAAAGTTAAAGACTTTAGACAAAATTCGAATAAGCTTAATATTTCAGCAAATAAATCGGGTAAACACCTGGTATCAATGGTCAAAAGGGTTACAAAGACTCAGTCTATATCTTTAAAAGAGGGAGAATCAGATGATGTTATTACAAACAATGATATTATTAATAAAAGATTTAAGCAATTTTATGAACACTTGTAAGCATCAGAGGTTAAAGATGATGACCCAGATTCCTTTCTTAAATCGGTCAAATTACAGCACTTATCAGATCATCAAAAGGAAGATATACGGAAAGTTTTTACAACCTCTGAGATTGAAGCTGCAATTAAGGCATTTTCTGAAAAAAAGGCCCCAGGAATAGATGGCCTCCCTATCGAGTTTTACTCAACATTTTGGCCAAATATTAGATCTTTGTTCCTGGAAGTTGTAAATTAATTTGTTAATCAACAAAAGTTGCCAGAAACTATGTATCTTTCAACTATTTCTGTGATACCAAAACCAGGTCGTGAATGTAATAAGCCTTCTGATTTTAGGCCTATCAGCTTAATCAATTGTGACAAGAAAATCATAACAAAAGTAATGAATAATAGATTGGCACTAATCCTACCTAGCATTATCCATCATAACCAAGCTGGGTTTATTCCTAATAGGGATCTTAGAACTAATGTTAGAACATGTATATCCTTAACACAATATGCAAAAAAACATAATATAGATTTGACTTTGATGGCGGTCGATGCCGAAAAAGCATTTGACCGCCTTGAATGGTCATATTTGTATAAAGTGCTTGAAACATTTGAATTCCCAGTAGAATGCATCAATATGGTAGAAACTGTGTATAGAGCTCCCAAAGCACAAGTCTACACCAATGGCGTTCTATCTGAGGCACTTTCGTTAAGCCGTGGTACTGCTCAAGGCTGTCCATTATCTCCAGCGCTGTTCGCGATGGCTATTGAGAACATAAGCTTGGCTGAGAAAATAAGCATAGGCTGAGAAAATAAGCATTGGCTGAGAATAAGCATTGGCTGAGAAAATAAGACAGACAGATAACATAACTGGTATCACTATAGGCAAAAACGAATATAAATTAAGCTTATTTGCTGACGATTTGTTGTTGTATCTAAGTGATTTGGACATTTCAATCCCGAGTGTAATCAATATAATGAGTAAATTCTCAAAAATTTCAGGTTATAAAATTAACTGTGGCAAAACTGAAATTGCTGTAAAATTAAATATTTAGGTTGTTATATCAGTGCAAACAAAAAACAATTGTATAAGAATAATTTTTTAACACTGAAAATAATCTAAAACACAATCTCAATAATTACAGTGATCTCAAGTTGAATCTAATTGGTAGAATAAATCTGGTAAAGATGATGTGGCTTTCTAAGTTTATTTATTTGTTTCAGTGTATCCCGTTGACACCACCAAAAACCTTTTTCAAGGAAATAAATTCCATAATTACATCTTTCATTTGGGCTGGAAAAACCCCAAGAATAAAAAGAAATCTATTGTTTTGCTCCAAACGGGAAGGAGGGTTAAACCTCCCTAATATGGAATTGTATCAGATAGCAGCTCAGATGTTTTATATTGATCGAATTATTAATAATACTAATGAAGACCCATGGCTGGTTATTGAAAATCATCAACTACAACCAAATAGTTAATTATCCATCTTGTTCTCCAAGAAAAAAGTAAAGACTGATAACTTTGTTGTCAACAGTACATTAAATATGTGGAAAAAAACCAAGCAGATTTTAGGGATGGAGATCGGTAGTCCAACACATATTAAAATTTGGAACAATCCGTCTGTTAAAATTCAAGGTACTAAATTAATGTGGAAAACTTGGATGAATGGAGCTATTGAAACATTATCAGGTATTATTAGTTTAAATAATATATCCTCATTTGATACACTGAAAGATAAATTTAAATTAAAAGATTCAGAGATATTTAAATATATGCAGTTAAAAAAACTGGGTCAAAGAGAACTGTGATATAGTGAATGATGTTCCCGAAAAGATAAAGACCCTTTTGGAACAAAGTAAGAAAAAGAAAAAAAGTATAAGTGTTATGTATGATTATCTCAATAATGTCGTAATAAATTGTAATCTGCTAAGTAAATTATATGAAGGCTGGGACAGAGATATAAAGGACTTCAATGCCAAAACAAAATGGAAGGAGGGCTTAAATCTAACATATAAAGCCACAACCAACGAAAATCTTAGATTGATTCAATATAAATTAATGACTCGAATTTATTATAGTAGGGACAAAATTCATAAGTTTGATGCATCTTCCCCTTTTTTTCTCTCTCTCAACAGTTCACTCAAGGAGCGCCACCAGTGTAATTTGTGTGTGTGTGTGTGTGTGTGTGTGTGTGTGTGTGTGTGTGTGGGCGTGTGTGTGTGAATGAGACATCATTATTATTATTATTATTACTTTGGTTGATTCGTTTTTATTTTTTTATTTTTTAGTGTGACTTGTCCTGTGTGTTGTAACTTGTCCGGAATGTGTCTAAATAGTTTGTCTTGTTTGTCTTGTCTACTGTCCCTTGTCTTGTGTGTAAAGAAAAGAAAGGAGTGCTGTATGTATAAAGTGAAGGAGGATATTGTTTAGTACTGGTTAATACTTGGATGTACTTGGATGGAAACCAGGTTGACCAGGTTGTTTGTTGCCCTACCTCTCTGTTTTTCTTTGTACTTGCCTAATAAAAACAATAATAAAAAAAAAAGGAAATACTTATGATAAAATCGATGTATACTTTTTAAAAAGAAAGATTACACTTGAAATATTGTTAAAATTTTAATTGTTGTTGATTTATATGTGAAAACTGTTTAATACAATAGCAAAACATATATTTACAAGGCAGATGTAAGCAACATCTTAATAGGTCAATATAAACCTTCTCATTAAATTATTTATTATAGTTTTTTTATTAGTGACACATTTGGGGAGAGGATATATTTCAAAACATTCTGAAAATACAGTATGAGAATTAACTGCAAAGTTACTAAAAATGTTTACCATGGATATTATGCAATTTGCATGCATACAAAATATGTCCTCACATTCTTTACTTGTGGTACTCTCAGTGACACACCTGAATGAAAGGCTCATTATGCGGCTCATTATGCAGCTCATTATGCCGGTCATTGTCTTCTCCGGTGTGAATCACGCCCACATGCATATTGCCTTTCCAAACAAAACGTGTCTTACAAAGTTTAAATCAATGTATTGTTTTATGCGAATGATTAGGCAGGATGATTTTCAGATCATTTTGAAGAAAAAACTCTAAGCGACAACACCTATTATTCAAAAGTCTTGTGGACACATATTTAGTATGTGTTTTGTGACCCTATTTCAGAAACTTTAATTTTTAGTTTTTTCAATAACCATGCATAAACATTATTCTCTCAAACATACAAACATGTACATACATGTTGCTCACATATTATGGTAGCCCTGTTTGTGCTAAATAGAGTGTAATTACACCTTTGCCATTAATATGTTTATAAGCAACTGAAAAAAGCACAAATGTCAGGGCATGTCAAAACATCTCAAGGACCCCAAAAACACCTCAGACCCCCTTCTCCTAAAATCCACTGTCATCTCCACAGTCTTCTTGGGATTTAACTCCAGGTGGTTTTGACTGCACCATTGGACAAGCTGCTCCACCTCCTGTCTATAGGCAGACTCATCCCCATCCCGGATCAAACCAATGATAGTAGTGTCATCAGCAAACTTCAAGAGTTTCACAGACGTGTGCTTTGAGGTGCAGTCATTGGTATAGAGGGAAACGAGCAGTGGGGAGAGGACACACCCCTGAGGAGCGCCGGTGATGATGGACCGGGGTTTGGATGAATTGCTCCCCAATCTGACATACTGCTGCCTATCACTCAGGAAACTGGTGATCCACTGGCAGGTGGAGGCAGGCACTGAAAACTGGGTGAGCTTCTGATGTAGGTGTTCAGGTATGATGGTGTTGAACGCTGAGTAGAAGTCCACGAACAGGATCCTAGCATACGTCCCTGGGGAGTCAAGGTGGTGCAGTATGTATTGCAGTCCGATGTTAACGGCATCATCTGCCGACCTGTTTGTCCTGTAGGCAAACTGCAGGGGGTCCAGCTGGGGGCCTGTAATGTCCTTCAGATGACACAACACCAGTCTCTCAAAAGATTTCCTGACCACGGAAGTCAAAGCCTGTAGTCATTTAGTCCTGTGATGGAGGATTTTTTGGGGATTGGAATGATGGTGGACCGTTTAAAACAGGAGGGCACTTCACACAACTCCAGAGACCAGTTGAAAATCCGCGTAAAAATCGGCGGCAGCTGGTCCGCACAGGCACGCAGGCAGGATGGAGAAACGCCGTCAGGGCCGGGGGCCTTTTTGGGCTTTTGCTTCTAGAACAGCCGGCACACATCAGTCTCACAGATTATCAACACAGGTGGGGAGAGGGGGTGGATTGTTGGGGAAAAACCTTTTGTGCGTGAGAGGTGTGATAATGGGTGCCTTTCAAACCTACAGTAGAAGTCATTCAGGTCATTAGCCAGTCTGAGATTTTCTTCAGGGTGGGGGGGGGATGAGCTCTTGTAATCTGTAATCTGTAATCTGTTTCAGTCCCTTCCAAACTGATGCAGGGTCGTTGGCTGAGAGGCTATTTTTTTATTTCTCACTGTAGCTAGTCTTGGCTACCTTGATCGCCTTCAGTAGTGTTAACATATACTATGTGTCACTTTTGGGTTGATTTATGACCCCCTTTGATTGATTTATGATTTATGTCACTCATGATTGACAGGTAATCCATGTGTCAAGAAAACAGGGTCTCTGATTTACAGTGCCAAACTGACTGGTCATTTGTTGAATCCTGGGTAACTGGCTCCTTCCAGTCTGATGGGGGTAAACTGTTGCTGATTGTATTTTCCTTTGATTGTTGAGGGTGAAATTCACCCAAGCAAGTATTACGCAATGTTGACACCCTGAGTGTCAAAATCTTTGCTGGTTGATCAATAGGGTAGCCTATATGTTAATTGAGTCAAAATATTTGAGTCAAGACATTCAGGAATACCATTACACCTACAAAACACTGGATATATTCATTAAAATAATATGTCTGGAGTTGTTTTAAGAACAAGTGTGTGTGTGTGTGTGTGTGTGTGTGTGTGTGTGTGTGTGTGTGTGTGTGTGTGTGTGTGTGTGTGTGTGTGTGTGTGTGTGTGTGTGTGTGTGTGTGAGAGAGAGCACCTCAGTAGGATCAGTAGTACCTGAACTATAGGTTTATGTTAATGCCTAAGACAAAGAATCAAACACGTTCATCAAGCCAAAGAGTCCTAATTACCCACACACCCCATACTATATTCTTCTCAATAAGAAAAGGTGTTGTTGTTTTTTTTTAGAACATCTGTATCTGTTTCCTGACGCCAATAGGATCAGTGTTAAAAAGACAAAGAATCAAAACATTTATCCAACTTACAGTGAATGTGTTTACGAGTGGAACTGGCGGGGGAAGAGTGCATCCTAAATGGGGTTTGTTAATGGTTTTACCGACAGTTGCTTAGGCTAGATGTTTAAAGAATGACACTTCATCAAAAGCTTTCTGGTGATTCTCTGGGCTCGCACACAAAAACATCTTATTAGTGTATATAAATTTGTTTGTTACTTTTGTTATTTTAGTTTATTTTTATTTTTTTTACAGAAAATGTTTTAGTTTTTAACCCAACCCATAGTGTGTGTGTGTGTGTGTGTGTGTGTGTGTGTGTGTGTGTGTGTGTGTGTGTGTGTGTGTGTGTGTGTGTGTGTGTGTGTGTGTTGCAAAACAACAACTTACATATTTTTAACTTCAAAATTCTGAGTAAAATAAGACGCATTGGGGTTTTAAACATTCAAACATTTATACATTTGTTTGCCACAAAAAGCAATGAAAGTTGTCCCTTGTCTTTAAATAAAAACTTTTACTTTATTTTATTTTTTAAAACAGACTGGTGACCAGCATCTTTTATTAGAACTGTAGCCAAACAGTTTCCTTACATGAGTAAAACACAATTTTCTCTTAGAAAACTTTTTAAATGTATGACTGAACCTTTTTTTGTTTTCTTTTGACAAACCTACATTTCAAATTATACCTGAGGTGTGCAACAACCACAAGGGATACATGTTGATTCCATGTTTCAATGTTTTGTAGTGCAAACATGCAATACTCAAGAAATCTAATCTTAGTGTAATCTTTGTGAGGGCAGAACACAAAACTTTGTGTTGAGTGATCAAGACAAAGCTTCATGCTAGAAAATATCGTGGAAGTCACTAGCACTTCAACATCCAGCACAAAATTAAAGAGATGAGCTTAGGATGTTTTGACTATTGCCATCTTCTTTGACCCCCCAAAAATATAATATCAATATCAAAAGTAATATCAAGGTTCTATGGTTCTATTAAAGCAACACAATATATAGTTAGATATTGTGTGTGTGTGTGTGTGTGTGTGTGTGTGTGTGTGTGTGTGTGTGTGTGTGTGTGTGTGTGTGTGTGTGTGTGTAAATAGTAGTGCTAAACTCGTTTCACACACGTGAATAACTTACAAACATAATCTTTATACAGGAGTTACTGTATGTGTGTCCAAAACATCTGTACAATTCAAAAGACCAAATCAGTAAGAAAAGAGGGCTCAGCATATATTGAGAAGTAACATTTAAAATAAATACACAAAATCCATTTGTTAGCAATTGTGAAAGTTTGTACATTTTGTTTTGTAAGTGGTGTTTTTATCACTCCACTAGTGTTAGTCACTTTATTCAGCTAGCACTATTTTGTTTGTTGGAATCTTCTTTGAGACTGTCAACATTCTGTGTTTATAGGAATAAATGCAAATTAAGAATTTAAGTGAAAGTCTTTCTGCTTGAGAGTGTTTGACTAAATTGATATTTCTTTTAGTGCAACTTTACAGCTATCTACGATTTCGGATTACACAAAGCATCGACACGAAAAGTAAGTTATGATGTTTTACACTTAGTCTGTTACAACTGAATCACATCTGACTATTGCACTGAGAGAGGCATATTCATTTAAGATTGAGGCTGGCAAACCCCGCAGATAAAATCAAAAAATGACGTGTGTAGAAATTCACCATGTAAATTCAAGACTCCAAATCACTAAGAAAATAAGTTACGCTATACAAACATCATTATGATGCATACAGAATGTAGAAAACTCAAATGATGAACAATTTGTTAGTTTGTTACACGTTTGTAAATATGGTTTCGCAAATCATTTTGTATTACTCCACTAGATTTAGTTATCTTGTTGAGATGACACTGTTCACATTTCTTTGTTTGTTGGTCTGTGTTTAGTTTTAGGTGAAGACAAAACGATGTAAGTTCATGCTATTCCACACATGGGAAAACGTGTGTGATGAATGCAGGCCTTTCATTTAAGAGGCTTTTTAAATATATGACTGAACTTTCTCTTTTTTGACAAACCAGTATTTCATATTATATTATATTATACTTAATATTATATTAAGTTGTTTAACGTCCGCAGAATAGTTTATTTCAACAACCCGCTTAACATTAAAGATTATAGTTTTTCAATTGTTATCACCATCTTCTTTGACTAAAATAAAGTTACTATATGTGCTAAAAATCTTTGTATTTTTATTTATTTTTTGCTCATCTTTCAGATTTATTAGAGGAACTATGCCACACTGTTGTAATGCAAAACACATTAAGAACTATAAAGTTACATGTCCTTGTAAAGACTATAGATCAAATTCAAACATAATCGTTATACAGGAATTATGTTTGCACAAAAGTAAATTCATGGTCAATTTATTACGAAAGTGTGTAAGGCATATTGGAAAAGAGACAATTAGCCATAAACAATACAAAATTCCTCTCTCCTGGTTTATTGTGAAAGTTTATGTCGATACAGTATGTAAAATTATATTTTTCCACTAGACGATGGAACGCTTTACAATTAGTTTCTCTGTTTTGTAGTCTTTTGTACTACTCTCTTAGCGTGGTCAAATATGTTCATAGGAATAATGAAAACATGAACTAATGCAGCATTTTGATAATTAAATGTCAGTCCTTCTACATGACACTGGTTGAGACTAAACAAATGACATTTCTTTTAGGACATCTTTCTGGTCTGCCTACGCTGTGGGATCGCACGACACAACGACCCAACATGAAAAGTGAGTTATGCCCTCTTTCTGTTTCCTATTCAATCATTACACTTCAAACTTTTCGAACTATTACTCTTAAAACTCTGCATTTCACCGCGCAGTCATAGATACACAGTTATTTTGTCTATGTCTCTAAACAACTGTTAAGTAAATGAATTACAGTTGATAAGTAGTAATTTTAAGTGAAAGGTGAGATGATTCATGCCTTTTTTTATTTTTTTTTATTCTGTCCACACCAATACTTTGACACCAGTGTTTTAGGCGTCTGTCTTTTAGGTTTGATCCAGAAAACAGACGTTGTGTTTTATGTCTTAACATTTTGTTCTCCTTTTTAATGAAAACATGCAGTTTTTGTTCTCATCAGCAGACCAGCAGAATACCAAAATGTTTTAGCATATCGTAATTTTCAATAGTTAGGTAGCAAATGCAATTGAACTGTTTATTACTGTGATAATTTTATATGTGAAACAAGCTTAGTCACATCAGAGTTGAATTGGAACAGTTATTGTCCTGCATGTTTAACAATGTTAGTGTTCTCACAAGTCACAACATTTTCATTGTAGTGTGTTTCATTGTTCCAAAGTTCCATTGTTTCAAAGTTTCATTGTAGCATGTAACAGTTTGGAGACATTTGGGGGGATTTTATTTTATTGTATTTTCATGCTACTTTGATTTTGTTTGTACTTTTACTGAAGCAAACTGTTTTAGAAACTGTTAACCGTATGATTGCACAGTTGTGTGTGTGTGTGTGTGTGTGTGTGTGTGTGTGTGTGTGTGTGTGTGTGTGTGTGTGTGTGTGTGTGTGTGTGTGTGTGTGTGTCTGTGTGTCTGTCTCTGTGTGTCTGTTTTCCTTACACTTTGCAAAGCAATCTGCTGTAATTTTAGTGAGCTCTAGGTGTTGTCGGCTTCTCCTTGTTCAAATAAGACAATGCTCCCATGAATTTTGGGGGTGGTATGTGGATATAGAATGCAACACAAGGAATTCTTAAATATTTAATTTAATAAATCATCTATGTAATGTTTTTAAAAACACAGTAAACAAAGGTATGAAGACATCTGTCTATCAGAGACCTTCACAAACTATGGTGTATAACAAAATTCAGTGCATCAGTGTACACCGATTTACCAGCAAATTACTTTTATCACTATTGTTTGAAGAAAAATACAAATAAAAACAGGTTAATCTCCCTAAGTGTGGTGTTTTATGACTACTGAAGGTGTCACATCCTTAGAGCATTACATCCTTGGATGTTTGACACCTACAGCCCAGCCTCCTGAATTTGGTATTTAAATCAGATTTAGGATAGTAATTAAATAAATAAAACAGACATTCTACAACTCTAGTGTTACAATGGCTACTCCAAAAACTCCTGAAACATCTAGAGAGATGTGTGTAACACTGACAAGAACAGCAACAGCTGAACAGGACGGACCAGTTAACAAGCTTAAACAGATGAAGACCTTCACTATCTACGCCAGAAAATTAGTTTGACAGAGTTTCTCCATGAAGATGAAGATTTTGTGAAACAGGACTTTCTGATGTCTGATGATCGTGTAGGAAGATTTGTGTTTGAAAATGGGTCACACACACAGTCAAACTCTATGCTATGGAACCTTACAAAGATTATACATCGAATGTGCTTATCTGCTTTCGACTGCCATAGACTTGGCATTTTTCTACACCAAAAAAAAAGAAATTGGAGATTTTATTGGTATTGGGGGGGGGGGGGGGGATTGGTCCTTTTTCTACTGGGATGGCACTACACCCGATGTGTGGTACGTGTCAAAGCAGCGATGAGTCTCACTCTGGAATAGGCCAGTCACGTTCAGACTCATCAGAATGCTGCAAAATGAGTCTATATTTTCAGTGGAGCGACATACACACCATTTTCTCAACAATAGACAAAGCTGTTAAAGTTGAGTTGAATTTATTTTGAGCATTGCTAAATGATAGATTAGTATTTAATCATGGTGAAGGGTGTGAATATGTATTGAATAGGGCCGTGTTACAGCAAACCTGAAGATTTGTTCATTGTACTCTGTTTGTACAATGATATTGTACTGTATTGAGTTGCATCTGTTTCTGTTACTTGTCCCCATCTCTGTATTCCTTGCTATATGTTTAAGTGTTTTTGTTGAATAAAACTGTGATTGGATCCAATTTCCCTTGCTTCTAAGCATCTCTATGATACGGACATGATGATGTTTTATTCAGATTGTGAATACTGTTTAAAAGAGTTTGTATATTTTTGAAAGTATTATTATTTTATTGTTTGTATGTAATGCCATTTTTATAATTTTCTTTACTACATCATTGTATGAAAAACAAACATATGCTCTGGTGAAACATATGCTCCCCCCCCCCCCCCCCCCACCAATACCAATAAAATCTCCAATTTCTTTTTTTTTTGGTGTAGAAAAATGCCAAGTCTATGGCAGTCGAAAGCAGATAAGCACATTCGATGTATAATCTTTGTAAGGTTCCATAGCATAGAGTTTGACTGTGTGTGTGACCCATTTTCAAACACAAATCTTCCTACACGATCATCAGACATCAGAAAGTCCTGTTTCACAAAATCTTCATCTTCATGGAGAAACTCTGTCAAACTAATTTTCTGGCGTAGATAGTGAAGGTCTTCATCTGTTTAAGCTTGTTAACTGGTCAGTCCTGTTCAGCTGTTGCTGTTCTTGTCGGTGTTACACACATCTCTCTAGATGTTTCAGGAGTTTTTGGAGTAGCCATTGTAACACTAGAGTTGTAGAATGTCTGTTTTATTTATTTAATTACTATCCTAAATCTGATTTAAATACCAAATTCAGGAGGCTGGGCTGTAGGTGTCAAACATCCAAGGATGTAATGCTCTAAGGATGTGACACCTTCAGTAGTCATAAAACACCACACTTAGGGAGATTAACCTGTTTTTATTTGTATTTTTCTTCAAACAATAGTGATAAAAGTAATTTGCTGGTAAATCGGTGTACACTGATGCACTGAATTTTGTTATACACCATAGTTTGTGAAGGTCTCTGATAGACAGATGTCTTCATACCTTTGTTTACTGTGTTTTTAAAAACATTACATAGATGATTTATTAAATTAAATATTTAAGAATTCCTTGTGTTGCATTCTATATCCACATACCACCCCAAAATTCATGGGAGCATTGTCTTATTTGAACAAGGAGAAGCCGACAACACCTAGAGCTCACTAAAATTACAGCAGATTGCTTTGCAAAGTGTAAGGAAAACAGACACACAGAGACAGACACACAGACACACACACACACACACACACACACACACACACACACACACACACACACACACACACACACACACACACACACACACACACACACACACACACACACACACACACACACACACACACACACACACACACACACACACACACACACACACACAACTGTGCAATCATACGGTTAACAGTTTCTAAAACAGTTTGCTTCAGTAAAAGTACAAACAAAATCAAAGTAGCATGAAAATACAATAAAATAAAATCCCCCCAAATGTCTCCAAACTGTTACATGCTACAATGAAACTTTGAAACAATGGAACTTTGGAACAATGAAACACACTACAATGAAAATGTTGTGACTTGTGAGAACACTAACATTGTTAAACATGCAGGACAATAACTGTTCCAATTCAACTCTGATGTGACTAAGCTTGTTTCACATATAAAATTATCACAGTAATAAACAGTTCAATTGCATTTGCTACCTAACTATTGAAAATTACGATATGCTAAAACATTTTGGTATTCTGCTGGTCTGCTGATGAGAACAAAAACTGCATGTTTTCATTAAAAAGGAGAACAAAATGTTAAGACATAAAACACAACGTCTGTTTTCTGGATCAAACCTAAAAGACAGACGCCTAAAACACTGGTGTCAAAGTATTGGTGTGGACAGAATAAAAAAAAATAAAAAAAGGCATGAATCATCTCACCTTTCACTTAAAATTACTACTTATCAACTGTAATTCATTTACTTAACAGTTGTTTAGAGACATAGACAAAATAACTGTGTATCTATGACTGCGCGGTGAAATGCAGAGTTTTAAGAGTAATAGTTCGAAAAGTTTGAAGTGTAATGATTGAATAGGAAACAGAAAGAGGGCATAACTCACTTTTCATGTTGGGTCGTTGTGTCGTGCGATCCCACAGCGTAGGCAGACCAGAAAGATGTCCTAAAAGAAATGTCATTTGTTTAGTCTCAACCAGTGTCATGTAGAAGGACTGACATTTAATTATCAAAATGCTGCATTAGTTCATGTTTTCATTATTCCTATGAACATATTTGACCACGCTAAGAGAGTAGTACAAAAGACTACAAAACAGAGAAACTAATTGTAAAGCGTTCCATCGTCTAGTGGAAAAATATAATTTTACATACTGTATCGACATAAACTTTCACAATAAACCAGGAGAGAGGAATTTTGTATTGTTTATGGCTAATTGTCTCTTTTCCAATATGCCTTACACACTTTCGTAATAAATTGACCATGAATTTACTTTTGTGCAAACATAATTCCTGTATAACGATTATGTTTGAATTTGATCTATAGTCTTTACAAGGACATGTAACTTTATAGTTCTTAATGTGTTTTGCATTACAACAGTGTGGCATAGTTCCTCTAATAAATCTGAAAGATGAGCAAAAAATAAATAAAAATACAAAGATTTTTAGCACATATAGTAACTTTATTTTAGTCAAAGAAGATGGTGATAACAATTGAAAAACTATAATCTTTAATGTTAAGCGGGTTGTTGAAATAAACTATTCTGCGGACGTTAAACAACTTAATATAATATTAAGTATAATATAATATAATATGAAATACTGGTTTGTCAAAAAAGAGAAAGTTCAGTCATATATTTAAAAAGCCTCTTAAATGAAAGGCCTGCATTCATCACACACGTTTTCCCATGTGTGGAATAGCATGAACTTACATCGTTTTGTCTTCACCTAAAACTAAACACAGACCAACAAACAAAGAAATGTGAACAGTGTCATCTCAACAAGATAACTAAATCTAGTGGAGTAATACAAAATGATTTGCGAAACCATATTTACAAACGTGTAACAAACTAACAAATTGTTCATCATTTGAGTTTTCTACATTCTGTATGCATCATAATGATGTTTGTATAGCGTAACTTATTTTCTTAGTGATTTGGAGTCTTGAATTTACATGGTGAATTTCTACACACGTCATTTTTTGATTTTATCTGCGGGGTTTGCCAGCCTCAATCTTAAATGAATATGCCTCTCTCAGTGCAATAGTCAGATGTGATTCAGTTGTAACAGACTAAGTGTAAAACATCATAACTTACTTTTCGTGTCGATGCTTTGTGTAATCCGAAATCGTAGATAGCTGTAAAGTTGCACTAAAAGAAATATCAATTTAGTCAAACACTCTCAAGCAGAAAGACTTTCACTTAAATTCTTAATTTGCATTTATTCCTATAAACACAGAATGTTGACAGTCTCAAAGAAGATTCCAACAAACAAAATAGTGCTAGCTGAATAAAGTGACTAACACTAGTGGAGTGATAAAAACACCACTTACAAAAAACAAAATGTACAAACTTTCACAATTGCTAACAAATGGATTTTGTGTATTTATTTTAAATGTTACTTTTCAATATATGCTGAGCCCTCTTTTCTTACTGATTTGGTCTTTTGAATTGTACAGATGTTTTGGACACACATACAGTAACTCCTGTATAAAGATTATGTTTGTAAGTTATTCACGTGTGTGAAACGAGTTTAGCACTACTATTTACACACACACACACACACACACACACACACACACACACACACACACACACACACACACACACACACACACACACACACACACACACACACACACACACACACACACACACACACACAATATCTAACTATATATTGTGTTGCTTTAATAGAACCATAGAACCTTGATATTACTTTTGATATTTATATTATATTTTTGGGGGGTCAAAGAAGATGGCAATAGTCAAAACATCCTAAGCTCATCTCTTTAATTTTGTGCTGGATGTTGAAGTGCTAGTGACTTCCACGATATTTTCTAGCATGAAGCTTTGTCTGGATCACTCAACACAAAGTTTTGTGTTCTGCCCTCACAAAGATTACACTAAGATTAGATTTCTTGAGCATTGCATGTTTGCACTACAAAACATTGAAACATGGAATCAACATGTATCCCTTGTGGTTGTTGCACACCTCAGGTATAATTTGAAATGTAGGTCTGTCAAAAGAAAACAAAAAAGGTTCAGTCATACATTTAAAAAGTTTTCTAAGAGAAAATTGTGTTTTACTCATGTAAGGAAACTGTTTGGCTACAGTTCTAATAAAAGATGCTGGTCACCAGTCTGTTTTAAAAAATAAAATAAAGTAAAAGTTTTTATTTAAAGACAAGGGACAACTTTCATTGCTTTTTGTGGCAAACAAATGTATAAATGTTTGAATGTTTAAAACCCCAATGCGTCTTATTTTACTCAGAATTTTGAAGTTAAAAATATGTAAGTTGTTGTTTTGCAACACACACACACACACACAAACACACACTATGGGTTGGGTTAAAAACTAAAACATTTTCTGTAAAAAAATAAAAATAAACTAAAATAACAAAAGTAACAAACAAATTTATATACACTAATAAGATGTTTTTGTGTGCGAGCCCAGAGAATCACCAGAAAGCTTTTGATGAAGTGTCATTCTTTAAACATCTAGCCTAAGCAACTGTCGGTAAAACCATTAACAAACCCCATTTAGGATGCACTCTTCCCCCGCCAGTTCCACTCGTAAACACATTCACTGTAAGTTGGATAAATGTTTTGATTCTTTGTCTTTTTAACACTGATCCTATTGGCGTCAGGAAACAGATACAGATGTTCTAAAAAAAACAACAACACCTTTTCTTATTGAAGAATATAGTATGGGGTGTGTGGGTAATTAGGACTCTTTGGCTTGATGAACGTGTTTGATTCTTTGTCTTAGGCATTAACATAAACCTATAGTTCAGGTACTACTGATCCTACTGAGGTACACACACACACACACACACACACACACACACACACACACACACACACACACACACACACACACACACACACACACACACACACACACACACACACACACACACACACACACAGTTGTTCTTAAAACATCTCCAGACATATTATTTTAATGAATATATCCAGTGTTTTGTAGGTGTAATGGTATTCCTGAATGTCTTGACTCAAATATTTTGACTCAATTAACATATAGGCTACCCTATTGATCAACCAGCAAAGATTTTGACTCTCAGGGTGTCAACATTGTGTAATACTTGCTTGGGTGAATTTCACCCTCAACAATCAAAGGAAAATACAATCAGCAACAGTTTACCCCCATCAGACTGGAAGGAGCCAGTTACCCAGGATTCAACAAATGACCAGTCAGTTTGGCACTGTAAATCAGAGACCCTGTTTTCTTGACACATGGATTACCTGTCAATCATGAGTGACACTAGGGTCATAAATCAATCAAAGGGGGTCATAAATCAACCCAAAAGTGACACATAGTATATGTTAATACTACTGCCTTCGTTAGATTATTCCTGGCCTGCCTATATAGATCCCGGTCCCCCTACTGTAGACTTCCTCTTTCGCCTGGCGCAACTTCCTAAGATTAGGATTGAACCAAGGTTTGCTATTATTATATGTGCAAAATGTCTTGGTTTTTACACAGATGTCCTCACAAAAACTGATATAAGATGTTACAGTATCAGTGAAGTCGTTGAGGTCTGTAGCTGCAGCTTCAAATACACTCCAGTCAGTGCAATCAAAGCAAGCCTGCAACTCCAGCTTTGATTCTCTTGTCCATTTTTTAACAGACCTTGCCACAGGTTTAGAGGTTTTAAGTTTTTGCCTGTAAGTTGGGATGAGATGAAGCAGACAATGATCGGATAGTCCTAGAGCTGCCCGGGAGACCGCGTGATAGGCATCCTTTAAGACTGTATAACAGTGGTCCAGAGTGTTTTTTTCCCTGGTGGGAATCTTGATAATGCTGTCTGTATTTAGGGAGTTCTTTATTGAGTTTAGCACTGTTAAAATCACCGACAATAATCACGAAAGAATCTGGGTGCTGTTTCTCTGCGTCTGTTTTCTGATCGGCAAGCTGTTGTATTGCGTCAGCTACGCAGGCTTGTGGTGGTATGTAAACACCGACCAAAACAAACGAAGAAAACTCACGCGGAGAATAGAAAGGCTAGAAAGGCTTGCAGTTTATGATGAGAGTTTCTAGGTGGGGACTGCACGTCTTTTTCAACACAGTAACATCAGTACACCAACCTTTGTTTAGGTAGAAACTGATCAGGAAGATTATTAATAAAGCAATCTTTAGTGGCAGAAGTGATAGGTCTAACATATTTGTAACACAGAGTCGGCTTTGCAGCCTTGGCTAAATGAAGTTTACACGAGACCAGATATTGATCTGCGATGTCATCGCTCTGCTGCAGAATTTCAACGGCATCAATATTGATTCCGTGTGATAATATTAAATCTAGGGTATGATTACGACAATGAGTATGTCCTGACACATGTTGTCTAACTCCAATAGAGTTAAGAATGTCTTTAAATGCCAATCCCAATGCATCTTTTTCGTTATCTACATGCATATTAAAATCACCAACAATTATGACTTTATCTGCAACCAGTACTAACTCTGTTAGAAAGTCAGCAAATTCTTTGATAAAGTCTGTATGGTGCCCTGGTGGCCTGTATACAGTAGCCAGCACAAATCTCAAACGTGATTTATCATTTACATTATATATTGCTATATTAAGCACCAACACTTCAGAAGATTTATATTTGAAACTAGACTTCTTAGTAATTCTAAAAATATTACTATAAATTACAGCAACACCTCCCCCTTTGCCTTTCAGACGAGGTTCGTGTTTATAACAGTAATCTTGCGGGGTGGTCTCATTTTAAGTAATGTAATCGTTTGGTTTTAGCCAGGTTTCTGTCAAACACAGCACATCTAGATTATAGTTTGTAATCATATCATTAACAATGATTAACAAAGTGCTTTTAAAGTAAGGGATCTAATATTCAGCAACCCAAGCTTTATCATTTGCTCATTTGTATTATATCTGTTTTTTATTTGTTGAACATCAATTACATTTTTACCCTTAGATGGGTTTGGAAGTTTTTTTGTATGTCCTAATTCGGGGAACAGACACAGTCTCTATTTGATGATATCTAGGTGAAAGGATGATATCTAGGTGATATAAATGTGATGGGATTTATCTGACCTTGGTGACGTGAGACAGCTAGCAGACGGTCGGTTTAGCCAGTCTGTCTGCTTCCTGACCTGAGCCCGAGATTGTCATGTTTGAGCTCTAAGACTATGTGCCATATTACTAGAGAAAAGAGCAGCACCATCCCAGGAGGGATGAATACCTTCTCTTTTCAACAGGTCAGGTCTGCCCCAAATTTTTTTCCAATTATCTATGAATTCTATATTATTTTGCGGACACCACTTAGACAAACACCCATTGAGTGAGGACAATCTACTAAGTATCTCATCAATCCTGCGAACAGGAAGGGGGCCAGAGCAAATTAATATTATTTTAGTGAGCAGAATGAACCAATGAGTGGTATTCTGGTGGTTAAAATGTAAATGAAAAGCTTGATCAATAATACTTAATACACTCTAAGCATGCTTGAACACACACATGCACACACATTTTGTTGTAGTTACTAGGGCCATGAGTCGAACATGCCCATCGAGTTTCATTTTGATCGGCCTTTGTGAACCTTGTCTAATAGGTGCTCAAACTTCATTGGGCGATGGCGGCTATGTTTTTCGAGATACGCCAATGTTCTCATAGACATACATGGCAGCTTGGACCAAGACACTGCATACCAATTTTCAAATCAATTGGACTAACGGTCAGGTGGTTATAGCCCTTTTCATTTTTTTCCCCATGTTATAGCGCCACCATGAGGCCATTTGCCATAATATTTTTTATGTGACCAAAGTTTGAGCCCATACACAAGTGTACCGAGTTTGGTGAAAATATCTCATTTTGTTCACGAGTTATAACCATTTTAGTAGAACGGGCTCCGCCCACTTCAAACGTTTTGGCATCCCTTAGCAACCGTGAATCGAAATTTCAACTTTTTTTTCCGATAATTATTGATACTCAGACTCCAGAGAACATTTCTGCACTGGTTTGGTTCTGTTCGGGCTAAAAACCTAGGACTAAGGACTTAGTCACACTTCGTGCTTGAACCCCTAATAAAAATCAGGACAATTACAATAGGGTTTCAGCACTTCGTGCTTGAACCCCTAATATTAATAAAAATCATAACAATTACAATAGGTTTTCAGCACTTCGTGCTTGAACCCCTAATAATACAAATCTAAACAATTTCAATAGGTTTTCAGCACTTTGTGCTTGAACCCCTAATAAAATGAATCAAGATATAAATCAGCTATAAATTATTAACTTTATGTTGATGGTCTCTTTAACACATTCTTTTAAGTATAAGTAATGTTGCACCTACATGCACTAGTTGATTATTAGTAGACTGGTGGGGTTAGAGTTAGAACAAGTTGATATGTAGTTGCAAATTTACTTATAGTTGAGGGACCATCACAAAAAAGAGTTAACAGATATTAAGCAGACAGTCTACTAATACTGAATAATAAATTGCCTTGGGTATATTATAGGCCTACATTAGTTGTCCTATAATGTTCATGCAAGAACCAATGTCCATTCTTACTGTTAACTGGAGCACAAAAGAGATGAAAATACATACATACTCATCTGAGGTTTAAAGTGTAGGCCTTGTTTTATTAAAGGGGTGGTTGATTATGATTTCAACTTTTCTAACTTTAGTTAGTGTGTAATGTTGCTGTTTGAACATAAACAACATCTGCAAAGTTACATACAAGGCTCAAAGTTCAAAGCAAATGGAGATATTTGCTTTTAAAGAAATTCCTTTTTAAGGCGAGACACTACAGGTGAATAGGGTAAAAAATAATAATAATAGATATCACCATAAAACTTCCTCAGTTGATTACTAACACAAGTATATGAAAAAAATGTATTACAAGTTTTTGAAATTTGTATGTTTAATTATGCAAATTAGGCATTATCTCATTAAATATGCATGATTTTGCATATATTTTCGGTAGATAGATCTGAACATATGATAAAGCCAAGTGCAAAATTCTTTTTTCATATTGTTTACACACAAGATGAAAAACAAATTTCAGAGGGATTTCAGGATATATTCTTACATTACCTAGGAAATCAAAATATACTGTCCATAGCCATAAAAAAATTGATTTTCGCCATATTTTTTTAATTAAAATATCACATAAATCAGGCCAGGAATTATTTATTAACAAATCCCTCTGAAAATATCTTCAGAATACTGCTAAGTGTATAACTAGAGAGTATGGTGTACACAGGTGCTACATAGGCTGAGATGTTTGTACTGGAGAAAGACAAAAAACTAATTTAGAGAAAAAGGCAGTTAAAGATTTAATAGCTCTAAATGAGATTTCGTCGTTAGCTTTAAATCCCCCTTTGGACATTCACGATTGGTTACTGATAGAAAGGAAATGCCCATATTTGGGTTACATAGCATTGTGCGGGAGACTCAGAGCTTTACAACGACACCGGTCATGACAGACTTCAGTAAACAGACGGATCTCGGCGTGTCGCGTTGGAATGCTAACTTCTTGGTAAATTCAGGAGAAACTTACTGCCGCAAGTAAACAAAATGTAATAAAATAAACATCTTAATGTATATTTTCAATGTTATCTTTATAGCAGCTTGAAAGAACACTTATTGAAGGAGTAAACTAGCCCAAAATCTCGAAACTTACCACTGCATGAAAAATCAATGTTTTTGCCTGCCATGTCTCGCCTTAAGAACAACAACAAACGGCTGATAGGGACTACACAACATTCCTCCTGGGTTAGTGACATCACTAACCCTAAAATTTACATAAACCCCGCCCCCGGAAAAACAATTTATAGATTATCAAGACTATTTATATATTTATAATTTATAGATTATCAAAACGATTTATAGATTATCAAGACAGAATATGCTAATCAATGACAAGAAGATAACTACACCTAAGCTACATAAATTCATCAACTAACCATTCAGAAACCATTCAGAAACATCCTGTAGTCCCTACTTCTACATGTTGTCACTTCTTCTTGAGTCTCTATGTCATTGTCTGAATCCGGTTCGAACATAAAAGGCTAAAAGTTTTTGAAATTTTCAGTGCATGTTTGTGTGAGTGCAAGCTGTTGAAGCTCTGCCCTCTGTGCCGGGAGCAGCAGCTCATTTGCATTTAAAGGAACAGACACAAAATGGTGCGTTTTTGCTCACCCTCAAAAATGTACAATTTTAACATGCTATATAAAAATATCTGTGGGGTATTTTGAGCTAAAACTTCACATACACACTCTGGGGACATCAAAGACATATTTTACATCTTGTGAAAAGGGCATTATACCACCCCTTTAAAATCAAAATGATGCTGTCAGGATTGTTTAGTTTATTTGTCTTTTGTTTCTAGTCATGGTTGTCTTTGTCTCTGTTTTGCATGTGTTCTAGTTAATTATTTGTTAACTTTCCTTGTTTTCAAATGGTGCCTTCAGTTTCCTGTGTTCCTATCACTCATTGGTTGTCATGGTTACAGATTGTCATGCACCTGTTTCTGGTTGAGTTGCACGTTATCTCTTGTATTTAAGCCCTCAGTTTGTTCAGTTTCTTGTTCAGTGTTGTCCTACCATATGTGTGTAAGCTGTTGTGTTGCTGTTTGGATTTTCTCTTGTTTGGTTTACCCCATAGGTCTTCAACCCTGCTCCTGGAGGCCCACTACCCTGCAAAGTTTATATCCAACCTGCTTTTGCTTGTGTTTGCCAGAAATCCTGAAGAGCTTGATTAGCAGCTTCAGGTGTGTTTGATTAGGGTTAGAGATAAATTCTGCAGGACAGAGGATTACCCTCTTTCATTTATTTTATTGAACCTTGTACCTTGAAGTGGCAAGCAATCCATTTCCTCACCTCCATCTTCCTCTCCAACTCTACATGACAGAACAACAAACTTTTAACAGAACTGTTAATAGATTGCTACCCAGCTGCTTCCCTCCACCCAGAGGACTGTTTTAATGGATATACTCCCATGACGGTGGGGGTGGTCAAAGAGGCATCACTCTTCAAGTTCGAGGGCCCATCCATCTAGAGGACGTCCCCATACAAACACCCAGCTCACCATGGACCAAGAGCCAAATCCCACCAGAGACCTACAGCCAGAGCCAAAGCCCACCAGAGACCTAGAGCCAGAGCCAAAGCCCACCTCGAATACAGAGCCTGAGCCCACGCCCGCCATGGACCTTCCAGTGGAGGAAGTAGTCTTTCGGGAGCTAGAGCTAGAGGCCATTGTTGCTGAGTGACAGATGCGCTTGAGAGCCGACTGCAATGCCAAGATTTTCACTTAATAATAAATTACATTTTCCATTTGTTTCTCTCCAAACCCTACAGTTTACCTTCAGAACACGTGGGATAAACAGCACGGGTTGCATGGGATTATTTTATGCCTCAT
Organism: Leuciscus leuciscus; assembly: GCF_965113295.1. Lineage (NCBI taxonomy): Eukaryota > Metazoa > Chordata > Actinopteri > Cypriniformes > Leuciscidae > Leuciscus > Leuciscus leuciscus. The sequence goes on along the minus strand of NC_138727.1, from coordinate 25,777,180 downwards.
TTGCATCCGCAATTGCAACTTAATTAAAAGTCACCATTCTCTGACATTTAAATGTGTGAGTAGAAGTAGACTATTGGGTAATGTACGGGAGCAGATGCGAGGTACATTCATATTTCTAAAATAAACACCTATAGTACCATATTTCTCTGGTACTTACCTATGTCTACACTGAAAAAGGCCCTGTCTAGGTACAGTAGAGTTTGTGTAAAGCCATTTGTTAGTCTGGTTCTTCAGTGAAAAAGATTGCAATAAATGGTTTAAGAACCGTAAAACTGTAGCAGCGGATGACTATGATTCTGTTGCGCGTAACTGAGAAACAACTGATGATGGCACGGTTAGATGATCAGTGGATGATCCTGTTGTTTCATTCCTGCCTACATATAGAGATTGAATATTCAAGCTTATTATTATATTATTTCAAGTTTATAAATTTTCTTCCCTTGAACAGCTTTTTTGTTTTAAATTATAATTTTTTTAAATAAAAAAAGGCAGTGTTTTCACAGTTGTCAGCGATTCTTCCTATTGAAATGCTGTATAATGTGCTGCCTCTACCCCTGCTGCCTATCCATCTTGTAATGTGCACACAACAGTTAAATGTTACCACAGACAGTCGTGTAGTGTGAGAAGATTTTAAAAATTGTGCTGTGTGTAGCCGGCATTAGACTGTAACATTCATCATATTGCACAGAGCATAAAAACACCCTTGCTTCATATGACATTTAGATACAATGAAAGGTTGCCTATCTGCCTATGTATTTCATATTTCAACATGTTTCAGTCAATTTCACACATTTTAAGTTGGGCAATATAGTTTGGGAAAAGCCTAACTAGTAAAATGTATACAAGTTTATGTAAAAATAACATGTTAACTAATATAAGTAAGAATAAGTTGCTTCAGAAATTATGTTCTCCACTGGATCATGCAGTATGCCACATCGGGTTCTACTACTGAGGTAAATTCAAGGCTTATTCCTCAATGTCTTTTCATCCCAAAAAAAGTAGATGAACCTGATGAAGCTTGATGTTTTGATTATTGAGGTGATGGGGCTTTTACATGTTCGCATGGCTCACACGGATGATTAGCGAATGAATAGCCTGCGCTGCACGTGGGTGTAAACGTTACAGATTTCAACATTTGTCTATAGACATATTTCTCATGTCTGTGTGGCAAGTATTAACTTCTGCCATATTCCAAAAAGAAGTTCACGGAGACTGAGATGGCTGAGAAAGCTGTTTGACGTTGTCGTAGATTTTTCCCTAAACCTTACTATGTGGGTCGTCTCCAATCGACGTTCCCTATATAGCTACCTGGGTCATCTCCAATCGACGTTCCCTGGGTCATCTCCAATCAATATATAGTCTACCTAACTAACTTGCTTCCCTAACTAGCTTTCTTGCTGCGCAGCAATGATCGACAAACAGACTTCAGCAAATGTTCTCTAAATGCTTTAATCACGGCCGGAAGAGTTCCCGAGCAGTTCTCAGGGAATCTCTCCCAAGAAGCAAGGCCGGAGGATCTCAGACAAATTCCATTGAGAATCCCACCGGAAAACACAAATACAACAGTTTTTATAGAATAAGGAGGTATGGTATTTTATAGAATAATGACATGAAACATTACATAATTTCCCCACAATTTGATTGGTCCTTCATATGCATACCCTTCTGTTTCCAGGTAAAGCAAACTTTGTTTTAATGATTACTTCATTGTTAATCAAAAGGTTTAAATTTAGTCATCTCTCTAGTTTCATTTCCCATATTTGTTATTTTCAGAGGTGGGTAGTAACGAAGTACATACTTCGTTACATTTACTTGAGTATTTTTTGGGGGGAAAATTTTTACTTTTAAGAGTAGATTTGAATGTGGGTACTTTTACTTTAACTCGAGTACATTGCTAATGAAAAAACTGTACTTTTACTTTTTCCTCTCGTTACTTTATTTTAATGCAAAATGTGTTGTTAAATGCGTAGTTTATTCCAAGCGCGATGTATCTTTTTTCTGGGCTTGAGCGATGCTCAATTCACAAATGAATCACTCTTTTGATCAGATCTGTCTAAATCGGTTCGCGAATCAGTTTGAATGATCTGTTCAGTTCCTGCACGCACTGAATCGTCTGAAGCGATTTCAATTCACACTCGACTCGGAGTCGTAACAGGAAGATTTAAGAACATCAAGAGCGTTAGATGAAGTGGCCGTGGACCTACAGTAGGCTACAGTCAAGTGAGAGGAAATCTTCAAATGCATCATATTTTTGCCAGCGATGAAGATCTTTATTAGTAGAACATCTTCGTATGCTTTCTGTGAATGAACGATTCCACAGGACGATATATTCGATTTAATTTCACTCAGGTAATACATTTTACAACCAAACAGATTATTACGCCACGATAGCACTACCAGAAAGTATGACATTACCCGTTTTTTGGACATATACATTAATTTATACATTAAATAAGCTACCATTGTTCACACAGTTTATGAACACCCGCCATCCCGCGGTAGTTTGTGTGTATTGTTGCGCAGTGGCATGTGAACTCGACTTGAAAACACAACAAGTCGGCCGTAGACACAGTTAACCAGTTTAAACATGCTTGCAGAAATATACATTTGATTATATTTTGGAGAACAGAAAGAAGAAGATCCGTCGATGTACTTTTGTTTGTTTTTTTGTGTTCAGATGTTCAGTAGCAGTCATGAGCGCGAGCACATGTGAAGAGTTTTAACTCTTTCTTTTCTGTCAGTTGCATGCCTTTGAATGCAACACTCTGCAGAGTCACATTATTTTGACATTGTCTAATAATCCAAATGTAGGCCTAGTTGTATAAGTTACTATTATACAAACCAAAGGACAGGCAATGATTTTCGGGCTATACAGATGGCAGAAATAATGCTCTTCTGTTTTTGTTGCAAAGATAGCCTATCTACTTATGATAATAGTCATTTAAATAAAAAAATATCTAAATAATATCATTTTATGACGACTTCAGATGCAGAGCCTCTAAGTACCATCTGAAATTTTCTTCTAAAAGAGCATTTTTATCAAGCTTGTATGTTTATGTTCAGTTATTTCACCTAAATGGCAATGAAAAGTATCTATTAATTGTCATTAAAGTGAAATTACTGAACTTAAATATACGAGCTTGATAAAAATGCTTGTTTTAGAAGAAAATTTCAGATGGCACTCAGAGGCTTTTGCATCATGAAGTCTTCATATATATATATATATAAAGGCCTATGATCCAAAGTTACTAGTAACTCGCTACTTGAGTAGTTTTTTCATTGGATACTTTTTTACTCTTACTCAAGTAACTATTAAGATTATTACTTTTACTTTTACTTTGAGTAAATATTTCTATAAGTACTTGTACTTTTACTTGAGTACAGTTTTTGGATACTCTAACCACCTCTGGTTATTTTACGCTCACACAAGCAAAGTCAAAGGCGTATGGCAACACAACATACAACATTCAAAAACACAGGACAGAACGTTTTAGTACATTGAGTTTCAAAGTGTTAGTTTTGTTAGGCCTAAAAAGGAAAGTGAGGTTAGATGTTAGAGTTAATATTAGTTTGATATACAGTTTACTATTTTATTCATTAAAAATCCACCACAGTTCCCCTCTCTGGTCGTAATCACCACGACCACTACCAGGATTTTTAATTCTTCAAATTAATTTTTTTCATACTTGCATGATTTACCTGCTCTTTACCAAATCATCCCATTGTAAGTCAGTGACTTTAATACCACCTGATATCTCCATATTTCTTCCATCAACATCCTAAGCCGGAATGAAAATACAACCAATTTTCCCAATGTTACCACATACACATACCATCTTCTTCCATCAATTTATCTTCAAGCAATCTAATTCTATCTTTAGTAAAAAAGTAAACATCACATATAACATTGCCTTTAGTAGACCTTGAGTCAAGTTTCATCATTTTCTGGATTTCGAATCGCATTGATCTATTAGGCCTAACAGGTTGATACTGCTGATTAACCATTTTTCTTAACCTTATTTTGTTTCACTTAGTAAGCTCTATTTAAGGATCTGTGTAATAAAATCTAACCAAAAAGAAATTCTAGAATTTTTCATTTATTATCCTTAACACAAATATCAATTTTTTTTCAAATTTTTTTTCAAACAATGTCATTACTTTAAAATGAACTCTTTAACCCAGCTCTTGCCATGAGAATAGCCTTAGCTGCTGCCATGCCATTTCATCTTTAACTACTTATCTTCCTACCATCTTATTTTCCCAGAATTAACTGATGGACATAACATATCCTGCCTCTATTTTTTGGTAATGCGGAATAGTTCATAATAGATCCATTGATCCAGATCATTAAATCTGTAACTTCATTGTGAATTAAGAAAGCTTTTCAGAATTTCGCTGAAATGTCTAAACATGTTTAGACAATTTTTTTTTTTAAATTTAACATGTTTTGGGTAACATTGTTCTTGGTCTAGGTTTTAACTTTGTGCCCCCTACATAATTTGTTTTAATTCATGCTCTGAGCTTCATTAAAACTTTAAAATCTTTAGTAATAAGTTGGAAATTTGGTTATGCTATAAAGCTCTTCCACTTAATAATAATTCAGAAATTAAATATGTTTCTCAAAATCAATTTCCTTTTGAAATTTTTTCTTTTGCTATTTTAGCAAATGGAAACACCTAAAATATATTTAATGTAGTCATTCATTCATCGCTATAGAAGTTTACCCAATTATCTATTCGGACCTTGTCCGTCAAAGTAACTTATCACCCATTCTCTCTTATTAGAGAACAACTATTGCCACTATTATTATTATTTTATTTTTTTAGCATCTATGATGTCTGCATTAGGATTTTAAAACCCTCAAGTTTCTTCAAAAATAGTCCCTAGATTATTTATTATTTTTACAGTAATGTACCTAGTTTGAGTCCCTATACTCTACAGAATTAAGAGATTTTCTTCTTCTCAATTTACATGTACCTGAAATAATTTCAAATTAATCAGTTATTGTTCACATCATGAGATCTAAATACTTAGCCCTATGGTATAGTTTAATTGAACCAAATAAAACATTAATAAACATCAATAAACATCACACAAATTGTTTTTTATGCTAAGCTTAAACCATTAGTTTGTCCACATCTTCTTCCAGATGTGTTGATCATCTCGTTGCCCCATGGACATTCCATCTTCACCAGGGTGACTCTTTGCGAACCGTTGCAATGGGTTTTCCCTTGACATTACTAGCACGTCCTTGATCCCCTAATTTATGCTTCGCGTTGGCGTTGGCGTGTGGGGTTTGCTGAGGCTGGTTGGTGTAGTTTAAGGTGAGAGGTTTGGACGGAGGTGTCACTCTAGAAAACTATGTTGGCATTAGTGGAATTGCACTAGCATGGTTTAAATCATACTTATCTGACCGTTATCAGTTTGTAGCAGTAAATGAAGAGATGTCTTATCGATCACAAGTTCAGTATGGCGTACCACAAGGCTCAGTACAAGGACCGTTGCTGTTCACTCTGTACATGCTACCCTTAGGAGATATCATTAGGAAACATGGAATTAGCTTTCACTGTTATGCTGACGATACTCAGCTGTATATTTCTTCAAAACCGAAGAAACTTCGAAACTTACCAATTCACAAAATGAACAGAATGCATAGCTGATATAAAAAATTGGATGACTAGTAATTTCCTACTTCTAAATTCTGAAAAATAGAGATTCTAATTATTGGACAAAAAACTTCCACACAAAATAATCTAGAATACTGTCTAACACTTGATGACTGCTCTGTTAAGTCTTCGTCGTCGGTTAGAAACCTGAGTGTGCTCTTTGATACCAATCTTTCATTTGAAAGTCACGTGTCTAGTATCTGTAAAACCGCAATTTTCCTTCTTAAAAATATATCTAAATTACGCCATATGCTCTCATTGACAAATGCAAAACAATTAGTTCATGCGTTCATGACCTCAAGGCTAGATTATTGTAAAGCTCTACTGGGTGGTTTCCCTTCATGCTTAATAAACAAACCACAGCTGGTTCAAAACACAGCAGCTCGAGTTCTTACCAGAACCAGGAAGTATGACCATATTAGCCCAGTTCTGTCAACACTGCATTGGCTGCCTATTAAACATCGCATACATTTTTAAATATTGCTGATTACTTACAAAGCACTAAATGGTTTAGCTCCGCAGTACTTAAGCGAGCTCTTAACGCATTATAGTCCTTCACGTCTATTGCGATCTCAAAATTCCGGCCAGTTAATAATACCTAGAATATCAAAATCGACTTCTGGCGGTAGATCCTTTTCCTATTTAGCACCAAAACTTTGGAACAGTCTTCCTAACATTGTCCGGGAAGCAGACACACTCTGTCAGTTCAAAGCTAGATTAAAGACACATCTCTTTGACCTAGCATTCACATAATACATTATAGACTTCTATAATTCAATGTTAGGCTGCATAGATTAGGTCAGCTGGAACCGGGAACACTTCCCATAAATCCTGATGTACTCGTTACATCATAAGAAGAATGGCATATACGCTAATTTTAGTGTCTTTGTCAATCCCAAGGTTTTACCGCAGCCTGCCGGATCCAGGCCGTATCCAGATCTGATGAAGGACCTTCGCCTGGACCCGATGACAACGCAGTGCTGCCTTTACCACTCTACAGATAAAGCGTTGTCGGGAAAATTCTTTTTGCGTACCTACCCCGAAGTGACAAAATAAAATAAAATTCTGTATCAAAATTTATAAGGAAAGACCAGTACTTTGTTTAGGCTTGGTTTGTAGGGAATTACAAACCTGCGCACATATATTCAAACGCGCATAACTATAGAACCAATTCTTAATGCACATGTGAACGCCATCAGCGTTTATCACAGGTTCGCGTTTAAAGTCTGCGTAGAGAGAATGGTGTCGTCTTAGCGGCCCCTAATTTAATATCAAAGGATCATTGCGACGGAAGGCAATCAATCAAAACTAACTTTAGCTGGAAAATAACTTTATTAAAGAACCGCTATAAAGCCAAAAGAATCTCTGTTACCTTAAATTATACGTTTATCTCTGTAAAGCTGCTTTGAAACTATCTACATTGTTAAAAGCGCTATATAAATGAAGATGACTTGAATTGACTTGACACTCTTGCTGATAGTTGCAAGATTTTTCCTCAGATCACAACCGCACCCCACTGTACCTTGTTTGTGGAGTGAACCATTTCCTGGCTGCTTTCACCTGTGAATGGAGACCTTAAGTATTTTTGTTAGTGACAACATGTATTAACTCATCTGCTTGTCCGGCCGGTCGTCCTTTTTTGATGATACCTGTGAAATTTCATGTTAAATAGTAACAAGACAATATATATTTTTTTATACATTTGGAGCAGAATCAGTTCTGTTCGATGGGATCCATCATGACATCCTGTAAAAAGGAAAAAGTTAATTATGGGGTGGACAGGGCAAGCTTGCTTGCTCTCTGCCTTCCCAAAGTTATGCGCTGCGTTAGGTGTGGCACTGTTTCTTTCTGCCACAATAATAACCCAGGCCAGGATAGTTAGCCAAAATCATCCATGGCCGTTATTTTATTGGGCATATTTTACCCTGTGGGCCCACTTTACAAATTTAGATACAGCTGTTTTGATTGACATCATTTATTTGTCTTGGTGTTTCTCAGAACACCATCTTTCACACACTCATTTTCACACACTTTCACACACCCCTCTCTGGCCAGAGATTCATACCTTTTTGTCTGCCATAGCAGTTTATGAACTGAATGGGGAACATATACATTTATTATGTGTGGAATACCACCAAATGTGAACGGTAACAACTTTTATGACGACAGAGCTACTGAACGTAGACACACTGTGGCATTTCCCTTGCGACAGGAAACCTAAACGTTAGTATATCAATTTTCAATTGTCCGATGCAGTCGCCATGTGATTGAGTTTAACACAGTGAATGTAAACCTAACTTTTAAAAATCAAATTGATTAAACACTTTAAAATAATAATCATATAGACCTACAATTGCAGTTGAGAGAATCTGTTTTAATTTCTCAAATGCAGTTTGTCATTCATTGCACAATTTCAATTTTCCAAACTTTTAGTTGGTGCTCATACGCTATTTAAAAGAAGATTTGAAGATCTTCACACAATCTTGGATTCATGGACAAAAAGATTAAAAATAACATTACCATCTCATACCCCTGGTGATGACAGCATGTGATTTCAAAAGTTTATAAGTATTCATTGTTTTATTGAAATGAAAATTACCTTTAAATGAAATGGAGTGACCAATATTTTTGCTTTTCTAGCCATCATTTCTCTTTGGACGCCTTGTGGCCTATATTGTATTTTTCTTTTCCATAGAATTCTGCATAGTCAATAACCTATTCATGCTTTTACAACTAGTTGGTTAATGTCATAATGTCTTTTCCAGAGAATCCAGCCCCAGTTTTAACTGATTTGTGAGTAATGTTCTCACTTCCGCTGTTGAACTTCCTGCAGTAGGGCTGTTACTGGTACCTATTGAAAGCAGATTCAGTGTTAGTTGAAGAAATATGAAGAATTGCTGAAACCAGTGGATAATCAAAAACAATCAAGTTAATATGATAATTAACTACATTTTAAACGGTCTCTGTAGTGATCATTGACAATGCAGCACCTAGCCCACTAGGCTGATACATTGGATACATGTCTTTCTGTGTGGATTGTCATTCAGTTGACTTCAGGCTGATACATTGGATCGTCAGGCTGTGACACTCTCCTCGGTCTGGCTTTTGATCCATCCTGCCACAAAATTGCATAATGCATGGCAAAATTGTCTTTAGTCTCAAGTGAAATTGTCACCTTTGCACTGAATCAGTCTCCCCTTGCTGACCCCTCTCAGAGGTGTCAAATTCCTCTTTCAGGAGGGTGGCTGCAGGCCCCACTTCCTCTTTTATTTTTCTGCAGTCATCCCACCTTTCAAGGCAGCTGTCTGAAAACAGCTGTGTGAAAACACTCAGAGAACCGCAAAAATCAAATTAAACAGCTTAATTTCCAAAAGTCTCTTCTGGTTATCAACACAGCAGTTCTTCATTTTATTAAAAAGCTTAGTCCTTCATTGTGGAAAAAAGCAAGCATTCTCCATTGCAAAACACAGGAAAAAGCAAGAAAACTACTCCAATTAGAATAGTGTATAATGTAAACGTAAATTTCTTTGTCTTTTCTCTTTTTTACAAGAAACCAAAATAAAATGACTCTAAGATGTCTGTTATGTGCTTGTTCAAATCACAATTTCTATTTAAATTTGGTCACCCAATCTCATTGTCATACTATGCACAATGCATAAAAATCATCTTAGTTAACATAAACCATTGACTCTTAGAATCTCTGCAATGAAAAAAAAAATTCACACTGTCTCCCAGAGATAACGGGATACAAATTCTAGACACCTTCAGATAGAAAGTATAATATTTAAACATGTGCAGGTAATATCTTACTGTTTATTTAACACTTTAAGAGCACCTATTGCTCGGTTTTATATGGAGAGAGAATTGTGTCTTTATTACATGCGAGAAAATAAATGATCTGAGAGAAAAAAAAAAGTTTGAGAGAAAAAGTTATCACACTGATAGCAAAAAAGCATTTCATGAGAGAAAAAAAGATATTTGAGAGAAAAAGTTCATACCAATAGCAAAAAATTATAATATTTGAGACTAAAAAAAGTTTTGAGAGAAAGTATTTTCTCATAGAACATAAAAAATAATTTCTGAGAAAAAAAAAATCTCTCTCAAAATACTTTGAAAAAAACTCTCAAATATATATATTTTGCTATCAGTGTGAAAACATTTTCTCAAAAAAAAAAAAAGTGTTTCTCTCAAAACGCTTTTCTTTGCTCTCGATGCAATTTCTTGCTCTCGTGTCAGATTTTGCTTTCACTGTGAAAATTGTGTCATGGGCGGGGCCACGTTCCTATTGGCCAGTCGGGTGAGCATCGTCTTGTCTTGGGAGTCGAACTGAATCATTACACCATTGTTCGGTTCACCGGCATAGATGCCGCCTCTGCCTTAGTTGAGCACGGACACTCCAATGTTTGGGTAAGATGATTCACGGTGATCTTAGATGATCACGGACGTATTGCCTGCGAAAATTAATGCGATATGGCTCAGCTTGTCAGTGACCTACGGCTCTGTGTAGTAAATGCCGCTCCATTTGAAAGCAGGTGATGGCGATTTACTACTAATCAAGGAACCGGCTTTACCGACGAGATGCGCATAACAATGTCATCCGATATATCGCCCAGGCCCAGCCCTAGTTCATCATACAACCTCCTGTACAGTTTGATTGGACTCAGAATAAACTATTTTGTTTTAAGGTCAATATGATACATTTCCTGTTTAAACCTATAACTGAATTATAACCTAAAATTATTGTTATTAATGTGTTTAGCATCTGTATCTCTCACTATAGGTAGGATAGAGCACTATCAGTGTTGTGCCTGAACGCGTTCATATTTTGGGTAAACGTGAACTGAAAGTAGCCTATTACTGCCTGATGAACGATACTGTGAACTCGTTCATTCTGGTGTCTGTGAATATCACGCTCTCTCAGTTTAACTTCGTTCAACAGAGTGCCAGATTTCTATAGAGCCTTCCAGGCGAAAACCCGGCTTAACGGTCCTCCACGACGGGTTCCGTCACGAGTGAGTATGTGAGCAAGACGAGTGAGTGTGTGTGTGTGTGAGAGTGCGAGAAACAGCGAGTGTGTGCGCGAGTGAGCGACAGTGTGTGTGTGCGAGTGAGCGATTGTGTGTGCGCGAGTTAGTGAGCGAGCTACAGTGTGCGTGCGAGCGAGCGAGCACAGTGAGAGTGTATGTGCGAGTTAATGTGTGCGTGAGACGGCTCGCGGTGACTGGTCGGAAACGTGTAGTCTGATATATTTCTTGTCCATCCACGACATGACAAGATTTTTAGGAGTCAAAATCGTGTAATCTGACACAGTGACTATCGTAACAGACACAAAAATCTTGTAATCTGAACCACAGGCATATGATCACCGTGAATCATCTTACCCAAACATTGGAGTGTCCGTGCTCAAATAAGGCAGAGGCGGCATCTATGCCGGTGAACCGAACAATGGTGTAATGATTCAGTTCGACTCCCAAGACAAGACGATGCTCACCCGACTGGCCAATAGGAACGTGGCCCCGCCCATGACACAATTTTCACAGTGAAAGCAAAATCTGACACGAGAGCAAGAAATTGCATCGAGAGCAAAGAAAAGCGTTTTGAGAGAAACACTTTTTTTTTTTAGAGAAAATGTCTTCACACTGATAGCAAAATATATATATTTGAGATTTTTTTTCAAAGTATTTTGAGAGATTTTTTTTTTCTCAGAAAGAATTTTTTATGTTCTATGAGAAAATACTTTCTCTCAAAACTTTTTTTAGTCTCAAATATTATTCTTTTTTGCTATTGGTATGAAAACTTTTTCTCTCAAATATTATTTTTTCTCTCATGAAATGCTTTTTTGCTATCAGTGTGATAACTTTTTCTCTCAAACTTTTTTTTTTCTCTCAGATCATTTATTTTCTCGCATGTAATAAAGACACAATTCTCTCTCCATAGTTTTATATATCATACACATTAAAGGGATAGTTCACCCAAAAATGAAAATTCTGTCATCATTTACTCACCCTCAAGTTGTTTCAAACCTGTATGAATTTCTTTTTTCTGCTGAACACAAAAGAAGATATTTTGAAAAATGTCTGTAACCAAACAGTTGATGGACCCCATTGACTTCCATAGTATTTTTTTTCCTACTATGGAAGTCATTGGGGTCCATCAACTGTTTGGTTACCGACATTTTTCAAAATATCTTCTTTTGTGTTCAGCAGAAAAAAGAAATTCATACAGGTTTGAAACAACTTGAGGGTGAGTAAATTATGACAGAATTTTCATTTTTGGGTGAACTATCCCTTTAATAAATCAAAGTCTAACTCATAAAATAATTTCTCAAAATGTCCTATTATTATGATTTATAATTTTAACAATTTCTGCATTTTTTAATTGATCTATTGATCTAACATTTCAACATTTCTTTCTTTAACTTTCTTTATATTCAATCAGTATTAAAGTCTCATTCAAACAAAAAGCAAGTTTCATTTCTACATCATCTCAGGGTATTTTCCCTCCCAAATCTGGTTTCCAGCATGACTAGTTGCTATTTGCAAGAACAAATAGTTTCATTAACAGCTTTCTGGGCGCACTCTCAAACACAATAAATAAAATACTCAACATATACCAATTTGGTTGAATTTAACCATAATTATTGCCCTTAACCCTCTGGGGTCTGAGTGGTTTTTGGGGTCCTTGAGATGTTCTGACATGCCCTGACATTTGTGCTTTTTTCAGTTGCTTATAAACATATTAATGGCAAAGGTATAATTACACTCTATTTAGTACAAACAGGGCTACCATAATATGTGAGCAACATGCATGTACATGTTTGTATTTTGAGAGAATAATGTTTATGCATGGTTATTGAAAAAACTAAAAACTAAAGTTTCTGAAATAAGGCCACAAAACACATACTAAATATGTGACAATAAGACTTTTGACAAATGGATGTCGTTGCCTAGAGTTTTTTCTTCAAAATGATGTGAAGATCATCCTGCCATTATCATTCACATAATACAATACATTGATTTAAATCTTGTAAAACACTTTTTGTTTGTAAAGACAATATGCGCAAGGGGCGTCAACAATTCAACAGCATCATGCATATTTAGTGGTTCACACCTGAGGAGACAATGGGGCCCGCATACTTAATGAGCCATTCATTCAGGTGTGTCACCTATAGCCACAAGAAAGAATGCAAGAGCAATATATATATATATATATATATATATATATTCTACCAAATTGGTTCACAGTTGGAAGCATGTCAATTTTTTATTTTTTATTTTTTTCACAAATTTTGCTTGCAAATTGTATAATATCCAAGGAAAACATGTCTAGTAATTGTGCAGTTAATTCTTATACTGTATTTTCAGTTTTGGAATATGTATCCTCTCCCCAAATTTGTCAATAATAAAACACAATAAAAATTATTTAAAGAAAAGGCTTATATTTACCTTTTAAAATTTGTTTACATCTACCTTGTAAATATATTTTTTTTTTATTAAAAAGGTTACAATTACAACAACAATTGAAGTGTAATCTTTCTTTGTAAAAACTAAAGTATACTTTTTATCATACATATTTCAAAGTTAAGGATTCATTACTTCGAATATAGCCTACATTGACAAAACATACTATATTTAACATATTAGCAAAAATTGGCAAACAAAAGCTTATTTGAGGTGGCAGATATTTTACAGTAAAAATGTGTAATCTATCCAAAACTAATCAACGAAATGTTGTCTTTCATTTGTCTGTAACATAGGTATTTCGTTTTGTATTAATTGTATCTTAATTTTAATAGTTGTTTCATCAACCAATTGCCTGTATTTAATACATAAGAATTAAAAATAGCAGGAACTGGAGCTCGCCTCATAAATGAACCCAAACTCATAAGCTTTGCCTAAAATACCAGAGAAATATATAGAAAGCTCGAAATGTGTTATTTTAAACAAAACTATTATAAACGAAAGAAACCAGACTGCATGAAGCCTCTCTCCTACTTTATAAAGCATAGCCTAGACCATTTAAATATAATTACTCTGAATGACAAGTATGGAAATGGTCCAACCAGTCAAATATGTAGCCTACGTTTATACAAAATAGCTTGCCAACTAATGCAAGTAAATTTAAAAAGACTTACTCATCCGAAATATTATCCACGCCTGGATCAAGTCGCTCTTCAAAATACAAACGTTCGTTGTCAGAGTCCAGTTCTTCTTCTGAGGAAAAAGTGAACTCTTCATCGCTATCCAGGACTAGCTGAAGGGCTGTGTACCGTGTCATCTTCCAACGGCGCAGGAAAGTGAATGAATGAAACTTGCTGGTTTTAAAGCATTTCAGGGGGCTTTTTACCTTATTTTGCATAGATCACCTCAGCACATTATCTTATGAATAGCGCGCTCTGCGAGTGGGTGTGAACTCATTTCAGGGGGCGTTTACCTTATTTTGCATAGATCACCTCAGCACATTATCTTATGAATAGCGCGCTCTGCAAGAGGGCGTGAACTCATTACAGCTAATTAGATGAGACGGGAGAAACTGTACTTCTCTTTAGTTTCATACAGATTACATTGCAGGAGAATATTTGTTTTGAATGTGAACTGTTTTATTTAAAAGTAGAAATTTAAAGCTTTCTTTAGACGCATGTTTCATGGTTGTGTGATAAGTATTCGCTGAGTTGCAGTTCATTTTCCAGACTTGTTTCAGAAAGATTTTTGTGGAGACAGAGTGAGCTGAAAGCGCACCCTGTTTATTTTATTTATTTAAAAATAAAAACAAGGTTTTGATGTTAATGTGAGTGTACACAAAAAAAGAAGACCCTCTATAGTTTATAATCATGTATTTATTTTATTTATATGACCATAAATGACAGATTTTTTTAAGTTTATGTTGCTGCTATGTGAAAAAAATCCAGCAAAACGCGTCGGCGCGTTTCTCGACCTCAGAGGGTTAATAGCCAATGTAAGAACATAATTTAAACCTGTCTGGAATGGTCCCTCTGTCGAACAGGGTTCTGCAGTCTGGCAGAATGAAGACAACGTGGTTTCTCCGACAGAGGGAGATTCCGAGGACTCCTGGCCAAATTATGGTAGATTTTTCCCTAAACCTAACTATCTGGGTCGTCTCCAATCGACGTTCCCTAACGTCTTCAATCAACGTTTAATATATAGTCTACCTAACTAACTTGCTTCCCTAACTAGCTTTCTTGCTGCGCAGCAATCATCGACAAACAGACTTCAGCAAATGTCCTTAATGCTGGGTACACACCAAAAGATTTTTTACATCTTATACGATTTTCAAAATGTGACAGACCACAAACATGAGGACAAAAAATCCTAGATTTAAGCGTTTTGCTTCTATAGTGTGTGGTGTGCCATGATGTGACAAAGACAGCACACCACACACAAACAGATTTTCAACCAGAGTCTCGACTATGAACACAGGAAATCTCGCAAAATATCGTGAGACTTCAGAATAAGCATGACGGACGATATGCAGGAAGAAATTGCGATAGTGTTTGGAATGATTTTCACAGAAAATTCACGTGAAAAAAACATTGTACCTACCATTATATATAACCTTTTATACAGAAATGTATTCATTCTTTATTGTCTTTATTTATTCTTTATTGTCTCTTTAGAAAAAGTTATTTAATCCCTCTTGTCTATAGAACCTCACTGAACCCTTAACACTCAGCTTTTTTTTTTTTTTTGATTTTAAGAATTATACAATTACAGTCAGGGGGGTACAAAGAGTAAAGCCGATAAACAAACATAAAAAGACATATACATAAACAGTGACAAACTTAAAAGTTAAACAAAAATTTGAAAATGTTTACAGATTGAAACGCACTTTGCAGCTTTCTTATTTTTCAAACCCAATATTGTGTTTAGGTATTGTAAAATTTCTGCTCTTAAAATGAAAAACTTGTTTCCTTGAAATTTACACTTATGAATACTAAATCTTAACATTAAGCTTCCTGCAAGTGTGTGTGTGTGTGTGTGTGTGTGTGTGTGTGTGTGTGTGTGTGTGTGTGTGTGTGTGTGTGTGTGTGTGTGAGAATGACCGTGTCTTCCATCATCTCGCTTTCTGATTGGATATTGTTTCGTTTCACGTGATAATCTCCAGAGCGTGCGCGTGTTTGTCCTCGGAGTTCCCCCCACACATCAGGATTTCTGATCGTAAATATTAAACATGTTTAATATTTACGATTCGCGATCGGAGCGGCTCCGACGTTCTTCCGAGCAGGTTCGGACACTCTTAACTTACCTCACACCAAGGGGAAATCTGATAAAATAATCTGTTAAACCATCAAGATAATCGGGACATAGCTAGGATTGTCGGAAGGGGAGAAATCGGCCCAAAATCAGCCCGATTATCTTTTGGTGTGTACCCAGCATTAAATGCTTTAATCACGGCCGGAGGATCTCTCGAGCGGTTCTCAGAGAATCTCCCCCAAGAAGAAGCAAGGCCGGAGGATCTCAGACAAATTCCATTGAGAATCCCACCAGCTAAAAGAATACAACAGTTTTTATAGAATAAGGAGGTATGGCAAAAATGTCATGCTGCATTACATAATCTCCCCACAATTTGATTGGTTTTCATAGACCAGGGGTGTCAAACTCAGTTCCTGGAGGGCCACAGCCCTGCAGAGTTTAGCTTCAACCCTAATTAAACACACCTGATCAGCTAATCAAGTCTTTCAGGCTTATTTGAAAACTGCAGGTGTGTGTGTGTTGAAGCAGAGTTGGAACAAAACTGTGTAGGGCTGTGGCCCTCCAGGAACTGAGTTTGACTCCTGTGTCATAGACAAACCCTTCTGTTACTAGGTAAAGCAAACTTTGTTTTAATGATTACTCCATTGTTAATCACAAGGTTCAAACTTAGTCATCTGTCTATATTTGTTATTTTTACATTCACACAACCAAAGTCAAAGTGGTATGGCAACACGACATACAACATTCAAAAACAGGACAGAACGTTTTAGTACATTGTGTTTCAAAATGTTATCATGTAAGGTCTAAAAAGAGAAATAAGGTTAGATGTTAGAAACATGGTTAGTTTAATAACAGTTTACCTATTTTATCTATTAAAAATCCACCACGTCTTTATTTTTTGCAAAAGCACAAAGTTCAGTTGTTATTGTATACACAAATAAAGGTACAGACAGTTTTGAATGATCTTGTCTGTATGACCAAAACTAACAGAGTATTTTAAGTTCTTTCCACTGTTATCAGGGAAAAAAGTAGCTGTAGTTTGATAATAGCAGTATAAATTTCATATAGCTTATATATATATATATATATATATATATATATAGCTATTAATATAGCTGACTATATTCAGGAGTCACTTGAAATTAATTGTTTGAATAATTTAATGAACATATCCACCATTTGATAACTAGATCAACAAAATATCCTAAAACCCTGCTGTATAAAAGAAAGTGTCAAGTCTATACTGGTGCTCAAATTGAATATCCTAATACCTTCATGTCTACCCCTGAATATGCCAGAAGATGTGGGTCATCTCTGTTTGCCTCCGCTGTAATTCAGAGTGTTCTTTTGCATGTTTATGCTTTAGATATTTTGCATTATCAAAGAATGCATGCAACACAGAGCCTGTCAGTCAGAATGTTTAAAAGCTCTAATATGAAATACTGTAGGAATTAATTAATCTTTTTTCCTTTTTCTTTTTAGAATCTAAGATCAGATAAGATTATTCATAATTTACATTTTTATTAAAGGAATCTCAGAGAACGTTCCCCCAGCCCTGGCCAGAATCCTTCCACCCCCCAGTCCACAGACAGCCAAGCAGCTCTGAGCGAAACATCCTGTGTCCCTGTCATCATGGCAACACCACCTAAGCGCAGACGCTGTGGCTACCTGGATTCCGATGCCACACAATCCTTGCGTCGCTCAACGCGCAATACATCCGGAGGGGATCGGGCAGCAGAAGCTGGGGGTGGAGGCAGCAGCAGTGCCTCTCCGCAACCAAAGCGAAGGCTTACTGAGGTGCAAACTCCACTACCCAAGTTCTTCCTCAACCTAGAGAAGAGTGAGTCACACTTTTTGTGTCCTGTTTCATTTCTTAAAACTAAGGCCCTGTCCCATTTCTCCCCCCTTAAAACTTCCACTTGGTTTTGAGTGCCCTCAAAAGTAAAGTCCCCTCAACGAGGGAAGTGGAGTTGAAGATCTTTCCCTATGAAATGGGACATCACTACTATGTGAATACATGCACATAACTATCCCAGTTATGATCAGGATATAAGTATCCATAATAATATGCTAGAAATCTAATAAAGTAATCAAATGTAAAATAACACAGCATAGTTTATTATAGAAAGATTAATGCTTATTAAAGCTAAAGTTATTCATTCAAGAGCTGGGAGTAATTTTCTCTTTGCCTTTAGTTGTTTTATTCACATTAAAGGTGTAATCATTAGCAGGTTTATTAGACGCTGCCACTTAAAGACCGAATGCATATCTAATAATACACATTTTCTCCCAACTATTCCACAACTAACTCCCATTTAAGACATAAACTGTGTTAAAGTAAATCTCCAAACCGGTCATTTAGCCATATTTTTGTCTGTATTTGATCGTTTAGACGCGCACATGAAACCCAAAGTATAGTTTGCTTGTCTAGTTGCAGTCCGTTTCCGCGCGCCGCCATGGGAACAGGGTCAACGTCTCTTGCGCGGATCATTGTGCTTATAATAGCTCTTTTTACAATCAAACACCTCCCGCAATTTAGAATCAGCAGACACTGCATTTTACAACAATCACTGATTGTGCTCAGTGCTGTTTGGGTTTAACGTTAGGGAGAAGTGACAGCGCGCTGTAAAGAAAAAGATGAAGCACTAGATGAACGCGGCTAGTTTTTATTCGTTTTACCTCACATCTTCTTTTTATAATCCTTGGAAGCCAAAATCGAAAATAAAATTAGATGAACTACCCAGATCAGATGTATATTTGATGGGCAGACTCTCTCGAAGCACTCGGCAGATATCACAAACATCGTCAGACATTAGTGTTAAAAACTTAACAGTCCATTGGATGTGCATCAAACTAACATATTCCAACATATTTAGAAATTTTAACATGCTTATTTGCGAAAATATACTTAAATTTAAATTGTTCCTTTCCAGCGGTATCCGCCATCTTGTTTAAAAAAAAATGACCGGCTTGCTGAGTCCGCAAGGTATCCTGGGTAATTTCATCTTCCACTTCGTTTTAAGCCTGCATCGGACCGCACTATGTTTTGAGGGTTGATTTTAAGGGGAGAATAGCACTCCCCCTTGCTCTTTAGAGTATTGGGACACCCTACCCCTACACGAGAACGCGCAAAAACAAGGGTTAGGGCAGAAATCTAGGGTAAGGGGAGGTATTGGGACAGGCCCTAACTCTGTGCACAATTTTAAGTTAATTCCAATTAAACTACACACTAAAAACTCCTGGGTTAAAAATAACCAATATTTTATTTCAGAAAATAAAACTTTGTTTTACATTTATATTACATACTTCAAGCACTTTAAAATTTTTTATTGCATTAAATTAAAATCTATATGAAAAAACACACACTTGGACATGTTTATTTTGCTATTTATTTTACGTCACACTGTAATAATAATATTAGAAATAAAAAATAGAAAAATAAACAACAATTCTCTGAAGAGCCTCAAAAAAAAAAAAAAACTTTGGGGACAAGATTTTTGATAGGGTCCTCATCAAAGAGAAGAAATGCCTCCTCATCTATGTCTTCATCTGAAAGACAGAAAACGCTCTCGGTTACTAACGTAACCTCGGTTCTCTCTAGATGAGGGAACGAGTGTTGCGTAAGTAAGGGTTAATGCCCGACGAGGTGTCCACTTATCACAGATAGTTTCCTAAATCGTTTTTATTAGGCCTACAGCAAATATTGTCAACCATTCACTCACGTGTTGAAAGGAAAGCAAGCAAGACAGAAAGACAGGCAATGGCAGCAGGCCTATGCCAGACGTAACTTACACACTATAAGGACGCCTTTCCTAGGTGTACATTATCACTTTTTAACGGACACCCTGCAGCCAATCAGAATCGAGTATTCACCCAGACCATGGTATAAGCTAGCTTACGCTACGGGAAAATCCCTTTTCTCGAGAATACGGAAGCCAAAAAATGATCCTTAATTTTTGCATTAATTTAAAACGCATTGCTGCATAAGCAGACCTAAGCTAAGGCAGCTCGCGCGCCTATTGGTTGCTCTGCAGCAACTGCTGCAACCTATCGAGGGAGTGCCCGTGACGTAAGCACCAATGAGGGTGCTTTTACCGTGCACGTCACGTCCCGCCAGAAGGGGCGTGGCTTAAGACTATATAAGCAGAGTCAAGATAGGTTGTTCTTTGGTTTTTCATACTGAAGCGAAACCAGAAAGTAGCACAAGCACGGCAGGGTTATGCAACACTCGTTCCCTCATCTAGAGAGAACCGAGGTTATGTTAGTAACCGAGAGCGTTCTCTTACGAGAGAACTCTCGTGTTGCGTAAGCTAGCTTACGCTACGGGAACCCAATGTAAAACGCCGTGCGTGCTAGTGATGTCCACATATATATTCCCAAGGGCATGTGCCCGGGGATACACATAATAGTGGTAATATCTGGGCCGACCGGGGTGGGCCTAAGAATATAATTAACCATTCCTGAGAAGGGGGAATGGGTGCTTAGTACGGTAGAATAGCCGGGATAGACATCCGTGGGCTGAATCTCATAAGAATGATTTAATAACTGCTTTGTTAGTCAGAAGACATCTGAGCCCGAGGGACAGATGTGAGTGTAAAATTACAGTCAGGGGGAACAATCAGCCTGATCTGTCGATCTAGTTTCCGTGCCGGCAGCACATACATAATACACAGTCTGCACAGATCCGAGTCGAGCTGTGTTATGTTAGACTGACAACAGTTTAGCCTGTAAGGCGGGAACTTCCAGGTTATAAAACCTCATAAATGTAGACAGAGAGACCCAGCCTGCCGCCATACAAATATCCTGGAGTGAAACTCCGCTGGACCATGCCCACAAAGAGGCCATGCCTCTGGTGGAATGAGCGCTGATGCCCAGAGGACATCGAAGGCCCTTAGACCTATAAGCTAGAGCAATAGCGTCAACTATCCACCTGGATAGGCTCTGTTTTAACGTGGCTAGCCCTTTAGTACGGCCACCAAAAGAAACAAAGAGCTGTTCCGACTGCCTGAAAGCAGCAGACCGTTCAACATATATTCTTAATGCCCTGACAGGGCAGAGAAAATTCACATCGCCCTCACCATCAGGTCTTGGAAGAGCTGACAGTGAAATGACTTGTGATCTGAATGGAGTGGAAAGCACTTTGGGGACATAACCGTGTCTTGGTTTGAGGATGACTTTGGAGTCATTAGGCCCAAACTCAATGCACGTAACACTCACAGAGAGCGCGTGGAGGTCACCCACTCGCTTAACTGAGGCGAGAGCCACGAGGAAAGCGGTCTTAAACGAAAGATACCGCAGATCCACGGACTGAAGTGGTTCGAAAGGTTCACCCTTCATGGCATCCAGGACCATGGAGAGGTCCCAGACCGGAACCAGAGGGGGCCGGGGAGGGTTTAATCTCCTAGCTCCTCTCAAGAAGCGGATGATGAGATCATTCCTTCCCAGTGATTGGCCATGCATAGGTTTTGTAAACACTGCTATGGCCGCCACGTATACTTTGAGCGTGGAGGGGGATCTGCCCTCGTCCAAAAGCTCCTGTAGAAAGGAGAGAATCTCCGTGACGCTACAGCGTTGTGGATCTGTGTTTCGGGCGAGCACCAGCCGGAAAACCCTGACCATTTAGAAGTGTAGAGCCGTCTCGTAGAGGGTGCTCTAGCCTGAGCAGAGGTGGGTAGAGTATCCAAAAACTGTACTCAAGTAAAAGTACAAGTACTTATAGAAATATTTACTCAAAGTAAAAGTAAAAGTAATAATCTTAATAGTTACTTGAGTAAGAGTAAAAAAGTATCCAATGAAAAAACTACTCAAGTAGCGAGTTACTACCGTATTTTCCGCACTATAAGGCGCACTTAAAAGCCTTAATTTTTTTCAAAAAACGACAGTGCGCCTTATAATCCGGAGCGCCTTATATATGGATCTGGCGCCTTATATTAATGTCTGTAAAACAACCGCTGACTTAAACCTTTTGTTTATACTTTTGCCTGGCACCGGAGCGCGAGCCTCCGCTGACTGCGCGCGGACCTCCCCAAACAGACGAGGCATTTATACTTGACGCAACTGTTTTGTTTTAGACTGAACACCAGACCATACAACTGATTTAGACGCGCAAACTGGGTGCCGGTGTGATGAGATGTACTAATATCCGTCTGCTCGGGCAGATTCGGCTCAAAGTCGTGCATCTTCGGATGCGGAGGCGCGCGCGCTGTCACAATGACGTCATTTTGCCGCGCGCGCGCCTCCGCATCCGAAGATGCACGACTTTGAAACGAATCTGCCCGAGCAGACGGATATTCGTTTTTTATTACCTTCGCGTCGAGTATAAACAAGGTTTATCAGCCACTTGTTTTTTCATATTTTTTTGCAAGTGGTAGATCTTGGTTTACATTTGGACTTTGGATGTGATCTTTGGCTTGAAAAGGTTGGTGACCACTGCATAACGCAAACCCAGTCAAACGTTTGACTGCAGTATCTTCTATTCTATGCGCCTTATAATCCGGTGCGCCCTATATATGAAAACAGTTCTAAAATAGGCCATTCATTGAACGTGCGCCTTATAATCCGGTGCGCCTTATAGTGCGGAAAATACGGTAGTTACTTTGGATCATATAGGCCTATATATACAATATATATATATATATATATATATATATATATATATATATATATATATATATACACACTCACCTAAAGGATTATTAGGAACACCTGTTCAATTTCTCATTAATGCAATTATCTAATCAACCAATCACATGGCAGTTGCTTCAATGCATTTAGGGGTGTGGTCCTGGTCAAGACACTCTCCTGAACTCCAAACTGAATGTCAGAATGGGAAAGAAAGGTGATTTAAGCAATTTTGAGCGTGGCATGGTTGTTGGTGCCAGACGGGCCGGTCTGAGTATTTCACAATCTGCTCAGTTACTGGGATTTTCACGCACAACCATTTCTAGGGTTTACAAAGAATGGTGTGAAAAGGGAAAAACATCCAGTATGCGACAGTCCTGTGGGCGAAAATGCCTTGTTGATGCTAGAGGTCAGAGGAGAATGGGCCGACTGATGATAAACTGCATGATTTTCTGGACTAAAGCAAACCAGTTTTTCCATGTTAACTCAATAATGCATGCTTACACACACACACACACACACACACACACACACACACACACACACACACACACACACACACACACACACACACACACACACACACACACACACACACACACACACACACACACACACACAGAGAGAGAGAGAGAAATAAACATACACAAATACAAATATGTGTTTAATGTTTTGGAATATGTTATTGAGAAAATATATGTATTGGTCTATTAGAATTCCTTTGTGATCTAATAATATAAAAAAGAAAAGAAAAAAAAAAGAAAAAATGATTGCTTTTTAAAGCATTTGTTTGTTTCCCAATACTGAAAACTAATGAAAAGGTCATATGTAATACTGCTGCTCCCTCTAGTGGACAGTGGTATTACAGCTCCCATCTTACAGTTGAAGTGATTGAATGAATTAATGAATGGGAATTTGGTTTTTCACTTATATCTCGGGAACCAGAAGGCGAAAAATTCTGAAACTCAGAGCATAGATAGTGCTTGAGGAGCCCTGTTGAATGAGACCATCAATTATTTACTATGATTTACCATGTTTCTAGCGTGATTTACCACATTACTAGCAATTATGTGAAGTGTCAGTGCAAATGAAGTGATAAACACTGACAAAATATGATTGTGTTATAATAGTTATTGTAATATAAGTATTTTCCTTGTTAACTCAATAATGCATGCTTACACACACACACACACACACACACACACACACACACACACACACACACACACACACACACACACACACACACACACACACACACACACACACACACACACAGATACAAATATGTTTTCAATGTCTTTAGGATGTGTTATTGTGAAAAAATATTTTAATGGTCTAACCATTTCATATATTTCATTGTGATCTATATTATCAGTCCAATAATAATAATAAAAAAAAATAGCTTTAACCATTTGTTTGTTGGCCAAAGCTGAAAGCTGATAAAAAGATTAATACTATGTCTAATACTGCTGCTCCCTCTAGTTGACAACAGTGGAATTACAGCCTCCATCTTACAGTTGAAGTGTTTGAATGAATGAATGGGAATTTGGTTTTTCACTTATATCTCGGGAACCAGAAGGCGAAAAATTCTGAAACTCAGAGCATAGATAGTGCTTGAAGAGCCCTGTTGAATGAGACCATCACAGTGTTTTTGGGCAATTGGGGCAGGGACTTATGACCGTTCAAAGGCATGTATTTTGAGGCTTTTATCTCTGGAATGCCCAGGGCAAATTACACCACATTTGAATCGAAGCTAGCCAAGGATGGGCCCTTTCCAACGAGCTCTCACACAAGGTTCGGGGTGGTCTGGGTCGGGAGTTACGGCGGTTCAAAATCGGGGGTCCCGCGGTCTAGCGATCCGCGGGGGGGGGGGGGGCGCGCTCCCGAGGCCCGCGATGACACGTTTCGATCAAGAGCCCGGAGAGGACCTTACCATAAAAATTTGAGCGCGCAACGACTTTCCGTTTTCGAGTTATGAGTGAATTTGTACTGGGGGGGCGTGGCCTAAATGCCGTTTTACTTTCGTTTTCATGTTAAATGTTAAAATAATGATTTTATAAAGTCTAAATATGAATTATATAACAATATTAGGGAGTAGTATGATGAAATGACAGCAGGGGGCAGTAAAATACCACTTATTGGCTTAATATGGTATTCATTTTAAGGCCACATATTGAAGTGACCCTATTATAGCTATCCAAATGAAGTAGTTCAACTTTTTCTGACAATTATTGATCTAGTGAGTCCAGAGAATTGTATTGCACTGTTTTTTAACATTATTTTATAAACATTATATGATCATATGGAAAACACAATTTACAGCCAATACAGGCAATTTACCATAGGAAATATATGGTTTTAAAGCTTTTTAACAGTTATAGCGCCACCTATGGTCCGATCTTCATAAAAATTTCCATGCTTCTTTAGCATGTTATGTCACATATGCTCATCAATTTTTGTGAAGTTCTGAGTTTTCATTTAGGATTTATAGGCTTTTTAGTGTATTTTGCCAAGCCCATTTTCTAAATGACCCTATTACAGCCATCCAAATGCAAAATTTCAACTTTTTTTCGATAATTATTGATCTAGAGAGTCCAGAGAATTGCCCTAGACTGGTCTGGTTCTGATCGGGCGAAAAACCAGGGACTAGTTCGCAAAAGTAGGTTTTTAACATGTTTGCGAATATTTAATGAACGGTTTGATTGACAGCAGTGATTCTTGAGGCAAAGTTGTTCAGCATGAGCAGATCTATCAAATGATATGCATACTGTGTTGATGTGTGCAACACCACGTGATTACAGAGGGCGTAAACCTCGTTAGCGACAACTAGTGGCCGATTTCTTTCAAAATTCTTACAGACCTCTAGGGCCATGAGTCGAACATGCCCATCGAGTTTTGTTCCGATCGGCCTCCGTTAACCTTGTCTAATAGGTGCTCAACTTCATTGGCCAATGGCGGCCATGTTTTTTGAGATACACCAATGTCCTCATAGATATACATGGCACCCTGGACCAAGAGACTTCATGCCAATTTTCAAGTCAATTGGACTAACGGTCAGGTGGTTATAGCCCTTTTCATGTTTTTTTCATGTTATAACGCCACCTAGTGTTCAATCGTCGCGATTTTTTTACTGTGACCCCAGATTGAACTCATACACATGTGTACTGAGTTTGGTGAGAATATCTAATTTCGTTCATGAGTTATAACCATTTTAGTAAACTGGCTCCGCCTCCTGCGAACGTTTTGACGCCCCTTAGCAACCGTGGATCGAAATTTCAACTTTTTTTCGATAATTATTGATAATCAGACTCCAGAGAACATTTCTGCACTGATTTGGTTCCAATTGGCCAAAAAAAAACCTCTACTAGTTTGCAAAAGTAGGTTTTGGACAAAATTCAAAATGGCGGAAAAATTTGCATACCGGAAATGAAATTTAAGATATACATTTTGTCCGTCTTGAGACAAGGATTGCAGTGATATAAGACACTTGAGTCTGTGACAAAGGGTTAAGGAGATTTAAGCAAAAACGTGATTTTTTTTTGTTTTTTGCACTATAGCGCCACCTATGGGCCAATCGGGGTCATACTCTCTGAACCTCTCCTCGATTTTTGTACTACCTTCTGGCCAAGTTTCAAGTCTCTAGCACTTACGGTTTGGGCTGCACGATGCGTTTTACGGCAGAATAATAATAATAATTAAAGCTGCAAGCAGCATTTAGCGGGGTTCAAGCAATCAAGGCCTTTAAGCACAAAAGCATCAAAAGTTATTACGTTTTATTTAGCAAGCATGACATAATAGACGGAAAAGACCATTTACAGCCAATACAGGTAGTTTACCATGGGAAATATATGGTTTTAAAGCTTTTTAACAGTTATAGCGCCACCTATGGTCCAATCTCCATAAAAATGTCCATGCTTCTTTAGCATATTATGTCACATATGCTCATCAATTTTTGTGAAGTTCTGAGTTTTTATTAAGGATTTATAGGCTTTTTAGTGTATTTTGCCACGCCCATTTTCTAAATGACCCTATTACAGCCATTCAAATGCAAAAGTTCAACTTTTTTTCGATAATTATTGATCGAGAGAGTCCAGAGAATTGCCCTAGACTGGTCTGGTTCTGATCGGGCGAAAAACCAGGGACTAGTTCGCAAAAGTAGGTTTTTAACATGTTTGTGAATATTTAATGAACGGTTTGATTGACAGCAGTGGCTCTTGAGGCAAAGTTGTTCAGCATGAGCAGATCTATCAAATGATATGCATATTGTGTTGATGTGTGCAACACCACGTGATTACAGAGGGCGTAAACCTTGTTAGCGCCAACTAGTGGTCGATTTCTTTCAAAATTCTTACATACCTCTAGGGCCATGAGTCGAACATGCCCACTGAGTTTTGTTTCAATCAGCCACCGTTAACCTTGTCTAATAGGTGCTCAAACTTCATTGGCCGATGGCGGCCATGTTTTTTGAGATACACCAATGTCCTCATAGACATACATGACACCTTGGACCAAGACACTGCATACCAATTTTCAAGTCAATCGGACTAACGGTCAGGTGGTTATAGCCTGTTTTATGTTTTTTTCATGTTATAGCGCCACCATGTGGCCAATCGCCGCTATTTTTTTACTGTGACCTCAGATTGACCTCTTACACATGTGTACCGAGTTTGGTGAAAATATCTCATTTCGTTCACGAGTTATAGCCATTTTAGTAAAATGAGCTCCGCCTCCTGCAAACGTTTTGACGCCCCTTAGCAACATGGATCGAAATTTCAACTTTTTTTCGATAATTATTGATAACCAGACTCCAGAGAACATGTATGCACTTTTTTGGTTCCGATCAGGCAAAAAACCAGGGACTAGTTCGCAAAAGTAGGTTTTGGACAAAATTCAAAATGGCGGAAAATTTTTCCAGGCGGAAATGAAATCGGAGATATACATTTTGTCCGTCTTGAGCCAAGGATTACAGTGATATAAGATACTTGAGTCTATGACAAACGGTCTAGGAGTTATGGCTGATTTCATACTTTTGCTTGCTGTAGCGCCACCTATTGGCCAATCGTTGTCATACTTTGATAGGTTCTCCCCAAATTGAGGACTACCATTTGGCTGAGTTTCAAGTCTCCAGCATTTACGGTTTGGGCTGCACGATGCGTTTTAGGGGAAAATAATAATAATAAAAATCCTTACAATAACAATAGGTGTTCAGCACTTCGTGCTTGAACCCCTAATTAAAGCTGCAAGCAGCATTTAGCGGGGTTCAAGCAATTAAGGCCTTTAAGCACAAAAGCATCAAAAGTTATTACGTTTTATTTAGCAAGCATGACATAATAGACGGAAAAGACCATTTACAGCCAATACACGTAGTTTACCATGGGAAATATATGGTTTTAAAGCTTTTTAACAGTTATAGCGCCACCTATGGTCCGATCCCCATAAAAATGTCCATGCTTCTTTAGCATGTTATGTCACATATGCTCATCAATTTTTGTGAAGTTCTGAGTTTTTATTAAGGATTTATAGGCTTTTTAGTGTATTTTGCCACGCCCATTTTCTAAATGACCCTATTACAGCCATTCAAATGCAAAAGTTCAACTTTTTTTCGATAATTATTGATCTAGAGAGTCCAGAGAATTGCCCTAGACTGGTCTGGTTCTGATCGGGCGAAAAACCAGGGACTAGTTCGCAAAAGTAGGTTTTTAACATGTTTGCGAATATTTAATGAACGGTTTGATTGACAGCAGTGGCTCTTGAGGCAAAGTTGTTCAGCATGAGCAGATCTATCAAATGATATGCATATTGTGTTGATGTGTGCAACACCACGTGATTACAGAGGGCGTAAACCTTGTTAGCGCCAACTAGTGGTCGATTTCTTTCAAAATTCTTACAGACCTCTAGGGCCATGAGTCGAACATGCCCACTGAGTTTTGTTTCAATCAGCCACCGTTAACCTTGTCTAATAGGTGCTCAAACTTCATTGGCCGATGGCGGCCATGTTTTTTGAGATACACCAATGTCCTCAGACATACATGACACCTTGGACCAAGACACTGCATACCAATTTTCAAGTCAATCGGACTAACGGTCAGGTGGTTATAGCCTGTTTTATGTTTTTTTCATGTTATAGCGCCACCATGTGGCCAATCGCCGCTATTTTTTTACTGTGACCTCAGATTGACCTCTTACACATGTGTACCGAGTTTGGTGAAAATATCTCATTTCGTTCACGAGTTATAGCCATTTTAGTAAAATGAGCTCCGCCTCCTGCAAACGTTTTGACGCCCCTTAGCAACTGTGGATCGAAATTTCAACTTTTTTTCGATAATTATTGATAACCAGACTCCAGAGAACATGTATGCACTTTTTTGGTTCCGATTGGCCAAAAAAACCCTCTACTAGTTTGCAAAAGTAGGTTTTAGACAAAATTCAAAATGGCGGAAAAATTTGCATACCGGAAATGAAATTGAAGATATACATTTTGTCCGTCTTGAGACAAGGATTACAGTGATATAAGACACTTGAGTCTGTGACAAAGGGTTAAGGAGATTTAAGCAAAACCGTGATTTTTTTTGGTTTTTGGCACTATAGCGCCACCTATGGGCCAATCGGGGTCATACTCTCTGAACCTCTCCTCGATTTTTGTACTACCTTCTGGCCAAGTTTCAAGTCTCTAGCACTTACGGTTTGGGCTGCACGATGCGTTTTACGGCAGAAGAATAATAATAATAATTAAAGCTGCAAGCAGCATTTATCGGGGTTCAAGCAGTTAAGGCCTTTAAGCACAAAAGCATCAAAAGTGATTAAGTTTTATTTAGCAAGCATGTAACCACTGAAGTAATAGATGGAAAACACCATTTAGAGCCAATACAGGCAATGTACCATAGGAAATGTATGGTTTTAAAGTTTTTTTAACAGTTATAACGCCACCTTTGGTCCGATCTCCATAAAATTTGGCATGCTTGTTAATGTTATGTCACATATGCTCACCAATTGATGATCGGTTCACGAGCAGCTTTAACTGAGCCTCGAGTCTACAGCGATCTGTCAGACACATTAAAGAGTCACAAAACGGTATTTATTGTTTAAATGTCTAAAAAATGACTACATTTGAAAGGTGAGACTTTGTTTCATATCAAAAGTACTTGTCTGTCAGCGCGCAGTCTTTTCTCTGATCCGCAATGTATTTTTCACTGCGTGAGAACTTGGTGTGGTGTGAGAGTGGCGTCGCTTGTCAGACATGGCAACAGTAACTAAAGTGGGCGGGTCTTTGCGAACGGTCATTGACAGTATGGACGGGGATTCGCCAGTCCCAATTCAAAACAAATTTCATCACAATCCATCATTGTTCGTTTCAAACATGTGAGAGCATCAAAATGATCCATGGGTGAAATTGATTGGATTTAATTAATTTTTTTGTCAGTTCCTATCATAATTTTAAAATTTTGGCGTTATTGTTTAGCTATTTACCCATGTTTTCAAATTTCCTTTGTTTTTTTGTTGTTGTCGTCTCGATCGGACTAACAGCTTTGAAGATAACCACAATTTTTTAAAGCTCTAAATGACACTTACAAAAACCATAAGGCGAAACCTGGCATGTTTGGTATTGTTGGACTCGGCAAGGATTCTTAGGAGGTCACTCCTGTGAAAAAAACATGGGCTTGAAACTTCTAAGGCTCCTTCAAGGCATTGTGCCAATGACGTATAGTGAGTTTTTTGAGATACACCAATGTTCTCATAGACTATCATGGCACCCTGGACAAAGACACTAGCCACGTTTCCACTGTCGGGCCAGGGCCGGGCCGTGCTAGTGCGTGCCAGGGCCAGTCGCGTTTCCACTGTCACTTCCGGGGCTTGATCGGGGCTTACTCTGGGCCAACGGCCAGGATTTCTGGCCCATCGAATACCTTGGGCCAGCTCGGGCTAGAGGCGTGGTCAAGGTAAAAGGCGGAGTTTATCGGTGTTAGGGAAAGTTATATTGCGGGCGCAGTACAAGGCGCTTAAAACGCACAATGGACAAAGCGGTGCCCAGAGAAGGAACTTTCCATGGTTCGACTTGATGGACGGTGTGCTGGGTCACCGTCCCTCTGTTAGTGGAGGGACAAGTCGGGACACTATGGCAGCCGCGGACGGTGAGTTAATACATGCTATCTTCATAAATTCTAAGTTTTCTAACTTCCTAAGAAAACAAATAAAATATTGCATAAGTGGCTCATATACGTGTTTATGTTTTGTGTGCTAGAATCGTCATCCCAGAGTGCTTTATTTGACTCAGAAGTGGAGCAGGGACCGTCTACTACACTTGTATGACGTTTGACGTTTGATCCAGGAAGGTGTGTTAAGGGCGGGGTTTAGGGCAGCGCTGCAGGGCTAATGGCCCGGCAGTGGAAACGCAAGCCCGGTGTTTGAGGCCTGAGGCCACTGGCCCGGCTCGGCTCGCTGTTAGCCCTAACCCGGACCTGGCCTGACAGTGGAAACGCGGCTACTGCGTGCCAATTTTCAGTAGACTAACGGTTGGGTGCGCTTATAGCTATTTTCATGATTTTTTTCACTGTTATAGCGCCACCAAGTGGCCAATTGTCACGATTTTTTTCATGTCAACTCAGATTGAGCTTATGAACATGTGTCCCAAGTTTAGCGAAAATATCTCTTTCCGCTCACAAGTTATAACCATTTTATAGCGCCACCAAGTGGCCAATTGTCGTGATTTTTTTCACGTGACCTCAGAATGAGTTCATGAACATGTGTCCCAAGTTTTGCGAAAATATCTCTTTCCGTTCACAAGTTATAACCATTTTATAGTGCCACCTAGTGGCCAATTGTTGCGATTTTTTTCAAGTGATCTCAGACTGAGCTCAGGAAGATGTATCCCAAATTTAGCAAAAAAATCTCTTTCCGTTCACAATTTATAACCGTTTTAGTAAAAGTGGCCCTGCTGCCATCAAATATTTTGGTTCCCCTTATCGACCATTAATTGAAATTTTGAATTGTTTGGATGATTATTGATTGTCAGACTCCAGAGAATATTCTTGCAGTGGTTTGGTTCCGATCGGGCCAAAAACCCAGGAGAAGTTCGCAAAAATAGGTTTTTCAAAAAAATGCAATTTACTCAAAATTGGCGCCATAAGGGCGAGCAAATCGGAGATAGCCATTTTGTCCGCCTTGAGCCAAGGATTCCAACGATATAAGACACTTGATCCTGGGACAAACGGTCTAAGAGTTATGAGCGATTTAGTACTTTTGGTTGCTGTAGCGCCACCTATGGGCCAATTGGGGTCATACTCTGATAGGTTGTCCCCAAATTGAGGCCTACCATCTGGCCAGGTTTCACGTCTCTAGGCCTTACGGTTTGTCCTGCACGATGCGTTTTACGAATCCTTACAATTACAATAGGGTTTCAGCATTTCATGCTTGAACCCCTAATAAGAATGAAGGCTTTTTGCCAGTTATAGCGCCACCTATGGTCCGATCTCCATGAAACTCTGCATGCTTCCTCACCATGTTCTGACACATATGCTCATCAATTTTTGTGAAGTTCTGAGTTTTCATTTGGGATTTATAGGCTTTTTAGTGTATTTTGCCACGCCCCTTTTCTAAATGACCCTGTTACAGCCACCCAAATGCAAAAGTTCAACTTTTTTTCGATAATTATTGATCTAGAGAGTCCAGAGAATTGTCCTAGACTGGTTTGGTTCCGATCGGGCCAAAAACCAGGGACTAGTTCGCAAAAGTAGGTTTTGGACAAAATCCGACATAGCAGAAAATTTTCCCTGCCTACATCCAAATCGGAGATGGCCATTTTGTCCGCCTTGAGCCAAGGATTCCAACGATATAAGACACTTGATCCTGGGACAAACGGTCTAAGAGTTATGAGCGATTTAGTACTTTTGGTTGCTGTAGCGCCACCTATGGGCCAATTGGGGTCATACTCTGATAGGTTGTCCCCAAATTGAGGCCTACCATCTGGCCAGGTTTCACGTCTCTAGGCCTTACGGTTTGTCCTGCACGATGCGTTTTACGAATCCTTACAATTACAATAGGGTTTCAGCATTTCATGCTTGAACCCCTAATAAGAATGAAGGCTTTTTGCCAGTTATAGCGCCACCTATGGTCCGATCTCCATGAAACTCTGCATGCTTCCTCACCATGTTCTGACACATATGCTCATCAATTTTTGTGAAGTTCTGAGTTTTCATTTGGGATTTATAGGCTTTTTAGTGTATTTTGCCACGCCCCTTTTCTAAATGACCCTGTTACAGCCACCCAAATGCAAAAGTTCAACTTTTTTTCGATAATTATTGATCTAGAGAGTCCAGAGAATTGTCCTAGACTGGTTTGGTTCCGATCGGGCCAAAAACCAGGGACTAGTTCGCAAAAGTAGGTTTTGGACAAAATCCGACATAGCAGAAAATTTTCCCTGCCTACATCCAAATCGGAGATGGCCATTTTGTCCGCCTTGAGCCAAGGATTCCAACGATATAAGACACTTGATCCTGGGACAAACGGTCTAAGAGTTATGAGCGATTTAGTACTTTTGGTTGCTGTAGCGCCACCTATGGGCCAATTGGGGTCATACTCTGATAGGTTGTCCCCAAATTGAGGCCTACCATCTGGCCAGGTTTCACGTCTCTAGGCCTTACGGTTTGTCCTGCACGATGCGTTTTACGAATCCTTACAATTACAATAGGGTTTCAGCATTTCATGCTTGAACCCTTAATAAGAATGAAGGCTTTTTGCCAGTTATAGCGCCACCTATGGTCCGATCTCCATGAAACTCTGCATGCTTCCTCACCATGTTCTGACACATATGCTCATCAATTTTTGTGAAGTTCTGAGTTTTCATTTGGGATTTATAGGCTTTTTAGTGTATTTTGCCACGCCCCTTTTCTAAATGACCCTGTTACAGCCACCCAAATGCAAAAGTTCAACTTTTTTTCGATAATTATTGATCTAGAGAGTCCAGAGAATTGTCCTAGACTGGTTTGGTTCCGATCGGGCCAAAAACCAGGGACTAGTTCGCAAAAGTAGGTTTTGGACAAAATCCGACATAGCAGAAAATTTTCCCTGCCTACATCCAAATCGGAGATGGCCATTTTGTCCGCCTTGAGCCAAGGATTCCAACGATATAAGACACTTGATCCTGGGACAAACGGTCTAAGAGTTATGAGCGATTTAGTACTTTTGGTTGCTGTAGCGCCACCTATGGGCCAATTGGGGTCATACTCTGATAGGTTGTCCCCAAATTGAGGCCTACCATCTGGCCAGGTTTCACGTCTCTAGGCCTTACGGTTTGTCCTGCACGATGCGTTTTACGAATCCTTACAATTACAATAGGGTTTCAGCATTTCATGCTTGAACCCCTAATAAGAATGAAGGCTTTTTGCCAGTTATAGCGCCACCTATGGTCCGATCTCCATGAAACTCTGCATGCTTCCTCACCATGTTCTGACACATATGCTCATCAATTTTTGTGAAGTTCTGAGTTTTCATTTGGGATTTATAGGCTTTTTAGTGTATTTTGCCACGCCCCTTTTCTAAATGACCCTGTTACAGCCACCCAAATGCAAAAGTTCAACTTTTTTTCGATAATTATTGATCTAGAGAGTCCAGAGAATTGTCCTAGACTGGTTTGGTTCCGATCGGGCCAAAAACCAGGGACTAGTTCGCAAAAGTAGGTTTTGGACAAAATCCGACATAGCAGAAAATTTTCCCTGCCTACATCCAAATCGGAGATGGCCATTTTGTCCGCCTTGAGCCAAGGATTCCAACGATATAAGACACTTGATCCTGGGACAAACGGTCTAAGAGTTATGAGCGATTTAGTACTTTTGGTTGCTGTAGCGCCACCTATGGGCCAATTGGGGTCATACTCTGATAGGTTGTCCCCAAATTGAGGCCTACCATCTGGCCAGGTTTCACGTCTCTAGGCCTTACGGTTTGTCCTGCACGATGCGTTTTACGAATCCTTACAATTACAATAGGGTTTCAGCATTTCATGCTTGAACCCCTAATAAGAATGAAGGCTTTTTGCCAGTTATAGCGCCACCTATGGTCCGATCTCCATGAAACTCTGCATGCTTCCTCACCATGTTCTGACACATATGCTCATCAATTTTTGTGAAGTTCTGAGTTTTCATTTGGGATTTATAGGCTTTTTAGTGTAT
The DNA here is from genome assembly GCF_965113295.1 of Leuciscus leuciscus. Lineage (NCBI taxonomy): Eukaryota > Metazoa > Chordata > Actinopteri > Cypriniformes > Leuciscidae > Leuciscus > Leuciscus leuciscus. The sequence goes on along the minus strand of NC_138727.1, from coordinate 25,742,518 downwards.
TTTGCCACGCCCCTTTTCTAAATGACCCTGTTACAGCCACCCAAATGCAAAAGTTCAACTTTTTTTCGATAATTATTGATCTAGAGAGTCCAGAGAATTGTCCTAGACTGGTTTGGTTCCGATCGGGCCAAAAACCAGGGACTAGTTCGCAAAAGTAGGTTTTGGACAAAATCCGACATAGCAGAAAATGTTCCCTGCCTACATCCAAATCGGAGATGGCCATTTTGTCCGCCTTGAGCCAAGGATTCCAACGATATAAGACACTTGATCCTGGGACAAACGGTCTAAGAGTTATGAGCGATTTAGTACTTTTGGTTGCTGTAGCGCCACCTATGGGCCAATTGGGGTCATACTCTGATAGGTTGTCCCCAAATTGAGGCCTACCATCTGGCCAGGTTTCACGTCTCTAGGCCTTACGGTTTGTCCTGCACGATGCGTTTTACGAATCCTTACAATTACAATAGGGTTTCAGCATTTCATGCTTGAACCCCTAATAAGAATGAAGGCTTTTTGCCAGTTATAGCGCCACCTATGGTCCGATCTCCATGAAACTCTGCATGCTTCCTCACCATGTTCTGACACATATGCTCATCAATTTTTGTGAAGTTCTGAGTTTTCATTTGGGATTTATAGGCTTTTTAGTGTATTTTGCCACGCCCCTTTTCTAAATGACCCTGTTACAGCCACCCAAATGCAAAAGTTCAACTTTTTTTCGATAATTATTGATCTAGAGAGTCCAGAGAATTGTCCTAGACTGGTTTGGTTCCGATCGGGCCAAAAACCAGGGACTAGTTCGCAAAAGTAGGTTTTGGACAAAATCCGACATAGCAGAAAATTTTCCCTGCCTACATCCAAATCGGAGATGGCCATTTTGTCCGCCTTGAGCCAAGGATTCCAACGATATAAGACACTTGATCCTGGGACAAACGGTCTAAGAGTTATGAGCGATTTAGTACTTTTGGTTGCTGTAGCGCCACCTATGGGCCAATTGGGGTCATACTCTGATAGGTTGTCCCCAAATTGAGGCCTACCATCTGGCCAGGTTTCACGTTTCTAGGCCTTACGGTTTGTCCTGCACGATGCATTTTACGAATCCTTACAATTACAATAGGGTTTCAGCATTTCATGCTTGAACCCCTAATAAGAATGAAGGCTTTTTGCCAGTTATAGCGCCACCTATGGTCCGATCTCCATGAAACTCTGCATGCTTCCTCGCCATGTTCTGACACATATGCTCATCAATTTTTGTGAAGTTCTGAGTTTTCATTTGGGATTTATAGGCTTTTTAGTGTATTTTGCCACGCCCCTTTTCTAAATGACCCTGTTACAGCCACCCAAATGCAAAAGTTCAACTTTTTTTCGATAATTATTGATCTAGAGAGTCCAGAGAATTGTCCTAGACTGGTTTGGTTCCGATCGGGCCAAAAACCAGGGACTAGTTCGCAAAAGTAGGTTTTGGACAAAATCCGACATAGCAGAAAATTTTCCCTGCCTACATCCAAATCGGAGATGGCCATTTTGTCCGCCTTGAGCCAAGGATTCCAACGATATAAGACACTTGATCCTGGGACAAACGGTCTAAGAGTTATGGGCGATTTAGTACTTTTGGTTGCTGTAGCGCCACCTATGGGCCAATTGGGGTCATACTCTGATAGGTTGTCCCCAAATTGAGGCCTACCATCTGGCCAGGTTTCACGTCTCTAGGCCTTACGGTTTGTCCTGCACGATGCGTTTTACGAATCCTTACAATTACAATAGGGTTTCAGCATTTCATGCTTGAACCCCTAATAAGAATGAAGGCTTTTTGCCAGTTATAGCGCCACCTATGGTCCGATCTCCATGAAACTCTGCATGCTTCCTCACCATGTTCTGACACATATGCTCATCAATTTTTGTGAAGTTCTGAGTTTTCATTTGGGATTTATAGGCTTTTTAGTGTATTTTGCCACGCCCCTTTTCTAAATGACCCTGTTACAGCCACCCAAATGCAAAAGTTCAACTTTTTTTCGATAATTATTGATCTAGAGAGTCCAGAGAATTGTCCTAGACTGGTTTGGTTCCGATCGGGCCAAAAACCAGGGACTAGTTCGCAAAAGTAGGTTTTGGACAAAATCCGACATAGCAGAAAATTTTCCCTGCCTACATCCAAATCGGAGATGGCCATTTTGTCCGCCTTGAGCCAAGGATTCCAACGATATAAGACACTTGATCCTGGGACAAACGGTCTAAGAGTTATGAGCGATTTAGTACTTTTGGTTGCTGTAGCGCCACCTATGGGCCAATTGGGGTCATACTCTGATAGGTTGTCCCCAAATTGAGGCCTACCATCTGGCCAGGTTTCACGTCTCTAGGCCTTACGGTTTGTCCTGCACGATGCGTTTTACGAATCCTTACAATTACAATAGGGTTTCAGCATTTCATGCTTGAACCCCTAATAAGAATGAAGGCTTTTTGCCAGTTATAGCGCCACCTATGGTCCGATCTCCATGAAACTCTGCATGCTTCCTCACCATGTTCTGACACATATGCTCATCAATTTTTGTGAAGTTCTTAGTTTTCATTTGGGATTTATAGGCTTTTTAGTGTATTTTGCCACGCCCCTTTTCTAAATGACCCTGTTACAGCCACCCAAATGCAAAAGTTCAACTTTTTTTCGATAATTATTGATCTAGAGAGTCCAGAGAATTGTCCTAGACTGGTTTGGTTCCGATCGGGCCAAAAACCAGGGACTAGTTCGCAAAAGTAGGTTTTGGACAAAATCCGACATAGCAGAAAATGTTCCCTGCCTACATCCAAATCGGAGATGGCCATTTTGTCCGCCTTGAGCCAAGGATTCCAACGATATAAGACACTTGATCCTGGGACAAACGGTCTAAGAGTTATGAGCGATTTAGTACTTTTGGTTGCTGTAGCGCCACCTATGGGCCAATTGGGGTCATACTCTGATAGGTTGTCCCCAAATTGAGGCCTACCATCTGGCCAGGTTTCACGTCTCTAGGCCTTACGGTTTGTCCTGCACGATGCGTTTTACGAATCCTTACAATTACAATAGGGTTTCAGCATTTCATGCTTGAACCCCTAATAAGAATGAAGGCTTTTTGCCAGTTATAGCGCCACCTATGGTCCGATCTCCATGAAACTCTGCATGCTTCCTCACCATGTTCTGACACATATGCTCATCAATTTTTGTGAAGTTCTGAGTTTTCATTTGGGATTTATAGGCTTTTTAGTGTATTTTGCCACGCCCCTTTTCTAAATGACCCTGTTACAGCCACCCAAATGCAAAAGTTCAACTTTTTTTCGATAATTATTGATCTAGAGAGTCCAGAGAATTGTCCTAGACTGGTTTGGTTCCGATCGGGCCAAAAACCAGGGACTAGTTCGCAAAAGTAGGTTTTGGACAAAATCCGACATAGCAGAAAATTTTCCCTGCCTACATCCAAATCGGAGATGGCCATTTTGTCCGCCTTGAGCCAAGGATTCCAACGATATAAGACACTTGATCCTGGGACAAACGGTCTAAGAGTTATGAGCGATTTAGTACTTTTGGTTGCTGTAGCGCCACCTATGGGCCAATTGGGGTCATACTCTGATAGGTTGTCCCCAAATTGAGGCCTACCATCTGGCCAGGTTTCACGTCTCTAGGCCTTACGGTTTGTCCTGCACGATGCGTTTTACGAATCCTTACAATTACAATAGGGTTTCAGCATTTCATGCTTGAACCCCTAATAAGAATGAAGGCTTTTTGCCAGTTATAGCGCCACCTATGGTCCGATCTCCATGAAACTCTGCATGCTTCCTCGCCATGTTCTGACACATATGCTCATAAATTTTTGTGAAGTTCTGAGTTTTCATTTGGGATTTATAGGCTTTTTAGTGTATTTTGCCACGCCCCTTTTCTAAATGACCCTGTTACAGCCACCCAAATGCAAAAGTTCAACTTTTTTTCGATAATTATTGATCTAGAGAGTCCAGAGAATTGTCCTAGACTGGTTTGGTTCCGATCGGGCCAAAAACCAGGGACTAGTTCGCAAAAGTAGGTTTTGGACAAAATCCGACATAGCAGAAAATTTTCCCTGCCTACATCCAAATCGGAGATGGCCATTTTGTCCGCCTTGAGCCAAGGATTCCAACGATATAAGACACTTGATCCTGGGACAAACGGTCTAAGAGTTATGAGCGATTTAGTACTTTTGGTTGCTGTAGCGCCACCTATGGGCCAATTGGGGTCATACTCTGATAGGTTGTCCCCAAATTGAGGCCTACCATCTGGCCAGGTTTCACGTCTCTAGGCCTTACGGTTTGTCCTGCACGATGCGTTTTACGAATCCTTACAATTACAATAGGGTTTCAGCATTTCATGCTTGAACCCCTAATAAGAATGAAGGCTTTTTGCCAGTTATAGCGCCACCTATGGTCCGATCTCCATGAAACTCTGCATGCTTCCTCACCATGTTCTGACACATATGCTCATCAATTTTTGTGAAGTTCTGAGTTTTCATTTGGGATTTATAGGCTTTTTAGTGTATTTTGCCACGCCCCTTTTCTAAATGACCCTGTTACAGCCACCCAAATGCAAAAGTTCAACTTTTTTTCGACAATTATTGATCTAGAGAGTCCAGAGAATTGTCCTAGACTGGTTTGGTTCCGATCGGGCCAAAAACCAGGGACTAGTTCGCAAAAGTAGGTTTTGGACAAAATCCGACATAGCAGAAAATTTTCCCTGCCTACATCCAAATCGGAGATGGCCATTTTGTCCGTCTTGAGCCAAGGATTCCAACGATATAAGACACTTGATCCTGGGACAAACGGTCTAAGAGTTATGAGCGATTTAGTACTTTTGGTTGCTGTAGCGCCACCTATGGGCCAATTGGGGTCATACTCTGATAGGTTGTCCCCAAATTGAGGCCTACCATCTGGCCAGGTTTCACGTCTCTAGGCCTTACGGTTTGTCCTGCACGATGCGTTTTACGAATCCTTACAATTACAATAGGGTTTCAGCATTTCATGCTTGAACCCCTAATTAAAGCTGCAAGCAGCATTTATCGGGGTTCAAGCTATTAAAGGTCCCATGACATGCTACTTTTTGTAGGCTTTAATATAGGCCTTAGTGGTCCCTAGTACTGTATCTGAAATCTCTTTCCAAAAAATCAGCCTCGGTGCAGAATTATAGCCACTACAAGCCAGTCCCAGAATGAGCTTCCTTCAGACGGGCCGTTTCGCTGTCTGTAGCTTTAAATACTAATGAGGAGGAGAAAGGCGGCGCGAGGTGGAGGGTGGGTGTGGCCTTGACCATCTTGCGCAACGGTAACGTGGCGTGCATGTTTACGTTGGATATAGCAATGGCACGAAGACACGCAGTCTTTCAAGCATTTCAGTTTGACCCAGAATCTGATCCAGATGGAGAAGCAACAGATGAAGAAGTTGCAACTCAGCGGCTCCAGCAGGACGTTTCCGAATGGTTAGTTTAAAATATTATGTCTGGATACGGTACTTTATTCGGATGGTTTACAGTTATCATCATGTAGCTAACGCGAACCTACTGTTGCCTTTTCATGAGAGATTTGTAACGTCTGTATTTATCTTATTACAATTACATCAAGCTCTGGGATCTTGAAATGCGGATATCGCGCGCGCCATATAACCAACAGGAAAACGGTTATCCAAATAACAAAGACCTGTACCACACTCGCGTTACAGTGTGTGTATTCACACACATAAACTGCATAGCTGCATAGCTAATGTTACAGCCACATTCTACGTGTAAAATCTAGGTAACCATAAACAGTAAAGCAACACACTTATATATCATTAGTTGACTTACTTGTCCGAGGTGTGTAGCTGAGCCAAAGAGAGTGATCCAGACTTTAGTTTCAGACGTTCAGCAAGCCCAGCTCTGTATTGACCCTTCGGTGTTCATTTGTACATCCAATTATTGAGCAATTGTTATGCTTCGCTCGCTCAAAAGCCATGATCTCTCGTGGACAAACTAAAATCGCGCGCGCGTTCCTACTTCCTAGCGCATTTTCTCATGGGCGGAAAATATTCTCTGGGCGGGCAAAGCAGAGACAGGGGAGGTAACATTTCCTCCTTATGACGTCATAAGGAGGAGATTCAAGATCAGCGCGTATGAGCCTCCATTTTCTCAAAGGCAGAGAAAGATAGCAAAAGCTCGATTTACACCGATTGAAATTTTTAGAAACTTGGGGACCATATACAGGCTAGGGGAACTCATATTAATGTTAAAAAACCTCAGAAAGTGAAAATTTCATGTCATGGGACCTTTAAGGTGTTTAAGGTTTTTAAGCACAAATGCATCAAATGTTATAAAGTTTTATTTAGCAAGCATGTAACCACTGACATAATAGATGAAAAAGACCATTTACAGCCAATACAGGCAATTTACCATAGGTAATATATGGTTTTAAAGCTTTTTAACAGTTATAGCGCCACCTTTGGTCCGATCTCCATAAAAATTTCCATGCTTCTTTAGCATGTTATGTCACATATGCTCATCAATTTTTGTGAAGTTCTGAGTTTTTATTAAGGATTTATAGGCTTTTTAGTGTATTTTGCCACGCCCATTTTCTAAATGACCCTATTACAGCCATTCAAATGCAAAAGTTCAACTTTTTTTCGATAATTATTGATCTAGAGAGTCCAGAGAATTGCCCTAGACTGGTCTGGTTCTGATCGGGCAAAAAACCAGGGACTAGTTCGCAAAAGTAGGTTTTTAACATGTTTGCAAATATTTAATGAACGGTTTGATTGACAGCAGTGGCTCTTGAGGCAAAGTTGTTCAGCATGAGCAGATCTATCAAATGATATGCATTTTGTGTTGATGTGTGCAACACCACGTGATTACAGAGGGCGTAAACCTTGTTAGCGCCAACTAGTGGTCGATTTCTTTCAAAATTCTTACAGACCTCTAGGGCCATGAGTCGAACATGCCCACTGAGTTTTGTTTCAATCAGCCACCGTTAACCTTGTCTAATAGGTGCTCAAACTTCATTGGCCGATGGCGGCCATGTTTTTTGAGATACACCAATGTCCTCATAGACATACATGACACCTTGGACCAAGACACTGCATACCAATTTTCAAGTCAATCGGACTAACGGTCAGGTGGTTATAGCCTGTTTTATGTTTTTTTCATGTTATAGCGCCACCATGTGGCCAATCGCCGCTATTTTTTTACTGTGACCTCAGATTGACCTCTTACACATGTGTACCGAGTTTGGTGAAAATATCTCATTTCGTTCACGAGTTATAGCCATTTTAGTAAAATGAGCTCCGCCTCCTGCAAACGTTTTGACGCCCTTAGCAACCGTGGATCGAAATTTCAACTTTTTTTCGATAATTATTGATAACCAGACTCCAGAGAACATGTATGCACTTTTTTGGTTCTGATCAGGCAAAAAACCAGGGACTAGTTCGCAAAAGTAGGTTTTGGACAAAATTCAAAATGGCGGAAAATTTTTCCAGGCGGAAATGAAATCGGAGATATACATTTTGTCCGTCTTGAGCCAAGGATTACAGTGATATAAGATACTTGAGTCTATGACAAACGGTCTAGGAGTTATGGCTGATTTCATACTTTTGCTTGCTGTAGCGCCACCTATTGGCCAATCGTTGTCATACTTTGATAGGTTCTCCCCAAATTGAGGACTACCATTTGGCTGAGTTTCAAGTCTCCAGCATTTACGGTTTGGGCTGCACGATGCGTTTTGGGGGAAAATAATAATAATTAAAGCTGCAAGCAGCATTTAGCGGGGTTCAAGCAATTAAGGCCTTTAAGCACAAACGCATCAAAAGTTAATACGTTTTATTTAGCAAGCATGACATAATAGACGGAAAAGACCATTTACAGCCAATACAGGTAGTTTACCATGGGAAATATATGGTTTTAAAGCTTTTTAACAGTTATAGCGCCACCTATGGTCCGATCTCCATAAAAATGTCCATGCTTCTTTAGCATGTTATGTCACAAATGCTCATCAATTTTTGTGAAGTTCTGAGTTTTTATTAAGGATTTATAGGCTTTTTAGTGTATTTTGCCACGCCCATTTTCTAAATGACCCTATTACAGCCATTCAAATGCAAAAGTTCAACTTTTTTTCGATAATTATTGATCTAGAGAGTCCAGAGAATTGCCCTAGACTGGTCTGGTTCTGATCGGGCGAAAAACCAGGGACTAGTTCGCAAAAGTAGGTTTTTAACATGTTTGCGAATATTTAATGAACGGTTTGATTGACAGCAGTGGCTCTTGAGGCAAAGTTGTTCAGCATGAGAAGATCTATCAAATGATATGCATATTGTGTTGATGTGTGCAACACCACGTGATTAGGCAAGGCAAGGCAAGGCAAGTTTATTTATATAGCACATTTCATACACAATGGCAATTCAAAGTGCTTTACATAGAAGAAATTAAAATAATGAAAAGAAATAAGAATAATTAAAACAGTTTAGAAAAATAAAATAAAATACAGTACTTTTAAAAAATAAAAAAGAATATTTATTATAGATCTTTCTTTCAAAGGATTCCCTTAAGACTTAAATCTTTCAACCTTCTTTTAACCTTCAATATTCTTACGACTTCCATCTATCAACTTTCCTTTAACTTTCTTTTCTCCCTCATTTACTCACACGTTCTTTTCACTTTCTTTAGCACTTTAGCACTGCGTTCACATTCTTTCTCAGACGAAAACTTTAATATCGTCATTTAAATACTGTTCTACTTTCAAACCCACATTAATCACTTTCACATTATCACCTTCTGAGTGGGCATTTACAGTTTCGGGCTAAATGCCCTGCTGACATAGGAGAAATTAAAATAATTAAAAGAAATAAGAATAATTAAAACAGTTTAGAAAAATAGAGTGTAAAATACAGTACAGTACAAACAGTCGGACGAACAGCGGCACAGTGCTCATTCAGTAAATGCACAGCTAAACAGAAGTGTTTTGAGTCTGGATTTGAATGTGACCACTGTAGGAGCACATCTGATCTCTTCTGGAAGCTGGTTCCAGCTGTGGCTGGCATAATAGCTAAAAGCAGACTCACCATGCTTAGAGTGAACCCTTGGTATTTCTAGCTGATATGATCCTAATGATCTGAGTGATCTGTTGGGTTTATATTCAGTGAGCATATCTGCAATGTATTGAGGTCCTAGGCCATTGAATGATTTATATACCAGTAATAATACTTTGAAATCAATCCTAAATCTAACTGGGAGCCAGTGTAAAGACCTGAGGACTGGTGTGATATGTTCATATTTTCTGGTTCTGCTCAGAATCCTAGCGGCAGCGTTCTGTATGAGCTGCAACTGTCTTATGGTCTTTTTGGGAAGGCCAGTGAGGAGTCCATTACAATAATCCACCCTGCTGGTGATGAAAGCATGCACAAGTTTCTCTAAGTCTTGTCTGGAAACAAAGCATCTAATTCTTGCAATATTTTTCAGATGATAGTATGCTGATTTAGTTATTGCTTTGACATGACTACTGAAACTAAGGTCTGACTCTAGTGTCACACCAAGATTCCTGACTTGATGTTTAGTTGTTTTACCCCTAGAGTGAAGGTATGTGTTCACTTTGAGAACTTCATCTTTGTTTCCAAACGCAATAACTTCAGTTTTGTCTTTGTTTAATTGAAGAAAGTTTTGACACATCCAACTGTTGACTTCGTCAATGCATCGGCACAGGGAGTCAATGGGGCTGTAATCGTTAGGCGATAGGGCTAAGTACAGCTGTGTGTCGTCTGCATAGCTGTGGTAAGCAATTTGGTTATTTCTCATTATTTGGCTCATTGGGAGCATATACAGGTTGAACAGGAGTGGCGCAAGAATTGAGCCTTGAGGGACTCCGCATGTCATGGATGTCCACTCAGACTTATGGTCTCCTATACTCACATAATAACCTCTCCCATCTAAGTATGACCTGAACCATTTTAGGACTATCCCAGAAAGCCCCACCCAGTTTTCCAGCCTGTCAAGAAGTATGTTGTGATCGACAGTGTCAAATGCAGCACTGAGGTCGAGTAGTACCAGCACTGATAATTTGCCTGAATCAGTATTTAAGCGAATATCGTTTATTATCTTTATGAGCGCTGTCTCTGTGTTGTGATGCGGTCGGAAACCAGATTGAAAATTATCAAAGTATCCATTCGAGCTTAAGAATTTGTTCAGCTGATTGAAGACAACTTTTTCAATGATCTTGCCTATGAAAGGAAGATTTGAGATCGGTCTATAGTTGCTTAATATGGTCTTATCCAGATTGCTCTTTTTCAGGAGGGGCTTGACAACTGCAGTTTTCAGGGAGTTTGGAAAACTCCCAGAGAGAAGTGAGGCATTTACCACTTCTAGAAGATCTGCTTCTAAACTGTTTAGCACAATTTTGAAGAAAGATGTGGGAAGTGTGTCAAGGGCGCATGTTGATGTTTTAAGGTGTTGTACGGTTTCTTCCAAAATTTTGCCATCAATTTCTTTGAAGTCAGACATAGTAACTACTTTCTCAGGTGGTCTGATCTGTCTGACCTCAGTGCAACTCAAGGATGTGCTGATCACCTTTCTGATATTATTGATTTTCTCAGAGAAGAAAGAAGCAAACTCACTGCACTTGCTGTTTGAGAGCATTTCACTAGGAATCTGGCTTGGGGGGTTTGTCAGTCTCTCTACAGTAGCAAAAAGAGTGCGTGTGTTGTTTAAATTGCTGTTTATAATATTTGAGAAGAAAGTCTGTCTAGCTTTGCCTAGTTCCATATTGAAAGCATGCAGGCTGTCTTTGTAGATGTTATAATGGACTACAAGTTTTGTCTTCCGCCACATGCGCTCTGCTTTTCTGCATTGTCTTTTCATATGTTGCACTGCTGTTGAGTTTCTCCAAGGTGCTTTTTGTCTGCCACTCTTCTTCCTGACTTTAACAGGAGCAATATCATCAATTATATTTTTAACTTTTGAGTTAAAAGAATCAAGGAGAAAATCAACAGAGTCAGCAGATATGCTTGGTGTTAAGGATATAGCCTTCATAAATAGTACACTAGTGTTCTCATTTAAGCATCTCTTCTTGACAGACACAGATTTAGCTTCAGTGGCAGGAGAGATCAATATATCAAAGAAAATACAGAAATGATCAGACAGTGCTACATCCTTAATAAAAATCGATGAAATGTTTAGACCCTTACTGATAAGTAAATCTAGAGTGTGTCCATGATTGTGTGTGGGTCCATGTACATGCTGAGTCAGATCAAAAGTTTTTAAAACAGTTTTGATTTCTTTTGCCATATTGTTTTCTGCATTATCTATGTGAATGTTAAAATCTCCAGCAATGGCAAAACAGTCAAACTCTGAGGTAATTGTTGATAACAGTTCTGTAAAGTCCTCAGCAAAGGCTGGAGAATATTTTGGAGGCCTGTAAATAATGATAAGTAAAATGCGAGGAGCACCTTTTAACACAGTACCCAGATATTCGAAAGACGGGTAATTCCCAAATGATATTTGCTTACATTGATAGATATCTTTAAAAAGAGCAGCTAGACCCCCACCTCTCTTAACAGCTCTGCAGACACTCATAAAAGTAAAGTTAGGAGGGGCTGTTTCATTGAGGATTGTTGCACTGCAGCTGTATTCTAGCCAGGTTTCATTTAGAAACATAAAGTCCAGGTTGTTTGTGGTTATTAAGTCGTTGACTAGAAGTGATTTATTTTTAAGTGAGCGAATGTTTAAAAGTGCTAACTTAACAGTCTTACTTTTTGTCCCCACAGCAATCTTAGTTTGACATGTAATAGGCACCAGATTAGTTGGGTTTGCTGTACGGCTATTGAAGGCCTTAGACTTTCTATCTTGTAATAGAACAGCAATAGAGAAAGATACAGGCACACTGGGTTCCCGCTTGTTCTGTAAACATTTGAGAAAGTTACTGTTATCATAACAGGAACCCAAAACACATCACTGAGAGCTGGTATCAGTTGTTTTTGGTTCACCTCGAGCAGATGGAGGAGGGTGTGGGCCCTGGCGTTTTGGCCGAAGAGGCCGAAGAGCTCTCACAGGAGGAGGGGGCGGGCGAGCTCGGCGCGCAGGCTTCGGTGTTTGAGGTGCCTGACGATTTTTGGTTGGTATCTGGGGGCTTGCAGCAAAAGAGTGGGATAGTCTGGTTCCAGCATGCACTAATTCTTCCATTTTCTGTGAGAAGCACAGGAGTGGAGTCGCTGGCGAGAGTGAGAAAGTATCTGGTGAAAGGGGCTGTTGCTCAGGTGTTATAGGAGGCTGTGATATGCTGTCCTGGCTTCCCTGGCTGTTTTCCAGGAAGTCGTCCTTGGGTGCTGAATCTTGGAGCAGTTCTAATGTGTCTGTCTGTGGTGAGCTCTGTGGGCATGGCTCAGCTGAGATTGTGTCCGTGAGCAGAGGTTGTTGTGGCTCAGTGGTGTTATCATTGTCCTTGTGTGATATGTCAACCGCATGTCCATCTTGTTGCTGAAGTGAAGTCCCGTGTTCATTCATACTGTTTCCAGGTGTGTGTGTGTCGTTCAGATTGACACACACTGCAGAAGGATGATTGAGGGAGAAGTCGATATTGTCCTTTAACACTCTTGAACCAAGTTTGTTTGGGTGATGGCCATCCCGATGAAATAGTTGTCTCTGACTCCAGAAAAGATTGAAGTTGTCAATGAAGTTTACTCCTTTTATATTGCAGGTTTTTTGCAGCCATGTATTAATCCCAAGCAGCCGAGAAAACCTGTTTGTTCCTCTTGCTGGGAGTGGTCCACTGATGAATGTTTGAACTTTCAGTCTTTTAAGTGTTTCAAAAAGTTCATTGAAATCCTTCTTAAGGAGTTCTGACTGCTCTTTATGAATATCATTCTTCCCCACATGAATTATGAGTCGATTTGCAGTCTTATGTTTCATCAGAATGTTCTGAAGTTCCCTGTTTATATCAGAAGTTGTTGCTTTTGGAAGGCAGCATGTAGTTGTATCCCTGCTGCTAATGTTTCTGATTATGGAGTCCCCCACTATCAGAGTCCTGGGCTCGGCTGTGCTCTGAGCTGAGTGCCGCTGTCTGCTCGACCTTGAGCGCCAGTTAGCATCAGTGTTAGCTACTGGCTGATACAGTCTGTGTTCGATCACATTCATCACGTTTGGGGATTCCTCATTTACATTCATTAGTACTTCAAATCTGTTCTCAAGATGTATAGGTGTTGGTGGGAGACCAGTGTTTGCCATCCTTGTCAGAGCTGTATCTGGGGTAGAGGATGCTACTGCGGCAATATGTGGGGCTCGTGACAATCTGATGTCTCGAGTGCCTTTGGGTCTCGCTCCCTGTTTGTGCCATCGATTTGTAAGTCGATCTGCTTGTTTCTCTACCTGTCGAGGAGCACTAGTTTCATGGGACTCACCGGCTATATGCTGAGGGTGTCCATGACGAAGCTCTATTGTGTGTTCCGTCTGGTTTGGTGGTCCCGTAAATAACTTTGTTTCAAGAACTGCAATCCTTTGTAAAAGTCTGTGGCAGTTAGTGCAGCAAGTAGATTCCAGAAGAGGCATTTTCTCTCTTATCCTTGTAGGCAGTTGTGTTTTCCTTTCCCCGGAATGTAAGCTGGTCGGGTAGAAGAATTCTGCGTTTTTGTGGTAATCCAAACTTTGTCGTTTGAGCACTGTGCTGATTTGCTGAAGTTAAAATTAGGTGATAAAAGGAGCTAAAATATAAAAATATAGAAGATAAAATATAAAAGCGATAGAGCAAAGCGCGGAGCAGTAAGCAAGAGCGTCCGAACGGTAGCTGAGCTGAGCAGGAAGTCCTGAGTTCCTGAGCAGGAAGATTACAGAGGGCGTAAACCTTGTTAGCGCCAACTAGTGGTCGATTTCTTTCAAAATTCTTACAGACCTCTAGGGCCATGAGTCGAACATGCCCACTGAGTTTTGTTTCAATCAGCCACCGTTAACCTTGTCTAATAGGTGCTCAAACTTCATTGGCCGATGGCGGCCATGTTTTTTGAGATACACCAATGTCCTCATAGACATACATGGCACCTTGGACCAAGACACTGCATACCAATTTTCAAGTCAATCGGACTAACGGTCAGGTGGTTATAGCCTGTTTTATGTTTTTTTCATGTTATAGCGCCACCATGTGGCCAATCGCCGCAATTTTTTTACTGTGACCTCAGATTGACCTCTTACACATGTGTACCGAGTTTGGTGAAAATATCTCATTTCGTTCACGAGTTATAGCCATTTTAGTAAAATGAGCTCCGCCTCCTGCAAACGTTTTGACGCCCCTTAGCAACCGTGGATCGAAATTTCAACTTTTTTTCGATAATTATTGATAACCAGACTCCAGAGAACATGTATGCACTTTTTTGGTTCCGATCAGGCAAAAAACCAGGGACTAGTTCGCAAAAGTAGGTTTTGGACAAAATTCAAAATGGCGGAAAATTTTTCCAGGCGGAAATGAAATCGGAGATATACATTTTGTCCGTCTTGAGCCAAGGATTACAGTGATATAAGATACTTGAGTCTATGACAAACGGTCTAGGAGTTATGGCTGATTTCATACTTTTTCTTGCTGTAGCGCCACCTATTGGCCAATCGTTGTCATACTTTGATAGGTTCTCCCCAAATTGAAGACTACCATTTGGCTGAGTTTCAAGTCTCCAGCATTTACGGTTTGGGCTGCACGATGCGTTTTAGGGGAAAATAATAATAATAAAAATCCTTACAATAACAATAGGTGTTCAGCACTTCGTGCTTGAACCCCTAATAAAAATCCTTACAATAACAATAGGTGTTCAGCACTTCGTGCTTGAACCCCTAATAAAAATCAGCACAATTACAATAGGGTTTCAGCATTTCATGCTTGAACCCCTAATTAAAGCTGCAAGCAGCATTTATCGGGGTTCAAGCAGTTAAGGCCTTTAAGGCCTTTAAGCACAAAAGCATCAAAAGTTATTAAGTTTTATTTAGCAAGCATGTAACTACTGACATAATAGATGGAAAAGACCATTTACAGCCAATACAGGCAATGTACCATAGGAAATATATGGTTTTAAAGCTTTTTATAGCAGTTATAGTGCCATCTATGGACCGATCTCCATAAAATTGTTTACTGTGACCTCAAATTGAACCCATACACATGTGTACTGAGTTTGGTGAAGATATCTCATTTACTTTTTGAGTTATAGACATTTTAGTAAAATAGGCTCCTCCCACAATAATTTACCACATTCTAGTATTATTTACTATGATTCTAGCATGATTTACATAGTTTACCATGATTTTATCTTAGTTTACCTTGATTTACCATATTCTAGCATGATTTACCATGATATACTACATCCTATGATTTACCATTGTTTACTGTGATTCTAGCATGGTTTACCATAGTTTATCATGATTTATCATAGTTTACCATGATTTACCCTGTTCTAGCATGGTTTGCCATGATATACCACATTCTAACATGATTTACCATAGTTTATCATGGTTTACCATGATTTACCCTGTTTTAGCATAGTTTACCATGATTTACCACGTTCTAGAATGATTTGCCAGGATTCTAGCATGGTTTACCTTGATACACCACATTATAGTATTATTCACTATGATTTACCATGTTTCTAGCAATTATGTGAAGTGTCAGTGCAAATGAAGTGATAAACACTGACAAAATCTGATTGTGTTATAATAGTTATTGTTATATAAGTGATTTTTAGAGTCTAAATATGAATGTGAGCACATGTGAAAAGACTTCATTAATAAGTAGAATGGCCAGCAGAGGGCAGAAGAAGACCACTTATTAGTTCACTTTCACTTTAAACTTCATGATTTTCACCAGTTTTCTGGACTAAAGCAAACCAGTTTTTCCATGTTAACTCAATAATGCATGCTTACACACACACACGCACACGCACACACGCACACGCGCACACGCACACGCGCACGCGCACACGCACACACACACACACACACACACACACACACACACACACACACACAGAAATAAACATACACAAATGCACATATGTTTTTAATGTTTTGGAATATGTTATTGAGAAAATATATTTATTGGTCTATTAGAATTCCTTTTTGATCTAATAATATAAAAAAGAAAAGAAAAAAAAAAGAAAAAAAGATTGCTTTTTAAAGCATTTGTTTGTTTCCCAATACTGAAAACTAATGAAAAGGTCATGCGTAATCCTGCTGCTCCCTCTAGTGGACAGTGGTATTACAGCTTCCATCTTACAGTTGAAGTGTTTGAATGAATTAATGAATGGGAATTTGGTTTTTCACTTATATCTCGGGAACCAGAAGGCGAAAAATTCTGAAACTCAGAGCATAGAGAGTGCTTGAGGAGCCCTGTTGAATGAGACCATCAATTACTTACTATGATTTACCATGTTTCTAGCGTGATTTACCACATTACTAGCAATTATGTGAAGTGTCAGTGCAAATGAAGTGATAAACACTGACAAAATATGATTGTGTTATAATAGTTATTGTAATATAAGTGTTTTCCATGTTAACTCAATAATGCATGCTTACACACACACACACACACACACACACAAATATGTTTTCAATGTCTTTAGGATGTGTTATTGTGAAAAAAATATTTTAATGGTCTAACCATTTCATATATTTCATTGTGATCTATATTATCAGTCCAATAATAAAAATAAAAAAATAGCTTTAACCATTTGTTTGTTGGCCAAAGCTGAAAGCTGATAAAAAGATTAAATACTATGTGTAATACTGCTGCTCCCTCTAGTTGACAACAGTGGAATTACAGCCTACATCTTACAGTTGAAGTGTTTGAATGAATGAATGGGAATTTGGTTTTTCACTTATATCTCGGGAACCAGAAGGCGAAAAATTCTGAACCTCAGAGCATAGATAGTGCTTGAGGAGCCCTGTTCAATGAGACCATCGCGGTGTTTTTGGGCGATTGGGTTCGGGAGTTATGACTGTTCAAAGGCATGTCTTTTGAGGCTTTTATCTCTGGAATGCCCAGGGCAAATTACACCACATTTGAATCGAAGCTAGCCAAGGACGGGCCCTTTCCAACGAGCTCTCACACAAGGTTCAGGGTGGTCTGGGTCGGGAGCTACGGCCGTTCAAAGTCGGGGGTCCCGCGGTCTGGCGATCCGCGGGGGGGGCGCGCTCCCGAGGCCCGCGACGACACGTTTCGATCAAGAGCCCGGAGAGGACCTTACCATAAAAATTTGAGCGCGCAACGACTTTCCGTTTTCGAGTTATGAGTGAATTTGTACTGGGGGGGCGTGGCCTAAATGCCGTTTTACTTTCGTTTTCATGTTAAATGTTAAAATAATGATTTTATAAAGTCTAAATATGAATTATATAACAATATTAGGGAGTAGTATGATGAAATGACAGCAGGGGGCAGTAAAATACCACTTATTGGCTTAATATGGTATTCATTTTAAGGCTACATATTGAAGTGACCCTATTATAGCTATCCAAATGAAGTAGTTCAACTTTTTCTGACAATTATTGATCTAGTGAGTCCAGAGAATTGTATTGCACTGGTTTTTAACATTATTTTATAAACATTATATGATCATATGGAAAACACAATTTACAGCCAATACAGGCAATTTACCATAGGAAATATATGGTTTTAAAGCTTTTTAACAGTTATAGCGCCAACTATGGTCCGATCTTCATAAAAATTTCCATGCTTCTTTAGCATGTTATGTCACATATGCTCATCAATTTTTGTGAAGTTCTGAGTTTTCCTTTAGGATTTATAGGCTTTTGAGTGCATTTTGCCACGCCCATTTTCTTTATGACCTAATATACCCATGCGAAAAATGCAAAAGTTAAACTTTTTTTCGATAATTATTGATCTAGAGAGTCCAGAGAATTGCCCTAGACTGGTCTGGTTCCGATCGGGCGAAAAACCAGGGACTAGTTCGCAAAAGTAGGTTTTTAACATATTCATGAATAATTAATTAATGGTTTGATTGACATTAGTGGTTCTTGAGGCAAAGTTGTTGAGCATGAGCAGATCTATCAAATGATATGCATTTTATGACGATAAGTGTAACACCACGTGATTACAGAGCCAAAAAATCTCGTTAGCGCCAACTAGTGGCCGATTTCTTTCAAAATTCTTACAGACCTCTAGGGCCATGAGTCGAACATGCCCATCGAGTTTCGTTCCGATCGACGTCCGTTAACCTTGTCTTATAGGTGCTCAAACTTCATTGGCCGATGGCGGCCATGTTTTTTTAGATACACCAATGTCCTCATAGACATACATGGCACCTTGGACCAAGACACTGCATACCAATTTTCAAGTCAATCGGACTAACGGTCAGGTGGTTATGGGCCGTTTTATGTTTTTTTCATGTTATAGCGCCACCATGTGGCCATTCGCCGCGTTTTTTTTACTGTGACCTCAAATTGACCTCTTACACATTTGTACCGAGTTTGGTGAAGATACCTCATTTACTTCTGGAGTTATAGCCGTTTTAGTAAAATAGGCTCCTCCCACAACAGACATTTGGGCGCCCCTTAGCGACCGTGAATGGAAATTTCAACTTTTTTTCGATAATTATTGATATTCAGACTCCAGAGAACATTTCTGCACTGGTTTGGTTCCGATCGGGCAAAAAAACAGGGACTAGTTCGCAAAAGTAGGTTTTTGACAAAATTCAAAATGGCGGAAAATCTATCATGGCGGAGATTAAATCGGAGATATACGTTTTGTTCGTCAGGCATCCAGCTTTCCAATGATATAAGACACTTGAGTCTACGACATACGGTCTAGGAGTTATGAGCAGTTTCGCGCTTTTGGTCGCTATAGCGCCACCTATGGGCCATTCGAGGTCATAATTTGATAACCTCTCCTCGATTTTTGTACTACCATATGGCAAAGTTTCAAAGTTCCAGCTCTTACGGTTTGGGCTGCACGATGCGTTTTACGGCAGAAGAAAAATAATAATAATTAAAGCTGCAAGCAGCATTTATCGGGGTTCAAGCAGTTAAGGCCTTTAAGGCCTTTAAGCACACAAGCATCAAAAGACATTAAGTTTTATTTAGCAAGCATTTAACAACTGACATAATAGACGGAAAAGACCATTTACAGCCAATACAGGCAGTTTACCATGGGAAATATATGGTTTTAAAGCTTTTTAACAGTTATAGCGCCACCTTTGGTCCGATCTCCATAAAATTTGGCATGCTTGTTAATGATGTTATGTCACATATTCTCACCAATTTTTGTGAAGTTCTGAGTTTTCATTTGGGATTTATTGGCATTTTAGTGTATTTTGCCACGCCCCTTTTATTAATTACCCTATTACAGCCACCCAAATGCAAAAGTTCAACTTTTTTTCGATAATTATTGATCTAGAGAGTCCAGAGAATTGTCCTAGACTGGTCTGGTTCCGATCGGGCGTAAAACCAGGGACTAGTTTGCAAAAGTAGGTTTTTAACATATTCATGAATATTTAATGAACGGTTTGATTGACAGCAATAGTTCTTGAGGCAAAGTTGTTCAGCATGAGCAGATCTATAAGATGATATGCATTTTGTGATGATCAGTGTAACACCACGTGATTACAGAGCCATAAAACTCGTTAGCGCCAACTAGTGGCCGATTTCTTTCAAAATTCTTACAGACCTCTAGGGGCTTGAGCCGAACATGCCCACCGAGTTTCGCTCCGATCGGACTTCGTTAACGGTGCTCAAACCTCATTGGCCAATGGCGGCCATGTTTTTCGAGATACGCCAATATCCTTTTAGACATAGGTGGCCCCTTGGGCCAAGACACTGCATACCAAATTTCAAGTCATTCGGAAAAACGGTCAGGTGTCTATGTTTTTTTTTGTTTATAGCGCCACCATGTGGCCAATCGACGCAATTTTTTTTACTGTGACCTCAGATTGACCTCTTAAACATGTGTGCCAAGTTTGGTGAAGATATCTCATTTACTTCTCGAGTTATAGCCATTTTAGTAAAATAGGCTCCTCCCACAACCTTAATTTATCACCCCCTAGCGACCAGGAATCGGAATTTCGACTTTTTTTCGATAATTATTGATCTTCAGACTCCAGAGAACAATTCTGCTCTGGTTTGGTTCCGATCGGACGAAAAACCAGGGACTAGTTTGCAAAAGTAGGTTTTTGACAAAATTCAAAATGGCGGAAAATCTATCATGGCGGAAATGAAATCGGAGATATACGTTTTTTTCTTCAGGAGCTCTTGATTTCAATGATATAAGACACTTGAAGCTACGCCTTACGGTCTGGGAGTTCTGAGCAGTTTCGCGCTATTGATTGCTATAGCGCCACCTATGGGCCGATTGGGCTGAGTCCGTGTATCTGAGTAGCGAGCAATAGTACTACCATCTGGCAAAGTTTCAAGTCTCTAGGTCTTACGGTTTGGGCTGCACGATGCGTTTTATGGCGGAAAAATAATAATAATAAAAATCAGGACAATTACAATAGGGTTTCAGCACTTCGTGCTTGAACCCCTAATTAAAGCTGCAAGCAGCATTTATCGGGGTTCAAGCAGTTAAGGCCTTTAAGGCCTTTAAGCACACAAGCATCAAAAGACATTAAGTTTTATTTAGCAAGCATTTAACAACTGACATAAGAGACGGAAAAGACCATTTACAGCCAATACAGGCAGTTTACCATGGGAAATGTATGGTTTTAAAGCTTTTTAACAGTTATAGCGCCACCTTTGGTCCGATCTCCATAAAATTTGGCATGCTTGTTAAAGATGTTATGTCACATATGCTCACCAATTTTTGTGAAGTTCTGAGTTTTCATTGATGATTTATAGGCATTTTAGTGTATTTTGCCACACCCCTTTTCTAAATTACCCTATTACAGCCACCCAATTAAAAAAGTTCAACTTTTTTTCGATAATTATTGATCTAGAGAGTCCATAGAATTGTCCTAGACTGGTCTGGTTCCGATCAAGCGAAAAACCAGGGACTAGTTCACAAAAGTAGGTTTTTAACATATTCATGAATATTTAATGAACGGTTTGATTGACAGCAATGGTTCTTGAGGCAAAGTTGTTCAGCATGAGCAGATCTATCAGATGATATGCATTTTGTGATGATAAGTGTAACACCACGTGATTACAGAGCCATAAAAATCGTTAGCGCCAACTAGTGGCCGATTTCTTTCAAAATTCTTACAGACCTCTAGGGGCTTGAGCCGAACATGCCCACCGAGTTTCGCTCCGATCGGACTTCGTTAACGGTGCTCAAACCTCATTGGCCAATGGCGGCCATGTTTTTTGAGATACGCCAATATCCTTTTAGACATACATGGCCCCTTGATCCAAGACACTGCATACCAAATTTCAAGTCATTCGGAAAAACGGTCAGGTGTCTATATGTTTTTTTGGTTTTATAGCGCCACCATGTGGCCAATCGACGCAATTTTTTTACTGTGACCTCAGATTGACCTCTTACACATGTGTACCAAGTTTGGTGAAGTTTACTAAATTACTTCTTGAGTTATAGCCATTTTAGTAAAATAGGCTCCTCCCACAACGTTAATTTTGCTCCCCCTAGCGACCATGAATCGAAATTTCAACTTTTTTTCCATAATTATGTATCTTCAGACTCCAGAGAACAATTCTGCACTGGTTTGGTTCCGATCGGGCGAAAAACCAGGGACTAGTTCGCAAAAGTAGGTTTTTGACAAAATTCAAAATGGCGGAAAATCTATAATGGCGGAAATAAAATCGGAGATATACGTTTTGTTCGCCAGGCGTCCAGCTTTCCAATGATATACAACACTTGAGTCTATGACTTACCGTCTAGGAGTTATGAGCAGTTTTGCGCTTTTGGTTGCTATAGCGCCACCTATGGGCCAATCGGCGTCATAATTTGATAACCTCTCCTCGATTTTTGTACTACCATCTGGCAAAGTTTCAAGGCTCCAGCCCTTACGGTTTGGGCTGCACGATGCGTTTTACGGCAGAATAATAATAATAATTAAAGCTGCAAGCAGCATTTATCGGGGTTCAAGCAGTTAAGGCCTTTAAGGCATTTAAGCACAAAAGCATCAAAAGTTATTAAGATTTATTTAGCAAGCATGTAACCACTGACATAATAGATGGAAAAGACCATTTACAGCCAATACAGGCAGTTTACCATGGGAAATATATGGTTTTAAAGCTTTTTAACAGTTATAGCACCACCTATGGTCCGATCTCCATACATTTTTTTCTTTGACCTCAAATTGAACCCATACACATGTGTACTGAGTTTGGTGAAGATATCTCATTTACTTCTTGAGTTATAGCCATTTTAGTAAAAAATAGGCTCCTCCCACAACAATTTACCACATTCTAGTATTATTTACTATGATTCTAGCATGATTTACCATAATTTACCATGATATACACCACATTCTAGTATTATTTATTATGATTTACCATGTTTTTAGCGTGATTTACCATGATTTACCACATTGCTAGCAATTATGTGAAATATCAGTACAAATTAAGTGATAAACTCTGACAAAATATGATTGTGCTACAATGGTAATTGTTATATAAGTGATTTTTTAGTGTCTAATGAATGCAAAAGCATATGTGAGTAGACTTCATTAATGAGTAGAATGGCCACCAGAGGGCAGTAGAAGACCACTTATTGGCTCACTTTCACTTTAAACTTCTTGATTTTCACCATTTTTCTGCACTAAAGCAAACCAGTTTTTCCATTTTAACTCCATAATGCATGCTTACACACACACACACACACACACACACACACACACACACACACACACACACACACACACACACACACACACACACACACACACACACACACACACACACACACACACAAGAAAAATGTTGTTGTTTTTTCAATGCTATTGGGACATGTCATTATGAAAATATATTTGAATGGTCTATAAACATTTCACAAAGTCTTTGTAAACTATTAATCAGATTATTCAAAATTTATTCAGAAACCTAAGACTACATTTCAACTATATGATGTGATCAAAACTGTTTACTGCAAGTCTCCTTCAGGAATCACATTTCTAAATGTGACACAATTGTCAGTAGTAATACTTCAATAGATGAATTCTGACTACATGTGATTGTAAATGTTAAAAGAGTGATTTTATAAAGTCTAAATATGAATTGACAAAATGACTATTTTTTAACAGCAGGGGGCAGTAAAATACCACTTATTGGCTTAATATGCCATTACATTCATATCATTTTCCCCTTTTTAACTGTTGTAGAGGCAAATTTTGTCCGATCTGTCTGAAATTTCTCATGCTTGTTCAGAGTGATATTTCACATGTTCTGACTTGTTTTTAAGAAGATCTGAGCATCTTAAAAGATATAAGCTTTCGGGGACACTTGGTCAAGGCCACATTTTGAAGGGACCCTATTATAGCCATCCAAATGAAGTAGTTCAACTTTTTCTGATAATTACTGATCTAGAGAGTCCAGAGAATTGTACTGCACTAGTTTTGAACATTATTATATGAAAATTATATGATCATAGATGGAAAAGACAATTTACAGCCAATACAGGCAATTTACCATAGGAAATATATGGTTTTAAAGTTTTTTAACAGTTATAGCGCAACCTATGGTCCGATCTCCACAAAATTTTGCATGGTTATTAATGATGTTATGTCACATATGCTCACCAATTTTTGTGAAGTTCTGAGTTTTTATATATGATTTATAGGCTTTTTAGTGCATTTTGCCACGTCCATTTTCTTTATGACCAAATATACCCATGCGCAAAATGCAAAAGTTCAACTTTTTTTTGATAATTATTGATCTAGAGAGTCCATAGAATTGTCCTAGACTGGTCTGGTTCCAATCGGGCGAAAAACCTAGGACTAGTTTGCAAAAGTAGGTTTTTAACATGTTCGTGAATATTTAATGAACGGTCTGATTGACAGCAATGGTTCTTGAGGCAAAGTTGTTCAGCATGAGGAGATCTATCAAATGATATGCATTTTGTGACAATAAGTGTAACACCACGTGATTACAGAGCCTTAAAACTCGTTAGCGCCAACTAGTGGCCGATTTCTTTCAAAATTCTTACAGACCTTTAGGGGCTTGAGCCGAACATGCCCACCGAGTTTCGTTCCGATCGGACTTCGTTAATAGGTGCTCAAACCTCATTGGCCAATGGCGGCCATGTTTTTCGAGATACGCCAATATCCTTTTAGACATACATGGCCCCTTGGGCCAAAACACTGCATACCAAATTTCAAGTCATTCGGAAAAACGGTCAGGTGTCTATACGTTTTTTTTATTTTATAGCGCCACCATGTGGCCAATCGATGCAATTTTTTTACTGTGACCTCAGATTGACCTCCTACACAGGTGTACCAAGTTTGGTGAAGTTAACTAAATTACTTCTTGAGTTATAGCCATTTTAGTAAAATAGGCTCCTCCCACAACGTTAATTTTGCACCCCCTAGCGACCGTGAATCGAAATTTCAACTTTTTTTCGATAATTATTGATCTTCAGACTCCAGTGAACAATTCTGCACAGGTTTGGTTCCGATCGGGCGAAAAACCTAGGACTAGTTCGCAAAAGTAGGTTTTAGACAAAATTCAAAATAGCGGAAAAATTTGCATACCGGAAATGAAATCGGAGATATACGTTTTGTCCGCCTTGAGCCAAGGATTACATTGATATAAGACACTTGAGTCTACGATGAACCGTCTAGGAGTTATTAGTGATTAAATACTTTTGCTTGCTATAGCGCCACCTATGGGCCAATCGGGGTCATATTTTGATAACCTCTCCTCGATTTTTGTACTACCATTTGGCCAAGTTTCAAGGTTCCAAATCTTACGGTTTGGTCTGGACGATGCGTTTTAGCGGAGAAGAATAATAATAAAAATCGGTACAATTACAATAGGGTTTCAGCACTTCGTGCTTGAACCCCTAATTAAAGCTGCAAGCAGCATTTATCGGGGTTCAAGCTGTTAAGGTGTTTAAGGTTTTTAAGCACAAAAGCATCAAAAGTTATAAAGTTTTATTTAGCAAGCATGTAACCACTGACATAATAGATTAAAAAGACCATTTATAGCCAATGCAGGCAATTCACCATAGGTAATATATGGTTTTAAAGCTTTTTAACAGTTATAGCGCCACCTTTGGTCCGATGTCCATAAAATTTGGCATGCTTGTTAATGATGTTATGTCACATATGCTCACCAATTTTTGTGAAGTTCTGAGTTTTCATTTAGGATGTATAGGCTTTTTAATGTATTTTGCCACGCCCATTTTATAAATGACCCTATTACAGCCATCCAAATGCCAAAGGTCAACTTTTTTTCGATAATTATTTATCTAGAGAGTCCAGAGAATTGTCCTAGACTGGTCTGGTTCCGATCGGGCGAAAAACCAGGGACTAGTTCGCAAAAGTAGGTTTTTAACATATTCATGAATATTTAATGAACTGTTTGATTGACAGCAATGGTTCTTGAGGCAAAGTTGTTCAGCATGAGGAGATCTATCAGATGATATGCATTTTGTGATGATAAGTGTAACACCACGTGATTACAGAGCCATAAAACTCGTTAGCGCCAACTAGTGGCCGATTTCTTTCAAAATTCTTACAGACCTCTAGGGGCTTGAGCCGAACATGCCCATCGAGTTTCGCTCCGATCGGACTTCGTTAACGGTGCTCAAACCTCATTGGCCAATGGCGGCCATGTTTTTCTAGATACACCAATATCCTTTTAGACATACATGGCCCCTTGGGCCAAGACACTGCTTACCAAATTTCAAGTAATTCGGAAAAACGGTCAGTTGTCTATACGTTTTTTTTTTTATAGCGCCACCCTGTGGCCAATCGACGCACTTTTTTTTACTGTGACCTCAGATTGACCTCTTACACATGTGTACCAAGTTTGGTGAAGTTTACTTAATTACTTCTTGAGTTATAGCCATTTTAGTAAAATAGGCTCCTCCCACAACGTTAATTTTGCACCCCCTAGCGACCATGAATCGAAATTTCAACTTTTTTTCGATAATTATTGATCTTCAGACTCCAGAGAACAATTCTGCACTGGTTTGGTTCCGATCGGGCGAAAAACCAGGGACTAGTTCGCAAAAATAGGTTTTTGACAAAATTCAAAATGGCGAAAAATCTATCATGGCGGAAATGAAATCGGAGATATACGTTTTTTTCTTCAGGAGCTCTGGATTTCAATGATATAAGACACTTGAAGCTACGCCTTACGGTCTGGGAGTTCTGAGCAGTTTCGCGCTTTTGATTGCTATAGCGCCACCTATGGGCCGATTGGGCTGAGTCCGTGTATCTGAGTAGCGAGCAATAGTACTACCATCTGGCAAAGTTTCAAGTCTCTAGGTCTTACGGTTTGGGCTGCACGATGCGTTTTATGGCGGAAAAATAATAATAATTAAAGCTGCAAGCAGCATTTAGCGGGGTTCAAGCAATCAAGGCCTTTAAGCACAAAAGCATCAAAAGTTATTACGTTTTATTTAGCAAGCATGACATAATAGACGGAAAAGACCATTTACAGCCAATACAGGTAGTTTACCATGGGAAATATATGGTTTTAAAGCTTTTTAACAGTTATAGCGCCACCTATGGTCCAATCTCCATAAAAATTTCCATGCTTCTTTAGCATATTATGTCACATATGCTCATCAATTTTTGTGAAGTTCTGAGTTTTTATTAAGGATTTATAGGCTTTTTAGTGTATTTTGCCACGCCCATTTTCTAAATGACCCTATTACAGCCATTCAAATGCAAAAGTTCAACTTTTTTTCGATAATTATTGATCTAGAGAGTCCAGAGAATTGCCCTAGACTGGTCTGGTTCTGATCGGGCGAAAAACCAGGGACTAGTTCGCAAAAGTAGTTTTTTTAACATGTTTGTGAATATTTAATGAACGGTTTGATTGACAGCAGTGGCTCTTGAGGCAAAGTTGTTCAGCATGAGCAGATCTATCAAATGATATGCATATTGTGTTGATGTGTGCAACACCGCGTGATTACAGAGGGCGTAAACCTTGTTAGCGCCAACTAGTGGTCGATTTCTTTCAAAATTCTTACATACCTCTAGGGCCATGAGTCGAACATGCCCACTGAGTTTTGTTTCAATCAGCCACCGTTAACCTTGTCTAATAGGTGCTCAAACTTCATTGGCCGATGGCGGCCATGTTTTTTGAGATACACCAATGTCCTCATAGACATACATGACACCTTGGACCAAGACACTGCATACCAATTTTCAAGTCAATCGGACTAACGGTCAGGTGGTTATAGCCTGTTTTATGTTTTTTTCATGTTATAGCGCCACCATGTGGCCAATCGCCGCTATTTTTTTACTGTGACCTCAGATTGACCTCTTACACATGTGTACCGAGTTTGGTGAAAATATCTCATTTCGTTCACGAGTTATAGCCATTTTAGTAAAATGAGCTCCGCCTCCTGCAAACGTTTTGACGCCCCTTAGCAACATGGATCGAAATTTCAACTTTTTTTCGATAATTATTGATAACCAGACTCCAGAGAACATGTATGCACTTTTTTGGTTCCGATCAGGCAAAAAAACAGGGACTAGTTCGCAAAAGTAGGTTTTGGACAAAATTCAAAATGGCGAAAAATTTTTCCAGGCGGAAATGAAATCGGAGATATACATTTTGTCCGTCTTGAGCCAAGGATTACAGTGATATAAGATACTTGAGTCTATGACAAACGGTCTAGGAGTTATGGCTGATTTCATACTTTTGCTTGCTGTAGCGCCACCTATTGGCCAATCGTTGTCATACTTTGATAGGTTCTCCCCAAATTGAGGACTACCATTTGGCTGAGTTTCAAGTCTCCAGCATTTACGGTTTGGGCTGCACGATGCGTTTTAGGGGAAAATAATAATAATAATTAAAGCTGCAAGCAGCATTTATCGGGGTTCAAGCTGTTAAGGTGTTTAAGGTTTTTAAGCACAAAAGCATCAAAAGTTATAAAGTTTTATTTAGCAAGCATGTAACCACTGAACCACAAAATTCAAAAGACCATTTACAGCCAATGCAGGCAATTCAACATAGGTAATATATGGTTTTAAAGCTTTTTAACAGTTATAGCGCCACCTTTGGTCCGATGTCCATAAAATTTGGCATGCTTGTTAATGATGTTATGTCACATATGCTCACCAATTTTTGTGAAGTTCTGAGTTTTCATTTAGGATTTATAGGCTTTTTAATGTATTTTGCCACGCCCATTTTATAAATGACCCTATTACAGCCATCCAAATGCAAAAGTTCAACTTTTTTTTGATAATTATTGATCTAGAGAGTCCAGAGAATTGTCCTAGACTGGTCTGGTTCCGATCGGGCGAAAAACCTAGGACTAGTTCGCAAAAGTAGGTTTTTAACATATTTGCGAATAATTAATGAACGGTTTGATTGACAGCAATGGTTCTTGAGGCAAAGTTGTTCAGCATGAGCAGATCTATCAAATGATATGCATATTGTGTGGATGTGTGCAACACCACGTGATTACAAAGCCATAAAACTCATAAAACAATTGGACTTCGTTAACCTTGTTTAATAGGTGCTCAAACCTCATTGGCCAATGGCGGCCATGTTTTTCGAGATATGCCAATATCCTTTTAGACATACATGGCCTCTTGGCCCAATACACTGCATACCAAATTTCAAGTCATTCGGAAAAACGGTCAGGTGTTTATACGTTTTTTTTTGTTTATAGCGCCACCATGTGGCCAATCGATGCAATTTTTTTACTGTTACCTTAGATTGACCTCCTACACATGTGTACCAAGTTTGGTGAAGTTTACTCAATTAATTCTTGAGTTATAGCCATTTTAGTAAAATAGGCTCCTCCCACAACGTTCATTTTGCACCCCCTAGCGACCATGAATCAAAATTTCGACTTTTTTTTGATAATTATTGATTGTCAGACTCCAGAGAACAATTCTGCACTGGTTTGGTTCCGATCGGACAAAAAACCTAGGACTAGTTCGCAAAAGTAGGTTTTTGACAAAATTCAAAATGGCGGAAAATCTATCATGACGGAAATAAAATCGGAGATATACGTTTTGTTCGTCAGGCGTCCAGCTTTCCAATGATATAAGACACTTGAGTCTACGACTTACGGTCTATGAGTTATGAGCTGTTTCGCGCTTTTGGTTGCTATAGCGCCACCTATGGGCCAATCGGGGTCATAATTTGATAACCTCTCCTCGATTTTTGTACTACCATCTGGCAAAGTGTCAATGCTCTAGCCCTTACGGTTTGGGCTGCACGATGCGTTTTACGGCAGAAGAATAATAATAATAATAATAATTAAAGCTGCAAGCAGCATTTATCGGGGTTCAAGCAGTTAAGGCCTTTAAGCACACAAGCATCAAAAGACATTAAGTTTTATTTAGCAAGCATTTAACCACTGACATAATAGACGGAAAAGACCATTTACAGCCAATACAGGCAGTTTACCATGGGAAATATATGGTTTTAAAGCTTTTTAACAGTTATAGCGCCACCTTTGGTCCGATCTCCATAAAATTTGGCATGCTTGTTAATGATGTTATGTCACATATGCTCACCAATTTTTGTGAAGTTTTGAGTTTTCATTTATGATTTATAGGCATTTTAGTGTATTTTGCCACGCCCCTTTTATAAATTACCCTATTACAGCCACCCAAATGCAAAAGTTTAACTTTTTTTCGATAATTATTGATCTAGAGAGTCCAGAGAATTGTCCTAGACTGGTCTGGTTCCGATCGGGCGAAAAACCAGGGACTAGTTCGCAAAAGTAGGTTTTTAACATATTCATGAATATTTAATTAAGTGTTTGATTGACAGCAATGGTTCTTGAGGCAAAGTTGTTCAGCATGAGCAGATCTATAAGATGATATGCATTTTGTGATGATCAGTGTAACACCACGTGATTACAGAGCCATAAAACTCGTTAGCGCCAACTAGTGGCCGATTTCTTTCAAAATTCTTACAGACCTCTAGGGGCTTGAGCCGAACATGTCCACCGAGTTTCGCTCCGATCGGACTTCGTTAACGGTGCTCAAACCTCATTGGCCAATGGCGGCCATGTTTTTCGAGATACGCCAATATCCTTTTAGACATCGGTGGCCACTTGGGCCAAGACACTGCATACCAAATTTCAAGTCATTCGGAAAAACGGTCAGGTGTCTATATGTTTTTTTTTGTTTATAGCGCCACCACGTGGCCAATCGACGCAATTTTTCTTACTGTGACCTCAGATTGACCTTTTAAACATGTGTGCCAAGTTTGGTGAAGATTTCTCATTTACTTCTCGAGTTATAGCCATTTTAGTAAAATAGGCTCCTCCCACAACCATAATTTATCACCCCCTAGCGACCAGGAATCGGAATTTCGACTTTTTTTTCGATAATTATTGATTTTCAGACTCCAGAGAACAATTCTGCACTGATTTGGTTCCGATCGGACAAAAAACCAGGGACTAGTTCGCAAAAGTAGGTTTTTGACAAAATTAAAAATGGCGGAAAATCTATCATGGCGGAAATAAAATCGGAGATATACGTTTTGTTCGACAGGCGACCAGCTTTCCAATGATATAAGACACTTGAGTCTATGACTTACCGTCTAGGAGTTATGACCAGTTTTGCGCTTTTGGTTGCTATAGCGCCACCTATGGGCCAATTGGCGTCATAATTTGATAACCTCTCCTCGATTTTTGTACTACCATCTGGCAAAGTTTCAAGGCTCTAGCCCTTACGGTTTGGGCTGCACAATGCGTTTTACGGCAGAAGAATAATAATAATAAAAATCAGTACAATTACAATAGGGTTTCAGCACTTCGTGCTTGAACCCCTAATAATAATAAAAATCAGTACAATTACAATAGGGTTTCAGCACTTCGTGCTTGAACCCCTAAAAATCCTTACAATAACAATAGGTGTTCAGCACTTCGTGCTTGAACCCCTAATAAAAATCAGGACAATTACAATAGGGTTTCAGCACTTCGTGCTTGAACCCCTAATAAAAATCAGGACAATTACAATAGGGTTTCAGCACTTCGTGCTTGAACCCCTAAAAATCAGGACAATTACAATAGGGTTTCAGCACTTCGTGCTTGAACCCCTAATAAAAATCCTTACAATAACAATAGGTGTTCAGCACTTCGTGCTTGAACCCCTAATAATAAAAATCAGCACAATTACAATAGGGTTTCAGCATTTCATGCTTGAACCCCTAAAAATCAGGACAATTACAATAGGGTTTCAGCACTTCGTGCTTGAACCCCTAATAAAAATCCTTACAATAACAATAGGTGTTCAGCACTTCGTGCTTGAACCCCTAATTAAAGCTGCAAGCAGCATTTATCGGGGTTCAAGCAGTTAAGGCCTTTAAGCACAAAAGCATCAAAAGTGATTAAGTTTTATTTAGCAAGCATGTAACCATTGACATAATAGATGGAAAACACCATTTAGAGCCAATACAGGCAATGTACCATAGAAAATTTATGGTTTTAAAGTTTTTTAACAGTTATAACGCCACCTTTGGTCCGATCTCCATACAATTTGGCATGCTTGTTAATGATGTTATGTCACATATGCTCACCAATTGATGATCGGTTCACGAGCAGCTTTAACTGAGCCTCGAGTCTACAGCGATCTGTCAGACACATTAAAGAGTCACAAAACGGTATTTATTGTTTAAATGTCTCTAAAAAATGACTACATTTGAAAGGTGAGACTTTGTTTCATATCAAAAGTACTTGTCTGTCAGCGCGCAGTCTTTTCTCTGATCTGCAATGTATTTTTCACTGCGTGAGAACTTGGTGTGGTGTGAGAGTGGCGTCGCTTGTCAGTCATAGCAACAGTAACTAAAGTGGGCGGGTCTTTGTGAACGGTCATTGACAGTATGGACGGGGATTCGCCAGTCCCAATTCAAAACAAATTTCATCACAATCCATCATTGTTCGTTTCAAACATGTGAGAGCATCAAAATGATCCATGGGTGAAATTGATTGGATTTAATTATTTTTTTTGTCAGTTCCTATCATAATTTTTACATTTTGGCGTTATTGTTTAGCTATTTACCTATGTTTTCAAATTTCCTTTGTTTTTTTGTTGTTGTCGTCTTGATCGGACTAACGGCTTTGAAGATAACCACAATTTTTTAAAGCTCTAAATGACACTTACAAAAACCATAAGGCGAAACCTGGCATGTTTGGTATTGTTGGACTCGGCAAGGATTCTTAGGAGGTCACTCCTGTGAAAAAACATGGGCTTGAAACTTCTAAGGCTCCTTCAAGGCATTGTGCCAATGACGTATAGTGAGTTTTTTGAGATACACCAATGTTCTCATAGACTATCATGGCACCCTGGACAAAGACACTAGCCGCGTTTACACTGTCGGGCCAGGGCCAGGGCCGGGCCGTGCTAGTGCGTGCCAGGGCCAGTCGCGTTTCCACTGTCACTTCCGGGGCTTGATCGGGGCTTACTCGGGGCCAACGGCCAGGATTTCTGGCCCATCAAATATCTTGGGCCAGCTCGGGCTAGAGGCGTGGTCAAGGTAAAAGGCGGAGTTTATCGGTGTTAGGGAAAGTTATGGTCTGCGGCAAGATGCACATTTCACTTTTTTATATCGCGAAAAATAAACGCTGCTCGAAATGGAGAATCGCCTGTACTGGTCTGTCGAAGATACCAAAGCTCTTTTGAGCATTTGGGCAGAAGAAAGGGTACAACGTCAATTTGACGGCGTGTGCAGAAACGAGGACGTTATAAAATACATCGTTGCTGAACTTGCTAAGCTAAGCATCCAGCGAACAACGCTTCAAGTTCAAAAAAAAAAGAAAAAAGTTGCGGGCGCAGTACAAGGCGATTAAAACGCACAATGGACAAAGCGGTGCCCAGAGAAGGAACTTTCCATGGTTCGACTTGATGGACGGTGTGCTGGGTCACCGTCCCTCTGTTAGTGGAGGGACAAGTCGGGACACTATGGCAGCCGCGGACGGTGAGTTAATACATGCTATCTTCATAAATTCTAAGTTTTCTAACTTCCTAAGAAAACAAATAAAATATTGCATAAGTGGCTCATATGCGTGTTTATGTTTTGTGTGCTAAAATCGTCATCCCAGAGTGCTTTATTTGACTCAGAAGTGGAGCAGGGACCGTCTACTACACTTGTATGACGTTTGACGTTTGATCCAAGAAGGCGTGTTAAGGGCGGGGTTTAGGGCAGCGCTGCAGGGCTAATGGCCCGGCAGTGGAAACGCAAGCCCGGTGCTTGAGGCCCGAGGCCACTGGCCCGGCTCGGCTCGCTGTTAGCCCTAGCCCGGACCTGGCCCGACAGTGGAAACGCGGCTACTGCGTGCCAATTTTCAGTAGACTAACGGTTGGGTGCGCTTATAGCTATTTTCATGATTTTTTTCACTGTTATAGCACCACCAAGTGGCCAATTGTCACGATTTTTTTCATGTCAACTCAGATTGAGCTTATGAACATGTGTCCCAAGTTTAGCTAAAATATCTCTTTCCGCTCACAAGTTATAACCATTTTATAGCGCCACCAAGTGGCCAATTGGCGTGATTTTTTTCACGTGACCTCAGAATGAGCTCATGGACATGTGTCCCAAGTTTTGCGAAAATATCTCTTTCCGTTCACAAGTTATAACCGTTTTATAGTGCCACCAAGTGGCCAATTGTTGCGATTTTTTTCAAGTGATCTCAGACTGAGCTCAGGAAGATGTATACCAAATTTTGCAAAAAAATCTCTTTCCGTTCACAATTTATAACCGTTTTAGTAAAAGTTGCCCTGCTGCCATCAAATATTTTGGTTCCCCTTATCGATCGTTAATTGAAATTTTGAATTGTTTGGATGATTATTGATTGTCAGACTCCAGAGAATATTCTTGCAGTGGTTTGGTTCCGATCGGGCCAAAAACCAGGGACTAGTTCGCAAAAGTAGGTTTTGGACAAAATTCGACATAGCAGAAAATTTTCCCTGCCTACATCCAAATCGGAGATAGCCATTTTGTCCGCCTTGAGCCAAGGATTCCAACGATATAAGACACTTGATCCTGGGACAAACGGTCTAAGAGTTATGAGCAATTTAGTACTTTTGGTTGCTGTAGCGCCACCTATGGGCCAATTGGGGTCATACTCTGATAGGTTGTCCCCAAATTGAGGCCTACCATCTGGCCAGGTTTCACGTCTCTAGGCCTTACGGTTTGTCCTGCACGATGCGTTTTACGAATCCTTACAATTACAATAGGGTTTCAGCATTTCATGCTTGAACCCCTAATAAGAATGGAAGCTTTTTGCCATTTATAGCGCCACCTATGGTCCGATCTGCATGAAACTCGGCATGCTTCTTCACCATGTTATGACACATATGCTCATCAATTTTTGTGAAGTTCCGAGTTTTCATTTGGGATTTATAGGCTTTTTAGTGTATTTTGCCACGCCCCTTTTCTAAACGACCCTGTTACAGCCACCCAAATGCAAAAGTTCAACTTTTTTTGGGATAATTATTGATCTAGAGAGTCCAGAGAATGGTCCTAGACTGGTTTGGTTCCGATCGGGCCAAAA
This sequence comes from Leuciscus leuciscus, assembly GCF_965113295.1. Taxonomy (NCBI): domain Eukaryota; kingdom Metazoa; phylum Chordata; class Actinopteri; order Cypriniformes; family Leuciscidae; genus Leuciscus; species Leuciscus leuciscus. The sequence goes on along the minus strand of NC_138727.1, from coordinate 25,707,959 downwards.
ACCAGGGACTAGTTCGCAAAAGTAGGTTTTGGACAAAATTCGACATAGCAGAAAATTTTCCCTGCCTACATCCAAATCGGAGATAGCCATTTTGTCCGCCTTGAGCCAAGGATTCCAACGATATAAGACACTTGATCCTGGGACAAACGGTCTAAGAGTTATGAGCGATTTAGTACTTTTGGTTGCTGTAGCGCCACCTATGGGCCAATTGGGGTCATACTCTGATAGGTTGTCCCCAAATTGAGGCCTACCATCTGGCCAGGTTTCACGTCTCTAGGCCTTACGGTTTGTCCTGCACGATGCGTTTTACGAATCCTTACAATTACAATAGGGTTTCAGCATTTCATGCTTGAACCCCTAATAAGAATGGAAGCTTTTTGCCATTTATAGCGCCACCTATGGTCCGATCTGCATGAAACTCGGCATGCTTCTTCACCATGTTATGACACATATGCTCATCAATTTTTGTGAAGTTCCGAGTTTTCATTTGGGATTTATAGGCTTTTTAGTGTATTTTGCCACGCCCCTTTTCTAAACGACCCTGTTACAGCCACCCAAATGCAAAAGTTCAACTTTTTAGGGGTTCAAGCACGAAGTGCTGAAACCCTATTGTAATTGTACTGATTTTTATTATTAGGGGTTCAAGCATGAAATGCTGAAACCCTATTGTTATTGTAAGGATTTTTATTAGGGGTTCAAGCACGAAGTGCTGAAACCCTATTGTAATTGTACTGATTTTTATTATTATTAGGGGTTCAAGCATGAAATGCTGAAACCCTATTGTAATTGTAAGGATTCGTAAAACGCATCGTGCAGGACAAACCGTAAGGCCTAGAGACGTGAAACCTGGCCAGATGGTAGGCCTCAATTTGGGGACAACCTATCAGAGTATGACCCCAATTGGCCCATAGGTGGCGCTACAGCAACCAAAAGTACTAAATCGCTCACAACTCTTAGACCGTTTGTCCCAGGATCAAGTGTCTTATATCGTTGGAATCCTTGGCTCAAGGCGGACAAAATGGCTATCTCCGATTTGGATGTAGGCAGGGAAAATTTTCTGCTATGTCGGATTTTGTCCAAAACCTACTTTGGCGAACTAGTCCCTGGTTTTTGGCCCGATCGGAACCAAACCAGTCTAGGACAATTCTCTGGACTCTCTAGATCAATAATTATCGAAAAAAAGTTGAACTTTTGCATTTGGGTGGCTGTAACAGGGTCATTTAGAAAAGGGGCGTGGCAAAATACACTAAAAAGCCTATAAATCCCAAATGAAAACTCAGAACTTCACAAAAATTGATGAGCATATGTGTCAGAACATGGTGAGGAAGCATGCAGAGTTTCATGGAGATCGGACCATAGGTGGCGCTATAACTGGCAAAAAGCCTTCATTCTTATTAGGGGTTCAAGCATGAAATGCTGAAACCCTATTGTAATTGTAAGGATTCGTAAAACGCATCGTGCAGGACAAACCGTAAGGCCTAGAGACGTGAAACCTGGCCAGATGGTAGGCCTCAATTTGGGGACAACCTATCAGAGTATGACCCCAATTGGCCCATAGGTGGCGCTACAGCAACCAAAAGTACTACATCGCTCACAACTCTTAGACCGTTTGTCCCAGGATCAAGTGTCTTATATCGTTGGAATCCTTGGCTCAAGGCGGACAAAATGGCTATCTCCGATTTGGATGTAGGCAGGGAAAATTTTCTGCTATGTCGGATTTTGTCCAAAACCTACTTTGGCGAACTAGTCCCTGGTTTTTGGCCCGATCGGAACCAAACCAGTCTAGGACAATTCTCTGGACTCTCTAGATCAATAATTATCGAAAAAAAGTTGAACTTTTGCATTTGGGTGGCTGTAACAGGGTCATTTAGAAAAGGGGCGTGGCAAAATACACTAAAAAGCCTATAAATCCCAAATGAAAACTCAGAACTTCACAAAAATTGATGAGCATATGTGTCAGAACATGGTGAGGAAGCATGCAGAGTTTCATGGAGATCGGACCATAGGTGGCGCTATAACTGGCAAAAAGCCTTCATTCTTATTAGGGGTTCAAGCATGAAATGCTGAAACCCTATTGTAATTGTAAGGATTCGTAAAACGCATCGTGCAGGACAAACCGTAAGGCCTAGAGACGTGAAACCTGGCCAGATGGTAGGCCTCAATTTGGGGACAACCTATCAGAGTATGACCCCAATTGGCCCATAGGTGGCGCTACAGCAACCAAAAGTACTACATCGCTCACAACTCTTAGACCGTTTGTCCCAGGATCAAGTGTCTTATATCGTTGGAATCCTTGGCTCAAGGCGGACAAAATGGCTATCTCCGATTTGGATGTAGGCAGGGAAAATTTTCTGCTATGTCGGATTTTGTCCAAAACCTACTTTGGCGAACTAGTCCCTGGTTTTTGGCCCGATCGGAACCAAACCAGTCTAGGACAATTCTCTGGACTCTCTAGATCAATAATTATCGAAAAAAAGTTGAACTTTTGCATTTGGGTGGCTGTAACAGGGTCATTTAGAAAAGGGGCGTGGCAAAATACACTAAAAAGCCTATAAATCCCAAATGAAAACTCAGAACTTCACAAAAATTGATGAGCATATGTGTCAGAACATGGTGAGGAAGCATGCAGAGTTTCATGGAGATCGGACCATAGGTGGCGCTATAACTGGCAAAAAGCCTTCATTCTTATTAAGGGTTCAAGCATGAAATGCTGAAACCCTATTGTAATTGTAAGGATTCGTAAAACGCATCGTGCAGGACAAACCGTAAGGCCTAGAGACGTGAAACCTGGCCAGATGGTAGGCCTCAATTTGGGGACAACCTATCAGAGTATGACCCCAATTGGCCCATAGGTGGCGCTACAGCAACCAAAAGTACTAAATCGCTCACAACTCTTAGACCGTTTGTCCCAGGATCAAGTGTCTTATATCGTTGGAATCCTTGGCTCAAGGCGGACAAAATGGCTATCTCCGATTTGGATGTAGGCAGGGAAAATTTTCTGCTATGTCGGATTTTGTCCAAAACCTACTTTGGCGAACTAGTCCCTGGTTTTTGGCCCGATCGGAACCAAACCAGTCTAGGACAATTCTCTGGACTCTCTAGATCAATAATTATCGAAAAAAAGTTGAACTTTTGCATTTGGGTGGCTGTAACAGGGTCATTTAGAAAAGGGGCGTGGCAAAATACACTAAAAAGCCTATAAATCCCAAATGAAAACTCAGAACTTCACAAAAATTGATGAGCATATGTGTCAGAACATGGTGAGGAAGCATGCAGAGTTTCATGGAGATCGGACCATAGGTGGCGCTATAACTGGCAAAAAGCCTTCATTCTTATTAGGGGTTCAAGCATGAAATGCTGAAACCCTATTGTAATTGTAAGGATTCGTAAAACGCATCGTGCAGGACAAACCGTAAGGCCTAGAGACGTGAAACCTGGCCAGATGGTAGGCCTCAATTTGGGGACAACCTATCAGAGTATGACCCCAATTGGCCCATAGGTGGCGCTACAGCAACCAAAAGTACTAAATCGCTCACAACTCTTAGACCGTTTGTCCCAGGATCAAGTGTCTTATATCGTTGGAATCCTTGGCTCAAGGCGGACAAAATGGCTATCTCCGATTTGGATGTAGGCAGGGAAAATTTTCTGCTATGTCGGATTTTGTCCAAAACCTACTTTGGCGAACTAGTCCCTGGTTTTTGGCCCGATCGGAACCAAACCAGTCTAGGACAATTCTCTGGACTCTCTAGATCAATAATTATCGAAAAAAAGTTGAACTTTTGCATTTGGGTGGCTGTAACAGGGTCATTTAGAAAAGGGGCGTGGCAAAATACACTAAAAAGCCTATAAATCCCAAATGAAAACTCAGAACTTCACAAAAATTGATGAGCATATGTGTCAGAACATGGTGAGGAAGCATGCAGAGTTTCATGGAGATCGGACCATAGGTGGCGCTATAACTGGCAAAAAGCCTTCATTCTTATTAGGGGTTCAAGCATGAAATGCTGAAACCCTATTGTAATTGTAAGGATTCGTAAAACGCATCGTGCAGGACAAACCGTAAGGCCTAGAGACGTGAAACCTGGCCAGATGGTAGGCCTCAATTTGGGGACAACCTATCAGAGTATGACCCCAATTGGCCCATAGGTGGCGCTACAGCAACCAAAAGTACTACATCGCTCACAACTCTTAGACCGTTTGTCCCAGGATCAAGTGTCTTATATCGTTGGAATCCTTGGCTCAAGGCGGACAAAATGGCTATCTCCGATTTGGATGTAGGCAGGGAAAATTTTCTGCTATGTCGGATTTTGTCCAAAACCTACTTTGGCGAACTAGTCCCTGGTTTTTGGCCCGATCGGAACCAAACCAGTCTAGGACAATTCTCTGGACTCTCTAGATCAATAATTATCGAAAAAAAGTTGAACTTTTGCATTTGGGTGGCTGTAACAGGGTCATTTAGAAAAGGGGCGTGGCAAAATACACTAAAAAGCCTATAAATCCCAAATGAAAACTCAGAACTTCACAAAAATTGATGAGCATATGTGTCAGAACATGGTGAGGAAGCATGCAGAGTTTCATGGAGATCGGACCATAGGTGGCGCTATAACTGGCAAAAAGCCTTCATTCTTATTAAGGGTTCAAGCATGAAATGCTGAAACCCTATTGTAATTGTAAGGATTCGTAAAACGCATCGTGCAGGACAAACCGTAAGGCCTAGAGACGTGAAACCTGGCCAGATGGTAGGCCTCAATTTGGGGACAACCTATCAGAGTATGACCCCAATTGGCCCATAGGTGGCGCTACAGCAACCAAAAGTACTAAATCGCTCACAACTCTTAGACCGTTTGTCCCAGGATCAAGTGTCTTATATCGTTGGAATCCTTGGCTCAAGGCGGACAAAATGGCTATCTCCGATTTGGATGTAGGCAGGGAAAATTTTCTGCTATGTCGGATTTTGTCCAAAACCTACTTTGGCGAACTAGTCCCTGGTTTTTGGCCCGATCGGAACCAAACCAGTCTAGGACAATTCTCTGGACTCTCTAGATCAATAATTATCGAAAAAAAGTTGAACTTTTGCATTTGGGTGGCTGTAACAGGGTCATTTAGAAAAGGGGCGTGGCAAAATACACTAAAAAGCCTATAAATCCCAAATGAAAACTCAGAACTTCACAAAAATTGATGAGCATATGTGTCAGAACATGGTGAGGAAGCATGCAGAGTTTCATGGAGATCGGACCATAGGTGGCGCTATAACTGGCAAAAAGCCTTCATTCTTATTAGGGGTTCAAGCATGAAATGCTGAAACCCTATTGTAATTGTAAGGATTCGTAAAACGCATCGTGCAGGACAAACCGTAAGGCCTAGAGACGTGAAACCTGGCCAGATGGTAGGCCTCAATTTGGGGACAACCTATCAGAGTATGACCCCAATTGGCCCATAGGTGGCGCTACAGCAACCAAAAGTACTAAATCGCTCACAACTCTTAGACCGTTTGTCCCAGGATCAAGTGTCTTATATCGTTGGAATCCTTGGCTCAAGGCGGACAAAATGGCTATCTCCGATTTGGATGTAGGCAGGGAAAATTTTCTGCTATGTCGGATTTTGTCCAAAACCTACTTTGGCGAACTAGTCCCTGGTTTTTGGCCCGATCGGAACCAAACCAGTCTAGGACAATTCTCTGGACTCTCTAGATCAATAATTATCGAAAAAAAGTTGAACTTTTGCATTTGGGTGGCTGTAACAGGGTCATTTAGAAAAGGGGCGTGGCAAAATACACTAAAAAGCCTATAAATCCCAAATGAAAACTCAGAACTTCACAAAAATTGATGAGCATATGTGTCAGAACATGGTGAGGAAGCATGCAGAGTTTCATGGAGATCGGACCATAGGTGGCGCTATAACTGGCAAAAAGCCTTCATTCTTATTAGGGGTTCAAGCATGAAATGCTGAAACCCTATTGTAATTGTAAGGATTCGTAAAACGCATCGTGCAGGACAAACCGTAAGGCCTAGAGACGTGAAACCTGGCCAGATGGTAGGCCTCAATTTGGGGACAACCTATCAGAGTATGACCCCAATTGGCCCATAGGTGGCGCTACAGCAACCAAAAGTACTACATCGCTCACAACTCTTAGACCGTTTGTCCCAGGATCAAGTGTCTTATATCGTTGGAATCCTTGGCTCAAGGCGGACAAAATGGCTATCTCCGATTTGGATGTAGGCAGGGAAAATTTTCTGCTATGTCGGATTTTGTCCAAAACCTACTTTGGCGAACTAGTCCCTGGTTTTTGGCCCGATCGGAACCAAACCAGTCTAGGACAATTCTCTGGACTCTCTAGATCAATAATTATCGAAAAAAAGTTGAACTTTTGCATTTGGGTGGCTGTAACAGGGTCATTTAGAAAAGGGGCGTGGCAAAATACACTAAAAAGCCTATAAATCCCAAATGAAAACTCAGAACTTCACAAAAATTGATGAGCATATGTGTCAGAACATGGTGAGGAAGCATGCAGAGTTTCATGGAGATCGGACCATAGGTGGCGCTATAACTGGCAAAAAGCCTTCATTCTTATTAAGGGTTCAAGCATGAAATGCTGAAACCCTATTGTAATTGTAAGGATTCGTAAAACGCATCGTGCAGGACAAACCGTAAGGCCTAGAGACGTGAAACCTGGCCAGATGGTAGGCCTCAATTTGGGGACAACCTATCAGAGTATGACCCCAATTGGCCCATAGGTGGCGCTACAGCAACCAAAAGTACTAAATCGCTCACAACTCTTAGACCGTTTGTCCCAGGATCAAGTGTCTTATATCGTTGGAATCCTTGGCTCAAGGCGGACAAAATGGCTATCTCCGATTTGGATGTAGGCAGGGAAAATTTTCTGCTATGTCGGATTTTGTCCAAAACCTACTTTGGCGAACTAGTCCCTGGTTTTTGGCCCGATCGGAACCAAACCAGTCTAGGACAATTCTCTGGACTCTCTAGATCAATAATTATCGAAAAAAAGTTGAACTTTTGCATTTGGGTGGCTGTAACAGGGTCATTTAGAAAAGGGGCGTGGCAAAATACACTAAAAAGCCTATAAATCCCAAATGAAAACTCAGAACTTCACAAAAATTGATGAGCATATGTGTCAGAACATGGTGAGGAAGCATGCAGAGTTTCATGGAGATCGGACCATAGGTGGCGCTATAACTGGCAAAAAGCCTTCATTCTTATTAGGGGTTCAAGCATGAAATGCTGAAACCCTATTGTAATTGTAAGGATTCGTAAAACGCATCGTGCAGGACAAACCGTAAGGCCTAGAGACGTGAAACCTGGCCAGATGGTAGGCCTCAATTTGGGGACAACCTATCAGAGTATGACCCCAATTGGCCCATAGGTGGCGCTACAGCAACCAAAAGTACTAAATCGCTCACAACTCTTAGACCGTTTGTCCCAGGATCAAGTGTCTTATATCGTTGGAATCCTTGGCTCAAGGCGGACAAAATGGCTATCTCCGATTTGGATGTAGGCAGGGAAAATTTTCTGCTATGTCGGATTTTGTCCAAAACCTACTTTGGCGAACTAGTCCCTGGTTTTTGGCCCGATCGGAACCAAACCAGTCTAGGACAATTCTCTGGACTCTCTAGATCAATAATTATCGAAAAAAAGTTGAACTTTTGCATTTGGGTGGCTGTAACAGGGTCATTTAGAAAAGGGGCGTGGCAAAATACACTAAAAAGCCTATAAATCCCAAATGAAAACTCAGAACTTCACAAAAATTGATGAGCATATGTGTCAGAACATGGTGAGGAAGCATGCAGAGTTTCATGGAGATCGGACCATAGGTGGCGCTATAACTGGCAAAAAGCCTTCATTCTTATTAGGGGTTCAAGCATGAAATGCTGAAACCCTATTGTAATTGTAAGGATTCGTAAAACGCATCGTGCAGGACAAACCGTAAGGCCTAGAGACGTGAAACCTGGCCAGATGGTAGGCCTCAATTTGGGGACAACCTATCAGAGTATGACCCCAATTGGCCCATAGGTGGCGCTACAGCAACCAAAAGTACTACATCGCTCACAACTCTTAGACCGTTTGTCCCAGGATCAAGTGTCTTATATCGTTGGAATCCTTGGCTCAAGGCGGACAAAATGGCTATCTCCGATTTGGATGTAGGCAGGGAAAATTTTCTGCTATGTCGGATTTTGTCCAAAACCTACTTTGGCGAACTAGTCCCTGGTTTTTGGCCCGATCGGAACCAAACCAGTCTAGGACAATTCTCTGGACTCTCTAGATCAATAATTATCGAAAAAAAGTTGAACTTTTGCATTTGGGTGGCTGTAACAGGGTCATTTAGAAAAGGGGCGTGGCAAAATACACTAAAAAGCCTATAAATCCCAAATGAAAACTCAGAACTTCACAAAAATTGATGAGCATATGTGTCAGAACATGGTGAGGAAGCATGCAGAGTTTCATGGAGATCGGACCATAGGTGGCGCTATAACTGGCAAAAAGCCTTCATTCTTATTAGGGGTTCAAGCATGAAATGCTGAAACCCTATTGTAATTGTAAGGATTCGTAAAACGCATCGTGCAGGACAAACCGTAAGGCCTAGAGACGTGAAACCTGGCCAGATGGTAGGCCTCAATTTGGGGACAACCTATCAGAGTATGACCCCAATTGGCCCATAGGTGGCGCTACAGCAACCAAAAGTACTACATCGCTCACAACTCTTAGACCGTTTGTCCCAGGATCAAGTGTCTTATATCGTTGGAATCCTTGGCTCAAGGCGGACAAAATGGCTATCTCCGATTTGGATGTAGGCAGGGAAAATTTTCTGCTATGTCGGATTTTGTCCAAAACCTACTTTGGCGAACTAGTCCCTGGTTTTTGGCCCGATCGGAACCAAACCAGTCTAGGACAATTCTCTGGACTCTCTAGATCAATAATTATCGAAAAAAAGTTGAACTTTTGCATTTGGGTGGCTGTAACAGGGTCATTTAGAAAAGGGGCGTGGCAAAATACACTAAAAAGCCTATAAATCCCAAATGAAAACTCAGAACTTCACAAAAATTGATGAGCATATGTGTCAGAACATGGTGAGGAAGCATGCAGAGTTTCATGGAGATCGGACCATAGGTGGCGCTATAACTGGCAAAAAGCCTTCATTCTTATTAAGGGTTCAAGCATGAAATGCTGAAACCCTATTGTAATTGTAAGGATTCGTAAAACGCATCGTGCAGGACAAACCGTAAGGCCTAGAGACGTGAAACCTGGCCAGATGGTAGGCCTCAATTTGGGGACAACCTATCAGAGTATGACCCCAATTGGCCCATAGGTGGCGCTACAGCAACCAAAAGTACTAAATCGCTCACAACTCTTAGACCGTTTGTCCCAGGATCAAGTGTCTTATATCGTTGGAATCCTTGGCTCAAGGCGGACAAAATGGCTATCTCCGATTTGGATGTAGGCAGGGAAAATTTTCTGCTATGTCGGATTTTGTCCAAAACCTACTTTGGCGAACTAGTCCCTGGTTTTTGGCCCGATCGGAACCAAACCAGTCTAGGACAATTCTCTGGACTCTCTAGATCAATAATTATCGAAAAAAAGTTGAACTTTTGCATTTGGGTGGCTGTAACAGGGTCATTTAGAAAAGGGGCGTGGCAAAATACACTAAAAAGCCTATAAATCCCAAATGAAAACTCAGAACTTCACAAAAATTGATGAGCATATGTGTCAGAACATGGTGAGGAAGCATGCAGAGTTTCATGGAGATCGGACCATAGGTGGCGCTATAACTGGCAAAAAGCCTTCATTCTTATTAGGGGTTCAAGCATGAAATGCTGAAACCCTATTGTAATTGTAAGGATTCGTAAAACGCATCGTGCAGGACAAACCGTAAGGCCTAGAGACGTGAAACCTGGCCAGATGGTAGGCCTCAATTTGGGGACAACCTATCAGAGTATGACCCCAATTGGCCCATAGGTGGCGCTACAGCAACCAAAAGTACTAAATCGCTCACAACTCTTAGACCGTTTGTCCCAGGATCAAGTGTCTTATATCGTTGGAATCCTTGGCTCAAGGCGGACAAAATGGCTATCTCCGATTTGGATGTAGGCAGGGAAAATTTTCTGCTATGTCGGATTTTGTCCAAAACCTACTTTGGCGAACTAGTCCCTGGTTTTTGGCCCGATCGGAACCAAACCAGTCTAGGACAATTCTCTGGACTCTCTAGATCAATAATTATCGAAAAAAAGTTGAACTTTTGCATTTGGGTGGCTGTAACAGGGTCATTTAGAAAAGGGGCGTGGCAAAATACACTAAAAAGCCTATAAATCCCAAATGAAAACTCAGAACTTCACAAAAATTGATGAGCATATGTGTCAGAACATGGTGAGGAAGCATGCAGAGTTTCATGGAGATCGGACCATAGGTGGCGCTATAACTGGCAAAAAGCCTTCATTCTTATTAGGGGTTCAAGCATGAAATGCTGAAACCCTATTGTAATTGTAAGGATTCGTAAAACGCATCGTGCAGGACAAACCGTAAGGCCTAGAGACGTGAAACCTGGCCAGATGGTAGGCCTCAATTTGGGGACAACCTATCAGAGTATGACCCCAATTGGCCCATAGGTGGCGCTACAGCAACCAAAAGTACTAAATCGCTCACAACTCTTAGACCGTTTGTCCCAGGATCAAGTGTCTTATATCGTTGGAATCCTTGGCTCAAGGCGGACAAAATGGCTATCTCCGATTTGGATGTAGGCAGGGAAAATTTTCTGCTATGTCGGATTTTGTCCAAAACCTACTTTGGCGAACTAGTCCCTGGTTTTTGGCCCGATCGGAACCAAACCAGTCTAGGACAATTCTCTGGACTCTCTAGATCAATAATTATCGAAAAAAAGTTGAACTTTTGCATTTGGGTGGCTGTAACAGGGTCATTTAGAAAAGGGGCGTGGCAAAATACACTAAAAAGCCTATAAATCCCAAATGAAAACTCAGAACTTCACAAAAATTGATGAGCATATGTGTCAGAACATGGTGAGGAAGCATGCAGAGTTTCATGGAGATCGGACCATAGGTGGCGCTATAACTGGCAAAAAGCCTTCATTCTTATTAGGGGTTCAAGCATGAAATGCTGAAACCCTATTGTAATTGTAAGGATTCGTAAAACGCATCGTGCAGGACAAACCGTAAGGCCTAGAGACGTGAAACCTGGCCAGATGGTAGGCCTCAATTTGGGGACAACCTATCAGAGTATGACCCCAATTGGCCCATAGGTGGCGCTACAGCAACCAAAAGTACTAAATCGCTCACAACTCTTAGACCGTTTGTCCCAGGATCAAGTGTCTTATATCGTTGGAATCCTTGGCTCAAGGCGGACAAAATGGCTATCTCCGATTTGCTCGCCCTTCAGGCGCCAATTTCGAGTAAATTGCATTTTTTTGAAAAACCTATTTTTGCGAACTTCTCCTAGGTTTTTGCCCCGATCGGAACCAAACCACTGCAAGAATATTCTCTGGAGTCTGACAATCAATAATCATCCAAAAAATTCTAAATTTCAATTAACGGTCGATAAGGGGAACCAAAATATTTGATGGCACCAGGGCCACTTTTACTAAAACGGTTATAAATTGTGAACGGAAAGAGATTTTTTTGCTAAACTTGGGACACTTCTTCCTGAGCTCAATCTGAGATCACTTGAAAAAAATCGCAACAATTGGCCACTAGGTGGCACTATAAAACGGTTATAACTTGTGAATGGAAAGAGATATTTTCGCAAAACTTGGGACACGTTCATGAGCTCATTCTGAGGTCACGTGAAAAAAAATCACGACAATTGGCCACTTGGTGGCGCTATAAAATGGTTATAACTTGTGAGCGGAAAGAGATATTTTTGCTAAACTTGGGACACATGTTCATAAGCTCAATCTGAGTTGACATGAAAAAAATCGTGACAATTGGCCATTTGGTAGCGCTATAATAGTGAAAAAATCATGAAAATAGCTATAAGCGCACCCAACCGTTAGTCTACTGAAAATTGGCACGCAGTGTCTTTGTCCAGGGTGCCATGATAGTCGATGAGAACATTGGTGTATCTCAAAAAACTCAGTATACGCGTCATTGGCACAATGCCTTGAAGGAGCCTTAGAAGTTTCCAGCCCGTGTTTTATTCACAGGAGTGACCTCCTAAGACTCCTGAATCCTTGCCGAGTCCAACAATACCAACAATACCAAACCGCTATACTGCAGGAGCGCGCACTCTTCAACTGCACGCGCAAATGCGCCAGCGCGCGCTGTATCACTTCACTAAAGCGCAAAAGACACGAGAATGCAACGTCGTAAATTAGTAAGTTAAGAAATAAAAGTAAAATACCCATAAATTACGTTATTGGTACGTCATGTGTGTTGCTATTTATCAGGAGCAGTTTCCATGTTTCTTTACCAGTTCTTCTAAGTATTGTGTATCACCTTGGTAGCCTAACTGTTGTTGTTAACATAACAAAATGCCACTTAATGGTTATTTTGTATATTTTTATATGACTGTGGTGGCTCATACCAAGATTGTATTAACAAAAACTAGTTTGGGACTGCTATATAGCTTAACCTCGCAGTGCCTACTGTTTATCAGTATTTGAAATATTCTTACAATTTTATTTTGTATGTTAAGTAAAGGGGGACATAACTTGTGAGTCAACAATTTTTGTGTAAACAAATGTATTATAATAGGCTTATATAATTCCTAAAAAGGTGGGTCGCGGCTTGATGACCATGGGGAAATGTGGGTCCCATGGCTAAACTATTCAAAACATCATTCAATGTTGTGATAATCGTAATTAATAATCACAATTACAAATTCAAGGGAATAATCGACAGTTATAATTTTTGTCATAATCGTGCAGTCCTACTTTATTCCTTATACCTGATTCCCTTACAAGAATTTTTGGCAAAAAAGTCACTGAATCGATCTCAAGTCACTGAATCGTTTCGGATCGGATCGTTCTAAATGATCCAATATCGTCCTTGAATCGTATCGACAACCACGAATCGCGATACGAATCGAATCGTTGTTAAAACGAATCGTTACACCCCTAGTAAATAGCTAAACAATAACGGCAAAATGTTAAAATTATGATAGGAACTGACAAAAAAATAAATTAAATCCAGTCAATTTCACCCATGGATCATTTTGATGCTCTCACATGTTTGAAACGAACAATGATGGATTGTGATGAAATTTGTTTTGAATTGGGACTGGTGAATCCCCGTCCATACTGTCAATGACCGTTCGCAAAGACCCGCCCACTTTAGTTACTGTTGCTATGTCTGACAAGCGACGCCACTCTCACACCACACCAAGTTCTCACGCAGTGAAAAATACATTGCGGATCAGAGAAAAGTCATTTTTTAGAGACATTTAAACAATAAATACCGTTTTGTGACTCTTTAATGTGTCTGACAGATCGCTGTAGACTCGAGGCTCAGTTAAAGCTGCTTGTGAACTGATCATCTCTTCCTTCTAGTTAATTTATAGCATTAAAATAAACATGAATGAACATAAAAGGAATGTTGTTTTAAAGTGCTAAGACATCAGTACACTTTGTTTTTCAAATTTAAATCCTCCAATGTTAATCTAGTAACTCTCCTGACTGCTTTGTTGGACAAAATGGCGGATTATGATTAGTCAGATCGCCTGTCAATCAAAACTCCCTGCGAAGGGTCAATTGAGAATGCCTGTGCGCACAATCTTAATCTAATCGACAACTTTGCAGTTGCACAAAGGAAAGCTCGGAAAATCCCGCTATAATTTAAGAGAGCATCTTTTTTATGTATTTGGACCTAGGCCTAACAATGTGTTATGGTGCGCTGTCACCAGTGTTTTTTTTTGTTGTTGTTTTTTTTTGTTTTTGGTGAGCGTAGGCTACTCCTGATTTTGTTAGTCATCTCATCTCTTATATGCTGTGTATGATCATATCCTGCCCTATTCATGGTAGCCTACTCGTGGACATTGCGTCATCAATGTCATCAATTGCGTCATCAAGGGGCCCGCCTTGTTAATCACACTTAAGGATCCGGTGTTGGCTCGTTACGCCACTGAATATAATTGTCTAAACTCCTTATCAAAATTACATATTTACAACAAATCTGACACATATATATGGGCACACTTTGAGTACTACTAATATAAGTGGTGGAGATCAGGCAAGACTATAAGAAGACTCAGGCAAAAAGGTGCTATAACTGTAAAAACGCTTTAAAACCATATATTTCCTAAGGTAAACTGCCTGTATTGGCTGTAAATTGACTTTTTCATCTATGATGGCAGTTGTTAAATGCTTGCTAAATAAAACTTAATGTCTTTTGATACTTGTGTGCTTAAAGGCCTTAAAGGCCTTAACTGCTTGAACCCCGATAAATGCTGCTTGCAGCTTTAATTATTATTATTATTATTATTATTATTATTATTATTCTTCCGCCGTAAAACGCATCGTGCAGCCCAAACCGTAAGTGCTAGAGACTTGAAACTTGGCCAGATGGTAGTACAAAAATCGAGGAGAGGTTATCAAATTATGACGCTGATTGGCCCATAGGTGGCGCTATAGCAACCAAAAGCGCGAAACTGGTCATAACTCCTAGACGATAAGTCATAGACTCAAGTGTCTTATATCATTGGAAAGCTGGACGCCTGACGAACAAAACGTATATCTCCGATTTTATTTCCGTCATGATAGATTTTCCGCCATTTTGAATTTTGTCAAAAACCTACTTTTGCAAACTAGTCCCTGGTTTTTCGTCCGATCGGAACCAAACCAGAGCAGAATTGTTCTCTGAAGTCTGAAGATCAATAATTATTGAAAAAAAGTCGGAATTCCGATTCCTGGTCGCTAGGGGGTGATAAATTAAGGTTGTGGGAGGAGCCTATTTTACTAAAATGGCTATAACTCGAGAAGTAAATGAGATATCTTCACCAAACTTGGCACACGTGTTTACGAGGTCAATCTGAGGTCACAGTAAAAAAATTGCGTCGATTGGCCACATGGTGGCGCTATAAACAAAAAAAAACATATAGACACCTGACCGTTTTTCCGAATGACTTGAAATTTGGTATGCAGTGTCTTGGCCCAAGGGGCCATGTATGTCTAAAAGGAAATTGCCGTATCTCGAAAAAAATGGCCGCCATTGGCCAATGAAATTTGAGCACCGTTAACGAAGTCCGATCGGAACGAAACTCGATGGGCATGTTCGACTCATGGCCCTAGAGGTCTGTAAGAATTTTGAAAGAAATCGGCCACTAGTTGGCGCTAACGAGTTTTATGGCTCTGTAATCACGTGGTGTTAAACTTATCATCACAAAATGCATATCATCTGATAGATCTGCTCATGCTGAACAACTTTTCCTCAAGAACCATTGCTGTCAATCAAACCGTTCATTAAATATTCATGAATATGTTAAAAACCTACTTTTGCGAACTAGTCCCTGGTTTTTCGCCCGATCGGAACCAGACCAGTCTAGGACAATTCTCTGGACTCTCTAGATCAATAATTATTGAAAAAAAGTTGAACTTTTGCATTTGGGTGGCTGTAATAGGGTAATTTATAAAAAGGGGCGTGGCAAAATACACTAAAATGCCTATAAATCATAAATGAAAACTCAGAACTTCACAAAAATTGGTGAGCATATGTGACATAACATCATTAATAAGCATGCCAAATTTTATAGAGATCGGACCAAAGGTGGCGCTATAACTGTTAAAAAGCTTTAAAACCATATATTTCCCATGGTAAACTGCCTGTATTGGCTGTAAATGGTCTTTTCCGTCTATTATGTCAGTTGTTAAATGCTTGCTAAATAAAACTTGATGTCTTTTGATGCTTGTGTGCTTAAAGGCCTTAAAGGCCTTAACTGCTTGAACCCCGATAAATGCTGCTTGCAGCTTTAATTATTATTATTATTTTCCCCTAAAACGCATCGTGCAGACCAAACCGTAAGAGCTGGAACCTTGAAAGTTGGCCAAATGATAGTGCTCAATTTGGGGAGAACCTATCAAAGTATGGCCCCAATTGGCCCATAGGTGGCGCTATAATGACCCCATTTACTAAATTGGTCATAACTCATACATAGTTTGTCCTAGAGGCTCAAATTTAGCATCACTGTGATCCCTGGCTCCAGACGAACAACGTGGCTATCTCCAAATCCCGATTTGAGCAAAAAATTTATATGGCCACTTTTGTCCAAAGCCTACTTTGGCAAACTAGTCCCTGGTTTTTGGTCCAATCAGAACAAGACCAGTCTAGGACAATTCTCTGGACTCTCTAGATAAATAATTATCGAAAAAAAGTTGAACTTTTGCATTTGCCTGGCTGTAACAGGGTCATTTAGGAAAGTGGAGGGACAAAAAACACTCAAAAGCCTATACAACCTAAGGGAAAACACCAAACTTCACAAAAATCGATGGACATATGTGTCCTAACATGGTGAAGAAGCATGCCAAGTTTCGTGAAGATCGGACAATAGGTGGCGCTATAACTGGCAAAAACGTCTCTTCTTATTAGGGGTTCAAGCATGAAATGCTGAAACCCTATTGTTATTGTAAGGATTTTTATTAGGGGTTCAAGCACGAAGTGCTGAAACCCTATTGTAATTGTACTGATTTTTTTAGGGGTTCAAGCACGAAGTGCTGAAACCCTATTGTAATTGTAAGGATTTTTAGGGGTTCAAGCACGAAGTGCTGAAACCCTATTGTAATTGTACTGATTTTTATTATTAGGGGTTCAAGCACGAAGTGCTGAAACCCTATTGTAATTGTACTGATTTTTATTAGGGGTTCAAGCACGAAGTGCTGAAACCCTATTGTAATTGTCCTGATTTTTATTATTATTTTTCTTCTGCCGTAAAACGCATCGTGCAGCCCAAACCGTAAGAGCTGGAACTTTGAAACTTTGCCATATGGTAGTACAAAAATCGAGGAGAGGTTATCAAATTATGACCTCGAATGGCCCATAGGTGGCGCTATAGCGACCAAAAGCGCGAAACTGCTCATAACTCCTAGACCGTATGTCGTAGACTCAAGTGTCTTATATCATTGGAAAGCTGGATGCCTGACGAACAAAACGTATATCTCCGATTTCATTTCCGCCATGATAGATTTTCCGCCATTTTGAATTTTGTCAAAAACCTACTTTTGCGAACTAGTCCCTGTTTTTTTGCCCGATCGGAACCAAACCAGTGCAGAAATGTTCTCTGGAGTCTGAATATCAATAATTATCGAAAAAAAGTTGAAATTTCCATTCACGGTCGCTAAGGGGCACCCAAATGTATGTTGTGGGAGGAGCCTATTTTACTAAAACGGCTATAACTCCAGAAGTAAATGAGGTATCTTCACCAAACTCGGTACAAATGTGTAAGAGGTCAATTTGAGGTCACAGTAAAAAAAACGCGGCGAATGGCCACATGGTGGCGCTATAACATGAAAAAAACATAAAACGGCCCATAACCACCTGACCGTTAGTCCGATTGACTTGAAAATTGGTATGCAGTGTCTTGGTCCAAGGTGCCATGTATGTCTATGAGGACATTGGTGTATCTCAAAAAACATGGCCGCCATCGGCCAATGAAATTTGAGCACCTATAAGACAAGGTTAACGGATGTCGATCGGAACGAAACTCGATGGGCATGTTCGACTCATGGCCCTAGAGGTCTGTAAGAATTTTGAAAGAAATCGGCCACTAGTTGGCGCTAACGAGTTTTTTTGGCTCTGTAATCACGTGGTGTTACACTTATCGTCATAAAATGCATATCATTTGATAGATCTGCTCATGCTCAACAACTTTGCCTCAAGAACCACTAATGTCAATCAAACCATTAATTAATTATTCATGAATATGTTAAAAACCTACTTTTGCGAACTAGTTCCTGGTTTTTCGCCCGATCGGAACCAGACCAGTCTAGGACAATTCTCTGGACTCTCTAGATCAATAATTATCGAAAAAAAGTTTAACTTTTGCATTTTTTGCATGGGTATATTGGGTCATAAAGAAAATGGGCGTGGCAAAATGCACTCAAAAGCCTATAAATCCTAAAGGAAAACTCAGAACTTCACAAAAATTGATGAGCATATGTGACATAACATGCTAAAGAAGCATGGAAATTTTTATGAAGATCGGACCATAGTTGGCGCTATAACTGTTAAAAAGCTTTAAAACCATATATTTCCTATGGTAAATTGCCTGTATTGGCTGTAAATTGTGTTTTCCATATGATCATATAATGTTTATAAAATAATGTTAAAAACCAGTGCAATACAATTCTCTGGACTCACTAGATCAATAATTGTCAGAAAAAGTTGAACTACTTCATTTGGATAGCTATAATAGGGTCACTTCAATATGTAGCCTTAAAATGAATACCATATTAAGCCAATAAGTGGTATTTTACTGCCCCCTGCTGTCATTTCATCATACTACTCCCTAATATTGTTATATAATTCATATTTAGACTTTATAAAATCATTATTTTAACATTTAACATGAAAACGAAAGTAAAACGGCATTTAGGCCACGCCCCCCCAGTACAAATTCACTCATAACTCGAAAACGGAAAGTCGTTGCGCGCTCAAATTTTTATGGTAAGGTCCTCTCCGGGCTCTTGATCGAAACGTGTCGTCGCGGGCCTCGGGAGCGCGCCCCCCCCGCGGATCGCCAGACCGCGGGACCCCCGACTTTGAACGGCCGTAGCTCCCGACCCAGACCACCCTGAACCTTGTGTGAGAGCTCGTTGGAAAGGGCCCGTCCTTGGCTAGCTTCGATTCAAATGTGGTGTAAATTGCCCTGGGCATTCCAGAGATAAAAGCCTCAAAAGACATGCCTTTGAACAGTCATAACTCCCGAACCCAATCGCCCAAAAACACCGCGATGGTCTCATTCAACAGGGCTCCTCAAGCACTATCTATGCTCTGAGGTTCAGAATTTTTCGCCTTCTGGTTCCCGAGATATAAGTGAAAAACCAAATTCCCATTCATTCATTCAAACACTTCAACTGTAAAATGTAAGCTATAATACCACTGTTGTCCACTAGAGGGAGCAGCAGGATTACGCATGATCTTTTAATTCGCTTTCAGTATTGGGATATAAACAAATGCTTTAAGAAGCAATCTTTTTTATTATGATGTTTTTTTTTTTTATTATGATGTTTGTATATATATCTTTTTTTATTATGATTATGAACGGTTTGATTGACATTAGTGATTCTTGAGGCAAAGTTGTTCAAGATGAGGAGATGAAGATATTTTCACAATATCACATCCTAAAAACATTGAAAACATATTTGTCTTTGTGTGTGTGTGTGTGTGTGTGTGTGTGTGTGTGTGTGTGTGTGTGTGTGTGTGTGTGTGTGTGTGGATGTGTTTGTGTTTGTGTGTGTGTCTGTGTGTGTAAGCATGCTTAATGGAAAGAACATGGAGAAACTGCTTTGTTTTACTGGTGGATAAAAAAGTCTTTCAAATGAAAGTGAGTCAATTAGTGGTCTTCTACTGCCCTCTGCAGGACATTCTACTTAATAAAATATTTTCATCTGTGCTTTTGCATTAGTTTTTGGACTATATAAAATTACTTGCATGAAAATCACCTATTATAACACAGTCATGTTTTGTCAAAGTTTATCACTTCATTTTTACTGAGCTCTCAGTTTGAACATTTCTGCCTCTCAGTGATTAATTTGAAATCTGAAAATGGTGTTATACAGAGGAGATTTGCAATTATCATTTTGTTACCTATCTTTTATTTTAAATATCTACATCTACAACAAAATGTGTGTGCATGTGTGTGTTCAAGCATGGTTAGTGTATTAAGTATTATTGTTTAAGTATTATTGTTTTCATTTACATTTTAACCACCAGAAGAACACTCATTGGTTCATTCTGCTCACTAAAATATTATTTTTCATTTTTTTTTTCATTTGAAATATTGTTTAAACTTAATAAAATCATTAAAATAACATTTCAAATCATATTTTGTCTGTTTATAAATCCCACAGACTCACATTGGCTGCAATACTAATGTTTTTGTAAAACACAGACCTGATAGTCTAATCTGTGTGTATTGTGCATATATTATTGATATTATTACTATTGCAAATCATGTTATTGTAACTCATATCTTAATAGAATATTATTTGTAATTTTAATTCTTTATTTCTTAATTGTTTGCCATACAGATATTATCACCAAAGATATCAACTACACCTTCACTTTTAGTATTGATACGCTGCACACACAGCACAATCACACACTCACTAATGCATTCAAATAAATGTAATCTTACTGTGCTACTTTATTTGTACATGATTAGAATGAACAGAAATCTAAGACTATTTTTCTTCTTTTGTTAAAGCCATTTCAGACTCCAAGTAAGCATTATATTACTAATCATCTATTTTAAAGGTGCCATACAATTGAAAACTGTATTTATCTTGGCATAGTTGAATGATAAGAGTTCTGGACATGGAACTGACATACCGTGAGCCTCAAACACCATTGTTTCCTCCTTCATGTGTAAATCTCCTGTTTGCAAAAGACCGCTGAAAAATGAGTGAATCCCACCATAACACCGACTGTGACGTTGGAGTCAGGATCATTAATATTTATACCCCCCAAATTTGGATTTTCCAGTCAATGTTCTAGGCCAGGCAGTGTTAATGTAGACCTGCACAGCCGAATCAGCAGAAGATCTGCAGGTATTGTGAAGAAGCAAGCAAGGACAATAGTGAAAATGGCAGATCATGGATATAAATGTTATGTCTGAGGCTGTGCTGCGGATTTGAGAACTTTTCATTCCCTTCCCACAAAAGAGAACTGTCAACAGGCATGGTTGATGTTTACAACAGGATACCTCACCATTTTAATTCAAAGCTGTTATGGTGCTTTTCCACTGCATGGTACGGTACGGTTCGGTTCGGTACGGCACGCTTTGGCGCTTTTCCACTGCATGTTACGGTACGGCTCGGTTCAGTACGGCTCACTTATGACGCATTTCCACTGCATGGTACGGTACGGTACGGCTCGCTTCGGCTCGCTTTAAATGGTACCACCTCTGTTGAGGTTCCAAGCGTACCGTACCGATACTAAAATGTGACGTGAAAACACTGCAGATCACTGATTGGTCAGACAGAATCATCACTACCAGCGTCATTGTATTTACGACACGAGACACTAAACCCGCTAGATTTAAATAGCCAGTAGACAACAGCCAACACTGTAGCGCCTGTTTTAAAAGTATTTGCTTCAAAAAAAAAAAAGAGTATAAACTTACAAAAAAGAAATGAATCGTGGTCAGTGGACGAGGTGCTGACGTTCCTCTCGTTGGTTGCCGAGGAGTGGATGTGGAAACACGGAATGAAAAATTCGCTTTTAATATGATGATGTCATGGCAGTAGAGACGGCAACTATAACGGTCAGTCACACCCACTTTGAAGCGTACTAACTGCAGTGGAAAAGCAACCGAGCTAAAGCGAACCGAACCGTGCCGTACCGAGCCGAGTCGTACCACGCAGTGGAAAAGCGAAGCGAGCCGAACCGTTCCGTGCCGAGTCGAACCGTACCGAGCCGAACCGAGCCGTACCATGCAGTGGAAAAGCGCCATTAGTTTGCTCTTAACGGAGGCTGATCAGAACGAAACTAGGTGGGCATGTTCGACTCGTGGCCCTAGAGGTCTGTAAGAATTTTGAAAAATCAGCCACTAGTTGACGCTAACAGGTTTTACGGCTATGTAATCACGTGTTGCATATCATTTGATAGATCTCCTCATACTGAACAACTTTGCCTCAAGAACTACTGCTGTCAATCAATTTGTTCATTAAATACTTGCGATTATGTTAAAAACCTACTTTTGCGAACTAGTCCTAGGTTTTTCGCCCGATCGGAAATATACCAGTGCAGTACAATTCTCTGGAAGCTCTAGATTATTAATTATATAAAAAACTTTAACTTTACCCATTGGGTAGCCATAACAGGATCATTTAGAAAATGTGTATGGCAAAAAACACTCAAAAGCCTGTAAATCCTAAACAAAAACTCAGACAACTCACTAAACTGCCTTATGTGCTTAAAGACCGTAAATGCTTGAACCCCGCTAAATGCTGCTTGCAGCTTTAATTATTATTATTATTATTATTATTCCGCCGTAAAACGCATCGTGCAGCCCAAACCGTAAGGGCTAGAGCATTGAAACTTTGCCAGATGGTAGTACAAAAATCGAGGAAAGGTTATCAAATTATGACCCCGATTGGCCCATAGGTGGCGCTATAGCAACCAAAAGCGCGAAACAGCTCATAACTCCTAGACCGTAAATCGTAGACTCAAGTGTCTTATATCATTGGAAAGCTGGACGCCTGATGAACAAAACGTATATCTCCGATTTCATTTCCGTCATGATAGATTTTCCGCCATTTTGAATTTTGTCAAAAACCTACTTTTGCGAACTAGTCCTAGGTTTTTTGTCCGATCGGAACCAAACCAGAGCAGAAATGTTATTTGGAGTCTGTAGATCAATAATTATCAAAAAAAAGTCGAAATTTTGATTCATGGTCGCTAGGGGGCATAAAATTAACGTTGAGGGCGGAGCCTATTTTACTAAAACGGCTATAACTCAAAAAGTAAATGAGATAGCTTAACCAAACTTGGTACACATGTGTATGGGTTCAGTCTGGGGTCACAGTAAAAAAATTGCATCGATTGGCCACATGGTGGCGCTATAAACAAAAAAAAACGTATAAACACCTGACCGTTTTTCCGAATGACTTGAAATTTGATATGCAGTGTCTTGGGCCAAGAGGCCATGTATGTCTAAAAGGATATTGGCATATCTCGAAAAACATGGCCGCCATTGGCAAATGAGGTTTGAGCACCTATTAAACAAGGTTAACGAAGTCCAATTGTTTTATGAGTTTTATGGCTCTGTAATCACGTGGTGTTGCACACATCCATACAATTTGCATATCATTTGATAGATCTGCTCATGCTGAACAACTTTGCCTCAAGAACCATTGCTGTCAATCAAACTGTTCATTAAATATTCATGAATATGTTAAAAACCTACTTTTGCGAACTAGTCCCTGGTTTTTCGCCCGATCGGAACCAGACCAGTCTAGGACAATTCTCTGGACTCTCTAGATCAATAATTATCAAAAAAAAGTTGAACTTTTGCATTTGCCTGGCTGTAATAGGGTCATTTATAAAATGGGCGTGGCAAAATACATTAAAAAGCCTATAAATCCTAAATGAAAACTCAGAACTTCACAAAAATTGGTGAGCATATGTGACATAACATCATTAACAAGCATGCCCAATTTTATGGAGATCGGACCATAGGTGGCGCTATAACTGTCAAAAACCTTTAAAACCATATATTTCCTATGGTAAATTGCCTGAATTGGCTGTAAATGGTCTTTTCCATCTATGATCATATAATTTTCATATAATAATGTTCAAAATTAGTGCAGTACAATTCTCTGGACTCTCTAGATCAGTAATTATCAGAAAAAGTTGAACTACTTCATTTGGATGGCTATAATAGGGTCACTTCAAAATGTGGCCTTGACCAAGTGTCCCCGAAAGATTATATCTTTTAAGATGCTCAGATCTTCTAAAAAACAAGTCAGAACATGTGAAATATCACTCTGAACAAGCATGAAAAATTGCAGACAGATCGGACAAAATTTGACTCTATAACAGTTTAAAAAGGTGAAAATAATATGAATACAATGGCATATTAAGCCAATAAGTGGTATTTTACTGCCCCCTGCTGTTTAAAATAGTTATTTTGTCATATTGTTTCTATAATTCATATTTAGACTTTATAAAATCATTATTTTAACATTTACAATTACATTTAGTCAAAATCCATCTGTTAAAGTATTAGTGTGTGTGTGTGTGTGTGTGTGTGTGTGTGTGTGTGTGTGTGTGTGTGTGTGTGTGTGTGTGTGTGTGTGTGTGTGTGTGTGTGTAAGCATGCATTATAGAGTTAACATGGAAAGACTGGTTTGCTTTAGTGCAGAAAACTAGTGAAAATCATGAAGATTAAACTGAAACTGAGCCAATAATGGTCTTCTAGTGCCCTCTGCTGGCCATTCTACTTATTAATGAAGTCTTTTGACATGTGCTTTTGAATTCATAATTAGACATTGTAAATCATAGTAAATAATACTAGAATGTGGTGTATCAAGGTAAATCATGCTAGAACATGGTAAATCATGGTAAACCTTGCTAGAACAGGGTAAATCATGGTAAACCATGGTAAATCATGATAAACTTTGGTAAATAATGCTAGAATGTGGCATATCATGGTAAACCATGCTAGAACATGGTAAATCAAGGTAAACTAAGATAAATTCATGGTAAACTATGCCAGAACAGGGTAAATCATGGTAAACCATGGTAAATCATGATAAACTATGGTAAATCATGCTAGAATGTGGAAAATCATGGTAAATCATGCTAGAACATGGTAAATCAAGGTAAACTAAGATGAATTCATGGTAAACTATGCTAGAACAGGGTAAATCATGGTAAACCATGGTAAATCATGATAAACTATGGTAAATCATGCTAGAATGTGGTATATCATGATAAATCATGCTAGAACATGGTAAATCAAGGTAAACTAAGATGAATTCATGGTAAACTATGCTAGAACAGGGTAAATCATGGTAAACCATGGTAAATCATGATAAACTATGGTAAATCATGCTAGAATGTGGTATATCATGGTAAATCATGCTAAAACATGGTAAATCAAAGTAAATTAAGATAAAATCATGGTAAAACTATGCTAGAACATGGTAAATAATGGTAAACCATGGTAAATCATGATAAACTATGGTCAATCATGCTAGAATGTGGTATATCATGGTAAATCATGCTAGAACATGGTCTTTTCCATCTATTATGTCAGTGGTTACATGCTTGCTAAATAAAACTTTATAACTTTTGATGCTTAAAAACCTTAAAGACCTTAATAGCTTGAACCCCGATAAATGCTGCTTGCAGCTTTAATTATTATTATTATTATTATTATTCCGCCCTAAAACGCATCGTGCAGCCCAAACTGTAAGAGCTGGAACCTTGAAACTTGGCCAAATGATAGTGCTCAATTTGGGGAGAACCTATCAAAGTATGAGCCCGATTGGCCCATAGGTGGCAGTATAATGACCACATTTACTAAATTGGTCATAACTCATACATAGTTTGTCCTAGAGGCTCAAATTTAGCATCACTGTGATCCCTGGCTCCAGACGAACAACCTGGCTATCTCCAAATCGCGATTTATATAAAATTTATATGGCCACTTTTGTCCAAAGCCTACTTTGGCAAACTAGTCCCTGGTTTTTGGTCCAATCGGAACCAGACCAGTCTAGGACAATTCTCTGGACTGTCTAGATAAATAATTATCGAAAAAAAGTTGAACTTTTGCATTTGCCTGGCTGTAACAGGGTCATTTAGGAAAGTGGAGGGACAAAAAACACTCAAAAGCCTATACAACCTAAGGGAAAACACCAAACTTCACAAAAATCGATGAGCATATGTGTCCTAACATGGTGAAGAAGCATGCCAAGTTTCGTGAAGATCGGACAATAGGTGGCGCTATAACTGGCAAAAACGTCTCTTCTTATTAGGGGTTCAAGCATGAAATGCTGAAACCCTATTGTAATTGTACTGATTTTTATTATTATTATTAGGGGTTCAAGCACGAAGTGCTGAAACCCTATTGTAATTGTACTGATTTTTATTATTAGGGGTTCAAGCACGAAGTGCTGAAACCCTATTGTAATTGTACTGATTTTTATTATTATTAGGGGTTCAAGCACGAAGTGCTGAAACCCTATTGTAATTGTCCTGATTTTTATTATTATTTTTCTTCTGCCGTAAAACGCATCGTGCAGCCCAAACCGTAAGAGCTGGAACTTTGAAACTTTGCCATATGGTAGTACAAAAATCGAGGAGAGGTTATCAAGTTATGACCTCGAATGGCCCATAGGTGGCGCTATAGCGACCAAAAGCGCGAAACTGCTCATAACTCCTAGACCGTATGTCGTAGACTCAAGTGTCTTATATCATTGGAAAGCTGGATGCCTGACGAACAAAACGTATATCTCCGATTTCATTTCCGCCATGATAGATTTTCCGCCATTTTGAATTTTGTCAAAAACCTACTTTTGCGAACTAGTCCCTGGTTTTTTGCCCGATCGGAACCAAACCAGTGCAGAATTGTTCACTGGAGTCTGAAGATCAATAATTATCGAAAAAAAGTTGAAATTTCCATTCACGGTCGCTAAGGGGCGCCCAAATGTATGTTGTGGGAGGAGCCTATTTTACTAAAACGGCTATAACTCCAGAAGTAAATGAGGTATCTTCACCAATCTCGGTACAAATGTGTAAGAGGTCAATTTGAGGTCACAGTAAAAAAACCGCGGCGAATGGCCACATGGTGGCGCTATAACATGAAAAAAACATAAAACGGCCCATAACCACCTGACCGTTAGTCCGATTGACTTGAAAATTGGTATGCAGTGTCTTGGTCCAAGGTGCCATGTATGTCTATGAGGACATTGGTGTATCTCAAAAAACATGGCCGCCATCGGCCAATGAAGTTTGAGCACCTATAAGACAAGGTTAACGGACGTCGATCGGAACGAAACTCGATGGGCATGTTCGACTCATGGCCCTAGAGGTCTGTAAGAATTTTGAAAGAAATCGGCCACTAGTTGGCGCTAACGAGTTTTATGGCTCTGTAATCACGTGGTGTTACACTTATTGTCACAAAATGCATACCATTTGATAGATCTCCTCTTGTTGAACAACTTTGCCTCAAGAACCATTGCTGTCAATCAAACCGTTCATTAAATATTCGTAATTATGTTAAAAACCTACTTTTGCGAACTAGTCCTAGGTTTTTCGCCCGATCGGAACCAAACCAGTCTAGGACAATTCTATGGACTCTCTAGGTCAATAATTATCAAAAAAAAGTTGAACTTTTGCATTTTTCGCATGGCTAACAGGGTCATTTAGAAAATGGGCGTGGTAAAATGCACTCAAAAGCCTATAAATCCTAAACGAAAACTCAGAACTTCACGAAAATTGATGAGCATATGTGTCATAACCTGCTTAAGAAGCTTGGAAAATTTTATGGAGAGCGGACCATAGTTGGCGCTATAACTGTTAAAACGCTTAAACCATATATTTCCTATGGTAAATTGCCTGTATTTGCTGTAAATGGTGTCTTCTATCATATAATGTTCATATCATAATGTTCAAAACCAGTGCAGCACAATTCTCTGAACTCTCTAGATCAATAATTATCAGAAAAAAAGTTTAACTTCTTCAGAAGGTGATTTTATATGAATATAATGACATATTAAGCCAATAAGTGGTATTTTACTGCCCCCTGCTGTCATTTCATCATACTACTCCCTAATATTGTTATAAAATTCATATTTAGACTTTATAAAATCATTATTTTAACATTTACAATCACATTTTGTCAAAACTCATCTATTGAGTATTACTATTGACAATTGTGTTACACTGAGATATGGAAATGGACGAAAGTAAATGAATGAAATGAAACGAAAGTATAACGGCATTTAAGCCACGCCCCCAAATACAAATTCATTCATAACTCGAAAACGGAAAGTCGTTGCGCGCTCAAATTTTGATGGTGAGGACCTCTCGGGGCTCTTGATCGAAACGTGTCGTCGCGGGCCTCGGGAGCGCGCCCCCCCGCGCATCGCAAGCCCGCGGACCCCCGACTTTGAACGACCGCAACTCCCGACCCAAACCACCCCGAACCTTGTGTGAGAGCTCGTTGGAAAGGGCGCGTCCTTGGCTAGCTTCGATTCAAATGTGGTGTTATTTGCCCTGGGCATTCCAGAGATAATAGCCCGAACAGATATGCCTTATAACAGTCATAACTCCCAGCCCCAATCGCCCAAAAACACCTTGATGGTCTCATTCAACAGGGCTCCTCAAGCACTATCTATGCTCTGAGTTTCAGAATTTTTCGCCTTTTGGTTCCTGAGATATAAGTAAAAAAACAAATTCCCATTCATTCATTCAAACACTTCAACTGTAAAAAAAGCTATAATACCACTGTTGTCCACTAGAGGGAGCAGCAGGATTACGCATGATCTTTTAATTCGCTTTCAGTATTGGGAAATAAACAAATGCTTTAAGAAGCAATCTTTTTTATTACGATGTTTTTTGTTTTATTATGATATTTGTATATATTTTATTTTTTTATTATGATTATGAACGGTTTGATTGACATTAGTGATTCTTGAGGCAAAGTTGTTCAAGATGAGGAGATGAAGATATTTTCACAATATCACATCATAAAAACATTGAAAACATATTTGTCTTTGTGTGTGTGTGTGTGTGTGTGTGTGTGTGTGTGTGTGTGTGTGTGTGTGTGTGTGTGTGTGTGTGTGTGGATGGATGTGTTTGTGTTTGTGTTTGTGTGTGTGTCTGTGTGTGTAAGCATGCTTAATGGAAAGAACATGGAGAAACTGCTTTGTTTTACTGGTGGATAAAAAAGTCTTTCAAATGAAAGTGAGTCAATTAGTGGTCTTCTACTGCCCTCTGCAGGACATTCTACTTAATAAAATATTTTCATCTGTGCTTTTGCATTAGTTTTTGGACTATATAAAATTACTTGCATGAAAATCACCTATTATAACACAGTCATGTTTTGTCAAAGTTTATCACTTCATTTTTACTGAGCTCTCAGTTTGAACAATTCTGCCTCTCAGTGATTAATTTGAAATCTGAAAATGGTGTTATACAGAGGAGATTTGCAATTATCATTTTGTTACCTATCTTTTATTTTAAATATCTACATCTACAAAAAAATGTGTGTGCATGTGTGTGTTCAAGCATGGTTAGTGTATTAAGTATTATTGTTTAAGTATTATTGTTTTCATTTACATTTTAACCACCAGAAGAAGAACACTCATTGGTTCATTCTGCTCACTAAAATATTATTTTTCATTTTTTTTCCATTTGAAATATTGTTTAAACTTAATAAAATCATTAAAATAACATTTCAAATCATATTTTGTCTGTTTATAAATCCCACAGACTCACATTGGCTGCAATACTAATGTTTTTGTAAAACACAGACCTGATAGTCTAATCTGTGTGTATTGTGCATATATTATTGATATTATTACTATTGCAAATAATGTTATTGTAACTCATATCTTAATAGAATATTATTTGTAATTTTAATTCTTTATTTCTTAATTGTTTTTTTATGATTACTACAGATATTATCACCAAAGATATCAACTACACCTTCACTTTTAGTATTGATACGCTGCACACACAGCACAATCACACACTCACTAATGCATTCAAATAAATGTAATCTTACTGTGCTACTTTATTTGTACATGATTAGAATGAACAGAAATCTAAGAATATTTTTCTTCTTTTGTTAAAGCCATTTCAGACTCCAAGTAAGCATTATATTACTAATCATCTATTTTAAAGGTGCCATACAGTTGAAAACTGTATTTATCTTGGCATAGTTGAATGATAAGAGTTCTGGACATGGAACTGACATACCGTGAGCCTCAAACACCATTGTTTCCTCCTTCATGTGTAAATCTCCTGTTTGCAAAAGACCGCTGAGAAATGAGTGAATCCCACCATAACACCGACTGTGACGTTGGAGTCAGGATCATTAATATTTATACCCCCCAAATTTGCATTTTCCAGTCCATGTTCTAGGCCAGGCAGTGTTAATGTGGACCTGCACAGCCGAATCATCAGAAGATCTGCAGGTATTGTGAAGAAGCAAGCAAGGACAATAGTGAAAATGGCAGATCATGGATATAAATGCTATGTCTGAGGCTGTGCTGCGGATTTGAGAACTTTTCATTCCCTTCCCACAAAAGAGAACTGTCAACAGGCATGGTTGATGTTTACAACAGGATACCTCACCATTTTAATTCAAAGCTGTTAGTTTGCTCTTAACGGAGGCCGATCAGAACGAAACTCGGTGGGCATGTTCGACTCGTGGCCCTAGAGGTCTGTAGAATTTTGAAAAATCAGCCACTAGTTGACGCTAACAGGTTTTACGGCTATGTAATCACGTGATGCATATCATTTGATAGATCTCCTCATACAGAACAACTTTGCCTCAAGAACTACTGCTGTCAATCAATTTGTTCATTAAATACTTGCGATTATGTTAAAAACCTACTTTTGCGAACTAGTCCTAGGTTTTTCGCCCGATCGGAAATATACCAGTGCAGTACAATTCTCTGGAAGCTCTAGATTATTAATTATATAAAAAACTTTAACTTTACCCATTGGGTAGCCATAACAGGATCATTTAGAAAATGGGTATGGCAAAAAACACTCAAAAGCCTGTAAATCCTAAACAAAAACTCAGACAACTCACTAAACTGCCTTATGTGCTTAAAGACCCTAAATGCTTGAACCCCGCTAAATGCTGCTTGCAGCTTTAATTATTATTATTAGGGGTTCAAGCACGAAGTGCTGAAACCCTATTGTAATTGTACTGATTTTTATTATTATTATTCTTCTGCCGTAAAACGCATTGTGCAGCCCAAACCGTAAGGGCTAGAGCCTTGAAACTTTGCCAGATGGTAGTACAAAAATCGAGGAGAGGTTATCAAATTATGACGCCGATTGGCCCATAGGTGGCGCTATAGCAACCAAAAGCGCAAAACTGGTCATAACTCCTAGACGGTAAGTCATAGACTCAAGTGTCTTATATCATTGGAAAGCTGGTCGCCTGTCGAACAAAACGTATATCTCCGATTTTATTTCCGCCATGATAGATTTTCCGCCATTTTTAATTTTGTCAAAAACCTACTTTTGCGAACTAGTCCCTGGTTTTTTGTCCGATCGGAACCAAATCAGTGCAGAATTGTTCTCTGGAGTCTGAAAATCAATAATTATCGAAAAAAAGTCGAAATTCCGATTCCTGGTCGCTAGGGGGTGATAAATTATGGTTGTGGGAGGAGCCTATTTTACTAAAATGGCTATAACTCGAGAAGTAAATGAGAAATCTTCACCAAACTTGGCACACATGTTTAAAAGGTCAATCTGAGGTCACAGTAAGAAAAATTGCGTCGATTGGCCACGTGGTGGCGCTATAAACAAAAAAAAACATATAGACACCTGACCGTTTTTCCGAATGACTTGAAATTTGGTATGCAGTGTCTTGGCCCAAGTGGCCACCGATGTCTAAAAGGATATTGGCGTATCTCGAAAAACATGGCCGCCATTGGCCAATGAGGTTTGAGCACCGTTAACGAAGTCCGATCGGAGCGAAACTCGGTGGACATGTTCGGCTCAAGCCCCTAGAAGTCTGTAAGAATTTTGAAAGAAATCGGCCACTAGTTGGCGCTAACGAGTTTTATGGCTCTGTAATCACGTGGTGTTACACTGATCATCACAAAATGCATATCATCTTATAGATCTGCTCATGCTGAACAACTTTGCCTCAAGAACCATTGCTGTCAATCAAACACTTAATTAAATATTCATGAATATGTTAAAAACCTACTTTTGCGAACTAGTCCCTGGTTTTTCGCCCGATCGGAACCAGACCAGTCTAGGACAATTCTCTGGACTCTCTAGATCAATAATTATCGAAAAAAAGTTAAACTTTTGCATTTGGGTGGCTGTAATAGGGTAATTTATAAAAGGGGCGTGGCAAAATACACTAAAATGCCTATAAATCATAAATGAAAACTCAAAACTTCACAAAAATTGGTGAGCATATGTGACATAACATCATTAACAAGCATGCCAAATTTTATGGAGATCGGACCAAAGGTGGCGCTATAACTGTTAAAAAGCTTTAAAACCATATATTTCCCATGGTAAACTGCCTGTATTGGCTGTAAATGGTCTTTTCCGTCTATTATGTCAGTGGTTAAATGCTTGCTAAATAAAACTTAATGTCTTTTGATGCTTGTGTGCTTAAAGGCCTTAACTGCTTGAACCCCGATAAATGCTGCTTGCAGCTTTAATTAGGGGTTCAAGCACGAAGTGCTGAAACCCTATTGTAATTGTACTGATTTTTATTATTATTATTATTATTATTATTATTATTATTATTATTATTCTTCCGCCGTAAAACGCATCGTGCAGCCCAAACCGTAAGTGCTAGAGACTTGAAACTTGGCCAGATGGTAGTACAAAAATCGAGGAGAGGTTATCAAATTATGACGCTGATTGGCCCATAGGTGGCGCTATAGCAACCAAAAGCGCGAAACTGGTCATAACTCCTAGACGATAAGTCATAGACTCAAGTGTCTTATATCATTGGAAAGCTGGACGCCTGACGAACAAAACGTATATCTCCGATTTTATTTCCGTCATGATAGATTTTCCGCCATTTTGAATTTTGTCAAAAACCTACTTTTGCAAACTAGTCCCTGGTTTTTCGTCCGATCGGAACCAAACCAGAGCAGAATTGTTCTCTGAAGTCTGAAGATCAATAATTATCGAAAAAAAGTCGAAATTCCGATTCCTGGTCGCTAGGGGGTGATAAATTAAGGTTGTGGGAGGAGCCTATTTTACTAAAATGGCTATAACTCGAGAAGTAAATGAGATATCTTCACCAAACTTGGCACACATGTTTAAGAGGTCAATCTGAGGTCAGAGTAAAAAAAATTGCGTCGATTGGCCACATGGTGGCGCTATAAACAAAAAAAAAACATATAGACACCTGACCGTTTTTCCAAATGACTTGAAATTTGGTATGCAGTGTCTTGGCCCAAGGGGCCACCTATGTCTAAAAGGATATTGGCGTATCTCGAAAAATATGGCCGCCATTGGCCAATGAGGTTTGACCACCGTTAACGAAGTCCGATCGGAGCGAAACTCGGTGGGCATGTTCGGCTCAAGCCCCTAGAGGTCTGTGAGAATTTTGAAAGAAATCGGCCACTAGTTGGCGCTAACGAGTTTTATGGCTCTGTAATCACGTGGTGTTACACTGATCATCACAAAATGCATATCATCTTATAGATCTGCTCATGCTGAACAACTTTGCCTCAAGAACCATTGCTGTCAATCAAACACTTAATTAAATATTCATGAATATGTTAAAAACCTACTTTTGCGAACTAGTCCCTGGTTTTTCGCCCGATCGGAACCAGACCAGTCTAGGACAATTCTCTGGACTCTCTAGAACAATAATTATTGAAAAAAAGTTGAACTTTTGCATTTGGGTGGCTGTAATAGGGTAATTTATAAAAAGGGGCGTGGCAAAATACACTAATTTGCCTATAAATCATAAATGAAAACTCAGAACTTCACAAAAATTGGTGAGCATATGTGACATAACATCATTAACAAGCATGCCAAATTTTATGGAGATCGGACCAAAGGTGGCGCTATAACTGTTAAAAAGCTTTAAAACCATATATTTCCCATGGTAAACTGCCTGTATTGGCTGTAAATGGTCTTTTCCGTCTATTATGTCAGTTGTTAAATGCTTGCTAAATAAAACTTAATGTCTTTTGATGCTTGTGTGCTTAAAGGCCTTAAAGGCCTTAACTGCTTGAACCCCGATAAATGCTGCTTGCAGCTTTAATTATTATTATTATTATTATTCTTCTGCCGTAAAACGCATCGTGCAGCCCAAACCGTAAGGGCTAGAGCATTGACACTTTGCCAGATGGTAGTACAAAAATCGAGGAGAGGTTATCAAATTATGACCCCGATTGGCCCATAGGTGGCGCTATAGCAACCAAAAGCGTGAAACAGCTCATAACTCATAGACCGTAAGTCGTAGACTCAAGTGTCTTATATCATTGGAAAGCTGGACGCCTGACGAACAAAACGTATATCTCCGATTTCATTTCCGTCATGATAGATTTTCCGCCATTTTGAATTTTGTCAAAAACCTACTTTTGCAAACTAGTCCTAGGTTTTTTGTCCGATCGGAACCAAACCAGTGCAGAATTGTTCTCTGGAGTCTGACAATCAATAATTATCAAAAAAAAGTCGAAATTTTGATTCATGGTCGCTAGGGGGTGCAAAATGAACGTTGTGGGAGGAGCCTATTTTACTAAAATGGCTATAACTCAAGAATTAATTGAGTAAACTTCACCAAACTTGGTACACATGTGTAGGAGGTCAATCTGAGGTCACAGTAAAAAAATTGCATCGATTGGCCACATGGTGGCGCTATAAACAAAAAAAACCGTATAAACACCTGACCGTTTTTCCGAATGACTTGAAATTTGGTATGCAGTGTCTTGGGCCAAGAGGCCATGTATGTCTAAAAGGATATTGGCATATCTCGAAAAACATGGCCGCCATTGGCCAATGAGGTTTGAGCACCTATTAAACAAGGTTAACGAAGTCCAATTGTTTTATGAGTTTTATGGCTTTGTAATCACGTGGTGTTGCACACATCCACACAATATGCATATCATTTGATAGATCTGCTCATGCTGAACAACTTTGCCTCAAGAACCATTGCTGTCAATCAAACCGTTCATTAAATATTCATGAATATGTTAAAAACCTACTTTTGCGAACTAGTCCCTGGTTTTTCGCCCGATCGGAACCAGACCAGTCTAGGACAATTCTTTGGACTCTCTAGATCAATAATTATCGAAAAAAAGTTGAACTTTTGCATTTGGGTGGCTGTAATAGGGTAATTTATAAAAGGGGCGTGGCAAAATACACTAAAATGCCTATAAATCATAAATGAAAACTCAGAACTTCACAAAAATTGGTGAGCATATGTGACATAACATCATTAACAAGCATGCCAAATTTTATGGAGATCGGACCAAAGGTGGCGCTATAACTGTTAAAAAGCTTTAAAACCATTTATTTCCCATGGTAAACTGCCTGTATTGTCTGTAAATGGTCTTTTCCGTCTATTATGTCAGTGATTACATGCTTGCTAAATAAAACTTAATGTCTTAAATGCTTATGTGCTTAAAGGCCTTAAATGCTTGAACCCCGATAAATGCTGCTTGCAGCTTTAATTAGGGGTTCAAGCATGAAATGCTGAAACCCTATTGTAATTGTAAGGATTCGTAAAACGCATCGTGCAGGACAAACCGTAAGGCCTAGAGACGTGAAACCTGGCCAGATGGTAGGCCTCAATTTGGGGACAACCTATCAGAGTATGACCCCAATTGGCCCATAGGTGGCGCTACAGCAACCAAAAGAACTAAATCGCTCACAACTCTTAGACCGTTTGTCCCAGGATCAAGTGTCTTATATCGTTGGAATCCTTGGCTCAAGTCGGACAAAATGGCTATCTCCGATTTGGATGTAGGCAGGGAAAATTTTCTGCTATGTCGGATTTTGTCCAAAACCTACTTTTGCGAACTAGTCCCTGGTTTTTGGCCCGATCGGAACCAAACCAGTCTAGGACAATTCTCTGGACTCTCTAGATCAATAATTATCGAAAAAAAGTTGAACTTTTGCATTTGGGTGGCTGTAACAGGGTCATTTAGAAAAGGGGCGTGGCAAAATACACTAAAAAGCCTATAAATCCCAAATGAAAACTCAGAACTTCACAAAAATTGATGAGCATATGTGTCAGAACATGGTGAGGAAGCATGCAGAGTTTCATGGAGATCGGACCATAGGTGGCGCTATAACTGGCAAAAAGCCTTCATTCTTATTAGGGGTTCAAGCATGAAATGCTGAAACCCTATTGTAATTGTAAGGATTCGTAAAACGCATCGTGCAGGACAAACCGTAAGGCCTAGAGACGTGAAACCTGGCCAGATGGTAGGCCTCAATTTGGGGACAACCTATCAGAGTATGACCCCAATTGGCCCATAGGTGGCGCTACAGCAACCAAAAGAACTAAATCGCTCACAACTCTTAGACCGTTTGTCCCAGGATCAAGTGTCTTATATCGTTGGAATCCTTGGCTCAAGTCGGACAAAATGGCTATCTCCGATTTGGATGTAGGCAGGGAAAATTTTCTGCTATGTCGGATTTTGTCCAAAACCTACTTTTGCGAACTAGTCCCTGGTTTTTGGCCCGATCGGAACCAAACCAGTCTAGGACAATTCTCTGGACTCTCTAGATCAATAATTATCGAAAAAAAGTTGAACTTTTGCATTTGGGTGGCTGTAACAGGGTCATTTAGAAAAGGGGCGTGGCAAAATACACTAAAAAGCCTATAAATCCCAAATGAAAACTCAGAACTTCACAAAAATTGATGAGCATATGTGTCAGAACATGGTGAGGAAGCATGCAGAGTTTCATGGAGATCGGACCATAGGTGGCGCTATAACTGGCAAAAAGCCTTCATTCTTATTAGGGGTTCAAGCATGAAATGCTGAAACCCTATTGTAATTGTAAGGATTCGTAAAACGCATCGTGCAGGACAAACCGTAAGGCCTAGAGACGTGAAACCTGGCCAGATGGTAGGCCTCAATTTGGGGACAACCTATCAGAGTATGACCCCAATTGGCCCATAGGTGGCGCTACAGCAACCAAAAGTACTAAATCGCTCACAACTCTTAGACCGTTTGTCCCAGGATCAAGTGTCTTATATCGTTGGAATCCTTGGCTCAAGGCGGACAAAATGGCTATCTCCGATTTGCTCGCCCTTCAGGCGCCAATTTCGAGTAAATTGCATTTTTTTGAAAAACCTATTTTTGCGAACTTCTCCTAGGTTTTTGGCCCGATCGGAACCAAACCACTGCAAGAATATTCTCTGGAGTCTGACAATCAATAATCATCCAAAAAATTCAAAATTTCAATTAACGGTCGATAAGGGGAACCAAAATATTTGATGGCACCAGGGCCACTTTTACTAAAACGGTTATAAATTGTGAACGGAAAGAGATTTTTTTTGCTAAACTTGGCATACATCTTCCTGAGCTCAATCTGAGATCACTTGAAAAAAATCGCAACAATTGGCCACTTGGTGGCACTATAAAACGGTTATAACTTGTGAACGGAAAGAGATTTTTCGCAAAACTTGGGACACATGTTCATGAGCTCATTCTGAGGTCACGTGAAAAAAATCACAGCAATTGGCCACTTGGTGGCACTATAAAACGGTTATAACTTGTGAACGGAAAGAGATATTTTCGCAAAACTTGGGACACATGTTCATGAGCTCATTTTGAGGTCACGTGAAAAAAATCACGGCAATTGGCCACTTGGTGGCGCTATAAAATGGTTATAACTTGTGAGCGGAAAGAGATATTTTCGCTAAACTTGGGACACATGTTCATAAGCTCAATCTGAGTTGACATGAAAAAAATCGTGACAATTGGCCATTTGGTGGCGCTATAACAGTGAAAATATCGTGAAAATAGCTATAAGCGCACCCAACCGTTAGTCTACTGAAAATTGACACGCAGTGTCTTTGTCCAGGGTGCCATGACAGTCTATGAGAACATTGGTGTATCTCAAAAAACTCAGTATACGTCATTGGCACAATGCCTTGAAGGAGCCTTAGAAGTTTCAAGCCCATGTTTTATTCACAGGAGTGACCTCCTAAGACTCCTGAATCCTTGCCGAGTCCAACAATACCAAACATGCCAGGTTTCGCCTTATGGCTTTTGTAAGTGTCATTTA
The DNA here is from genome assembly GCF_965113295.1 of Leuciscus leuciscus. NCBI lineage: Eukaryota > Metazoa > Chordata > Actinopteri > Cypriniformes > Leuciscidae > Leuciscus > Leuciscus leuciscus. The sequence goes on along the minus strand of NC_138727.1, from coordinate 25,670,367 downwards.
GAGCTTTAAAAAATTGTGGTTATCTTCAAAGCCATTAGTCCGATCGAGACAACAACAAAAAAAACAAAGGAAATTTGAAGACATAGGTAAATAGCTAAACAATAACGCCAAAATGTTAAAATTATGATAGGAACTGACAAAAAAATTAATTAAATCCAATCAATTTCACCCATGGATCATTTTGATGCTCTCACATGTTTGAAACGAACAATGATGGATTGTGATGAAATTTGTTTTGAATTGGGACTGGCGAATCCCCGTCCATACTGTCAATGACCGTTCGCAAAGACCCGCCCACTTTAGTTACTGTTGCTATGTCTGACAAGCGCTCTCACACCACACCAAGTTCTCACGCAGTGAAAAATACATTGCGGATCAGAGAAAAGACTGCGCGCTGACAGACAAGTACTTTTGATATGAAACAAAGTCTCACCTTTCAAATGTGGTCATTTTTTAGAGACATTTGTGATGCGATCTGGGAAAACCCGTCGGATGTCGCGCTGGGCCGTTTTCATAAAAAAAATTTTGGCAATTTTTTTTTTCATTAAATTATTATTCTATAACATCTTTTCTCTTATCTCTGAAAATATCTTGGCAAAATTCCCTTGTTTAGTGCAGAAAAACAGCGATAGTGTCAAGCTGAAAATACTCTCTTTCTCTAATGCATTCTATGCGACCATTTTCTCTAACGCGTCTAACGCCCGGCAGAGGTGAAAAAAACAAAAACAATCGCCGTATATCCCATACACCTGTCCGTCTCTTAACACTACAAAGATAGTTTACCTATAAAATAAACCACATAACATGTACAGTGAATGTGTATTAGTGCGCATTTCGCGCCAATCCTGTTTAAAAAAAAAGAGTGCCAAGCGTCCCGACGGTGACAGTTATTAAACCTGTTTTTCTCAAAATTCCGTTCCAGAAAATCATAGCAATCGGCCGACTTCAGATAAACATAACTTTAGCTACCAACAAGCTATGATAAAAATAAAAAACTGATTTGGAAAGGGCTTGATACCAGCTTCCATATGATATCAAAACCTGTAATAGGTAAAATTTCACCATGTGGTGGGTTTTCCCAGATCGCATCACATTTAAACAATAAATACCGTTTTGTGACTCTTTAATGTGTCTGACAGATCGCTGTAGACTCGAGGCACAGTTAAAGCTGCTTGTGAACCGATCATCTCTTCCTTCTAGTTAATTTATAGCATTAAAATAAACATGAATGAACATAAAAGGAATGTTGTTTTAAAGTGCTAAGACGTCAGTACACTTTGTTTTTCAAATTTAAATCCTCCAATGTTAATCTACTAACTCTCCTGACTGCTTTGTTGGACAAAATGGCGGATTATGATTAGTCAGATCGCCTGTCAATCAAACTCCCTGCGAAGGGTCAATTGAGAATGCCTGTGCGCACAATCTTGATCTAATCGACAACTTTGCAGTTGCACAAAGGAAAGCTCGGAAAATCCCGCTATAATGTAAGAGAGCATCTTTTTTATGTATTTGGACCTAGGCCTAACAATGTGTTATGGTGCGCTGTCCCCATTGTTTTTTTGTTGTTGTTTTTTTTGTTTTGTTTTTGGTAAACGTAGGCTACTCCTGATTTTGTTAGTCATCTCATCTCTTATATGCTGTGTATGATCATATCCTGCCCTATTCATGGTAGCCTACTCGTGGACATCAATGTCTTCAATTGCGTCATCAAGGGGCCCGCCTTGATAATCCTACTTAAGGGCCCGGTGTTGGCTCGTTACACCACTGAATATAATTGTCTAAATTATAAATTAAAAATTACATATTTACAACAAATCTGACACATATATATGGGCACACTTTGAGTACTACTAATAAAAGTGGTGGAGATCAGGCAAGACTATAAGAAGACTCAGGCAAAAAGGTTCTATAACTGTAAAAACGCTTTAAAACCATATTTTTCCCATGGTAAACTGCCTGTATTGGCTGTAAATGGTCTTTTCCGTCTATTATGTCAGTGATTACATGCTTGCTAAATAAAACTTAATGTCTTAAATGCTTATGTGCTTAAAGGCCTTAAATGCCTTAATTGCTTGAACCCCGATAAATGCTGCTTGCAGCTTTAATTATTATTATTATTCTGCCGTAAAACGCATCGTACAGCCCAAACCGTAAGTGCTGGAGACTTGAGACTTTGCCAGAAGGTAGTACAAAAATCGAGGAGAGGTTATCAAATTATGACCCCGATTGGCCAATAGGTGGCGCTATAGTAAGCAAAAGTATAAAATCGCTAATAACTCCTAGACGGTTTGTCGTAGACTCAAGTGTCTTATATCACTGTAATCCTTGGCTCAAGGCGGAAAAAACGTATATCTCCGATTTCATTTCCGGTATGCAAATTTTTCCGCCATTTTGAATTTTGTCAAAAACCTACTTTTGCAAACTAGTCTGTGGTTTTTTGTCCGATCGGAACCAAACCAGTGCAGAAATGTTCTCTGGAGTCTGACTATCAATAATTATCGAAAAAAAGTTTAAATTTCGATTCATGGTCGCTATGGGGCGCCAAAAAGTTCGAAGGAGGCGGAGTCAGTTTTACTAAAATTGTTATAACTCGTGAACGAAATTAGATATTTTCACCAAACTTGGTACACATATGTTGACGGTCAATTTGAGGTCACAGTAAAAAAATTGCGTCGATTGGCCTCATGGTGGCGCTATAAAACAAAAAAAACGTATAGACACCTCACCGTTTTTCCGAATGACTTGAAATTTGGTATGCCGTGTCTTGGCCCAACGGGCCATGTATGTCTAAAAGGATATTGGCGTATCTCAAAAAACATGGCCGCCATTGGCCAATGAAATTTGAGCACCGTTAACGAAGTCCGATCGGAACGAAACTCGATGGGCATGTTCGACTCATGGTCCTAGAGGTCTGTAAGAATTTTGAAAGAAATCGGCCACTAGTTGGCGCTAACGAGTTTTATGGCTCTGTAATCACGTGGTGTTACACTTATCATCACAAAATGCATATCATCTGATAGATCTGCTCATGTTGAACAACTTTGCCTCAAGAACCATTGCTGTCAATCAATCCGTTCATTAAATATTCATGAATATGTTAAAAACCTACTTTTGCGAACTAGTCCCTGGTTTTTCGCCCGATCGGAACCAGACCAGTCTAGGACAATTCTCTGGACTCTCTAGATCAATAATTATCGAAAAAAAGTTGAACTTTTGCATTTGGGTGGCTGTAATAGGGTAATTTATAAAAGGGGCGTGGCAAAATACACTAAAATGCCTATAAATCATAAATGAAAACTCAGAACTTCACGAAAATTGGTGGGCATATGTGTCATAACATGGTGAAGAAGCATGCAGAGTTTCATGGAGATTGGACCATAGGTGGCGCTATAACTGGCAAAAAGGTTTGAAAACCACATATTTCCTATGGTAAATTGCCTTTATTGGCTGTAAATGGATTTTTCCATCTATTATTTCAGTGGTTAAAAGCTTGCTAAATAAAACTTAATGTCTTAAATGCTTATGTGCTTAAAGGCCTTAAATGCTTGAACCCCGATAAATGCTGCTTGCAGCTTTAATTATTATTATTATTAGGGGTTCAAGCACGAAGTGCTGAAACCCTATTGTAATTGTACTGATTTTTATTAGGGGTTCAAGCACGAAGTGCTGAACACCTATTGTATTTGTACTGATTTTTATTATTATTATTAGGGGTTCAAGCACGAAGTGCTGAAACCCTATTGTAATTGTACTGATTTTTAGGGGTTCAAGCATGAAATGCTGAAACCCTATTGTAATTGTAAGGATTCGTAAAACGCATCGTGCAGGCCAAACCGTAAGGCCTAGAGACGTGAAACCTGGCCAGATGGTAGGCCTCAATTTGGGGACAACCTATCAGAGTATGACCCCAATTGGCCCATAGGTGGCGCTACAGCAACCAAAAGTACTAAATCGCTCATAACTCTTAGACCGTTTGTCCCAGGATCAAGTGTCTTACATCGTTGGAATCCTTGGCTCAAGGCGGACAAAATGGCTATCTCCGATTTGGATGTAGGCGGGTAAAATTTTCTGCTATGTCGAATTTTGTCCAAAACCTACTTTTGCGAACTAGTCCCTGGTTTTTGGCCCGATCGGAACCAAACCAGTGTAGGACAATTCTCTGGACTCTCTAGATCAATAATTATCAAAAAAAAGTTGAACTTTTGCATTTGGGTGGCTGTAACAGGGTCATTTAGAAAAGGGGCGTGGCAAAATACACTAAAAAGCCTATAAATCCCAAATGAAAACTCGGAACTTCACAAAAATTGATGAGCATATGTGTCATAACATGGTGAAGAAGCATGCCGAGTTTCATGCAGATCGGACCATAGGTGGCGCTATAAATGGCAAAAAGCTTCCATTCTTATTAGGGGTTCAAGCATGAAATGCTGAAACCCTATTGTAATTGTAAGGATTCGTAAAACGCATCGTGCAGGCCAAACCGTAAGGCCTAGAGACGTGAAACCTGGCCAGATGGTAGGCCTCAATTTGGGGACAACCTATCAGAGTATGACCCCAATTGGCCCATAGGTGGCGCTACAGCAACCAAAAGTACTAAATCGCTCATAACTCTTAGACCGTTTGTCCCAGGATCAAGTGTCTTACATCGTTGGAATCCTTGGCTCAAGGCGGACAAAATGGCTATCTCCGATTTGGATGTAGGCGGGTAAAATTTTCTGCTATGTCGAATTTTGTCCAAAACCTACTTTTGCGAACTAGTCCCTGGTTTTTGGCCCGATCGGAACCAAACCAGTGTAGGACAATTCTCTGGACTCTCTAGATCAATAATTATCAAAAAAAAGTTGAACTTTTGCATTTGGGTGGCTGTAACAGGGTCATTTAGAAAAGGGGCGTGGCAAAATACACTAAAAAGCCTATAAATCCCAAATGAAAACTCGGAACTTCACAAAAATTGATGAGCATATGTGTCATAACATGGTGAAGAAGCATGCCGAGTTTCATGCAGATCGGACCATAGGTGGCGCTATAAATGGCAAAAAGCTTCCATTCTTATTAGGGGTTCAAGCATGAAATGCTGAAACCCTATTGTAATTGTAAGGATTCGTAAAACGCATCGTGCAGGCCAAACCGTAAGGCCTAGAGACGTGAAACCTGGCCAGATGGTAGGCCTCAATTTGGGGACAACCTATCAGAGTATGACCCCAATTGGCCCATAGGTGGCGCTACAGCAACCAAAAGTACTAAATCGCTCATAACTCTTAGACCGTTTGTCCCAGGATCAAGTGTCTTACATCGTTGGAATCCTTGGCTCAAGGCGGACAAAATGGCTATCTCCGATTTGGATGTAGGCGGGTAAAATTTTCTGCTATGTCGAATTTTGTCCAAAACCTACTTTTGCGAACTAGTCCCTGGTTTTTGGCCCGATCGGAACCAAACCAGTGTAGGACAATTCTCTGGACTCTCTAGATCAATAATTATCAAAAAAAAGTTGAACTTTTGCATTTGGGTGGCTGTAACAGGGTCATTTAGAAAAGGGGCGTGGCAAAATACACTAAAAAGCCTATAAATCCCAAATGAAAACTCGGAACTTCACAAAAATTGATGAGCATATGTGTCATAACATGGTGAAGAAGCATGCCGAGTTTCATGCAGATCGGACCATAGGTGGCGCTATAAATGGCAAAAAGCTTCCATTCTTATTAGGGGTTCAAGCATGAAATGCTGAAACCCTATTGTAATTGTAAGGATTCGTAAAACGCATCGTGCAGGCCAAACCGTAAGGCCTAGAGACGTGAAACCTGGCCAGATGGTAGGCCTCAATTTGGGGACAACCTATCAGAGTATGACCCCAATTGGCCCATAGGTGGCGCTACAGCAACCAAAAGTACTAAATCGCTCATAACTCTTAGACCGTTTGTCCCAGGATCAAGTGTCTTACATCGTTGGAATCCTTGGCTCAAGGCGGACAAAATGGCTATCTCCGATTTGGATGTAGGCGGGTAAAATTTTCTGCTATGTCGAATTTTGTCCAAAACCTACTTTTGCGAACTAGTCCCTGGTTTTTGGCCCGATCGGAACCAAACCAGTGTAGGACAATTCTCTGGACTCTCTAGATCAATAATTATCAAAAAAAAGTTGAACTTTTGCATTTGGGTGGCTGTAACAGGGTCATTTAGAAAAGGGGCGTGGCAAAATACACTAAAAAGCCTATAAATCCCAAATGAAAACTCGGAACTTCACAAAAATTGATGAGCATATGTGTCATAACATGGTGAAGAAGCATGCCGAGTTTCATGCAGATCGGACCATAGGTGGCGCTATAAATGGCAAAAAGCTTCCATTCTTATTAGGGGTTCAAGCATGAAATGCTGAAACCCTATTGTAATTGTAACGATTCGTAAAACGCATCGTGCAGGCCAAACCGTAAGGCCTAGAGACGTGAAACCTGGCCAGATGGTAGGCCTCAATTTGGGGACAACCTATCAGAGTATGACCCCAATTGGCTCATAGGTGGCGCTACAGCAACCAAAAGTACTAAATCGCTCATAACTCTTAGACCGTTTGTCCCAGGATCAAGTGTCTTATATCGTTGGAATCCTTGGCTCAAGGCGGACAAAATGGCTATCTCCGATTTGCTCGCCCTTCAGGCGCCAATTTTGAGTAAATTGCATTTTTTTGAAAAACCTATTTTTGCGAACTTCTCCTAGGTTTTTGGCCCGATCGGAACCAAACCACTGCAAGAATATTCTCTGGAGTCTGACAATCAATAATCATCCAAACAATTCAAAATTTCAATTAACGGTCGATAAGGGGAACCAAAATATTTGATGGCAGCAGGGCCACTTTTACTAAAACGGTTATAAATTGTGAACGGAAAGAGATTTTTTTGCTAAATTTGGGATACATCTTCGTGAGCTCAGTCTGAGATCACTTGAAAAAAATCGCAACAATTGGCCACTTGGTGGCACTATAAAACGGTTATAACTTGTGAACGGAAAGAGATATTTTCGCAAAACTTGGGACACATGTTCATGAGCTCATTCTGAGGTCACGTGAAAAAAATCACGACAATTGGCCACTTGGTGGCGCTATAAAATGGTTATAACTTGTGAGCGGAAAGAGATATTTTCGCAAAACTTGGGACACATGTTCATAAGCTCAATCTGAGTTGACATGAAATAAATCGTGACAATTGGCCACTTGGTGGCGCTATAACAGTGAAAAAAATCATGAAAATAGCTATAAGCGCACCCAACCGTTAGTCTACTGAAAATTGGCACGCAGTAGCCGCGTTTCCACTGTCGGGCCAGGTCCGGGCTAGGGCTAACAGCGAGCCGAGCCGGGCCAGTGGCCTCGGGCCTCAAGCACCGGGCTTGCGTTTCCACTGCCGGGCCATTAGCCCTGCAGCGCTGCCCTAAACCCCGCCCTTAACACGCCTTCCTGGATCAAACGTCAAACGTCATACAAGTGTAGTAGACGGTCCCTGCTCCACCTCTGAGTCAAATAAAGCACTCTGGGATGACTATTCTAGCACACAAAACATAAACACGCATATGAGCCACTTATGCAATATTTTATTTGTTTTCTTAGGAAGTTAGAAAACTTAGAATTTATGAAGATAGCATGTATTAACTCACCGTCCGCGGCTGCCATAGTGTCCCGACTTGTCCCTCCACTAAAAGAGGGACGGTGACCCAGCACACCGTCCATCAAGTCGAACCATGGAAAGTTCCTTCTCTGGGCACCGCTTTGTCCATTGTGCGTTTTAATCGCCTTGTACTGCGCCCGCAACTTTTTTTTTTTTTTTTTTACTTGAAGCGTTGTTCGCTGAATGCTTAGCTTAGCAAGTTCAGCAACGATGTATTTTATAACGTCCTCGTTTCTGCACACGCCGTCAAATTGACGTTGTACCCTTTCTTCTGCCCAAATGCTCAGAAGAGCTTTGGTATCTTCGACAGACCAGTACAGGCGATTCTCCATTTCGAGCAGCGTTTATTTTTCGCGATATAAAAAAGTGAAATGTGCATCTTGCCGCAGACCATAACTTTCCCTAACACCGATAAACTCCACCTTTTACCTTGACCACGCCTCTAGAGCTGGCCCAAGGTATTCGATGGGCCAGAAATCCTGGCCGTTGGCCCCGAGTAAGCCCCGATCAAGCCCCGGAAGTGACAGTGGAAACGCGACTGGCCCTGGCACGCACTAGCACGGCCTGGCCCTGGCCCGACAGTGGAAACGCGGCTAGTGTCTTTGTCCAGGGTGCCATGATAGTCTATGAGAACATTGGTGTATCTCAAAAAACCCACTAAACGTCATTGGCACAAAGCCTTGAAGGAGCCTTAGAAGTTTCAAGCCCATGTTTTTTTCACAGGAGTGACCTCCTAAGAATCCTTGCCGAGTCCAACAATACCAAACATGCCAGGTTTCGCCTTATGGTTTTTGTAAGTGTCATTTAGAGCTTTAAAAAATTGTGGTTATCTTCAAAGCCGTTAGTCCGATCGAGACGACAACAACAAAAAAACAAAGGAAATTTGAAAACATAGAAAATTATGATAGGAACTGACAAAATTTTTTTATTAAATCCAATCAATTTCACCCATGGATCATTTTGATGCTCTCACATGTTTGAAACGAACAATGATGGATTGTGATGAAATTTGTTTTGAATTGGGACTGGCGAATCCCCGTCCATACTGTCAATGACCGTTCGCAAAGACCCGCCCACTTTAGTTACTGTTGCTATGTCTGACAAGCGACGCCACTCTCACACCACACCAAGTTCTCACGCAGTGAAAAATACATTGCGGATCAGAGAAAAGACTGCGCGCTGACAGACAAGTACTTTTGATATGAAACAAGGTCTCACCTTTCAAATGTAGTCATTTTTTAGAGACATTTAAACAATAAATACCGTTTTGTGACTCTTTAATGTGTCTGACAGATCGCTGTAGACTCGAGGCTCAGTTAAAGCTGCTCGTGAACCGATCATCAATTGGTGAGCATATGTGATATATCATTAACAAGCATGCCAAATTTTATGGAGATCGGACCAAAGGTGGCGTTATAACTGTTAAAAAACTTTAAAACCATACATTTTCTATGGTACATTGCCTGTATTGGCTCTAAATGGTGTTTTCCATCTATTATGTCAGTGGTTACATGCTTGCTAAATAAAACTTAATCACTTTTGATGCTTTTGTGCTTAAAGGCCTTAACTGCTTGAACCCCGATAAATGCTGCTTGCAGCTTTAATTATTATTATTATTCTTCTGCCGTAAAACGCATTGTGCAGCCCAAACCGTAAGGGCTAGAGCCTTGAAACTTTGCCAGATGGTAGTACAAAAATCGAGGAGAGGTTATCAAATTATGACGCCGATTGGCCCATAGGTGGCGCTATAGCAACCAAAAGCGCGAAACTGGTCATAACTCCTAGACGGTAAGTCATAGACTCAAGTGTCTTATATCATTGGAAAGCTGGTCGCCTGTCAAACAAAACGTATATCTCCGATTTTATTTCCGCCATGATAGATTTTCCGCCATTTTTAATTTTGTCAAAAACCTACTTTTGCGAACTAGTCCCTGGTTTTTTGTCCGATCGGAACCAAATCAGTGCAGAATTGTTCTCTGGAGTCTGAAAATCAATAATTATCGAAAAAAAGTCGAAATTCCGATTCCTGGTCGCTAGGGGGTGATAAATTATGGTTGTGGGAGGAGCCTATTTTACTAAAATGGCTATAACTCGAGAAGTAAATGAGATATCTTCACCAAACTTGGCACACGTGTTTAAGAGGTCAATCTGAGGTCACAGTAAAAAATGTGCGTCGATTGGCCACATGGTGGCGCTGTAAACAAAAAAAAACATATAGACACCTGACCGTTTTTCTGAATGACTTGAAATTTGGTATGCAGTGTCTTGGCCCAAGGGGCCATGTAAGTCTAAAAGGATATGGGCGTATCTCGAAAAACATGGCCGCCATTGGCCAATGAAATTTGAGCACCGTTAACGAAGTCCGATCGGAGCGAAACTCGTTGGGCATGTTTGGCTCAAGCCCCTAGAGGTCTGTAAGAATTTTGAAAGAAATCGGCCACTAGTTGGCGCTAACGAGTTTTATGGCTCTGTAATCACGTGGTGTTACACTTATCATCACAAAATGCATATCATCTGATAGATCTGCTCATGCTGAACAACTTTGCCTCAAGAACCATTGCTGTCAATCAAACAGTTCATTAAATATTCATGAATATGTTAAAAACCTACTTTTGCGAACTAGTCCCTGGTTTTTCGCCCGATCGGAACCAGACCAGTCTAGGACAATTCTCTGGACTCTCTAGATCAATAATTATCAAAAAAAAGTTTAACTTTTGCATTTGGGTGGCTGTAATAGGGTAATTTATAAAAAGGGGCGTGGCAAAATACACTAAAATGCCTATAAATCATAAATGAAAACTCAGAACTTCACAAAAATTGGTGAGCATATGTGACATAACATCATTAACAAGCATGCCAAATTTTATGGAGATCGGACCAAAGGTGGCGCTATAACTGTTAAAAAGCTTTAAAACCATATATTTCCCATGGTAAACTGCCTGTATTGGCTGTAAATGGTCTTTTCCGTCTATTATGTCAGTTGTTACATGCTTGCTAAATAAAACTTAATGTCTTTTGATGCTTGTGTGCTTAAAGGCCTTAAAGGCCTTAACTGCTTGAACCCCGATAAATGCTGCTTGCAGCTTTAATTAGGGGTTCAAGCACGAAGTGCTGAAACCCTATTGTAATTGTACTGATTTTTATTATTATTATTATTATTATTATTATTATTATTATTATTATTCTTCCGCCGTAAAACGCATCGTGCAGCCCAAACCGTAAGTGCTAGAGACTTGAAACTTGGCCAGATGGTAGTACAAAAATCGAGGAGAGGTTATCAAATTATGACGCTGATTGGCCCATAGGTGGCGCTATAGCAACCAAAAGCGCGAAACTGGTCATAACTCCTAGACGATAAGTCATAGACTCAAGTGTCTTATATCATTGGAAAGCTGGACGCCTGACGAACAAAACGTATATCTCCGATTTTATTTCCGTCATGATAGATTTTCCGCCATTTTGAATTTTGTCAAAAACCTACTTTTGCAAACTAGTCCCTGGTTTTTCGTCCGATCGGCACCAAACCAGAGCAGAATTGTTCTCTGGAGTCTGAAGATCAATAATTATTGAAAAAAAGTCGAAATTCCGATTCCTGGTCGCTAGGGGGTGATAAATTAAGGTTGTGGGAGGAGCCTATTTTACTAAAATGGCTATAACTCGAGAAGTAAATGAGATATCTTCACCAAACTTGGCACACATGTTTAAGAGGTCAATCTGAGGTCACAGTAAAAAAAAATGTGTCGATTGGCCACATGGTGGCGCTATAAAAAAAAAAAAACATATAGACACCTGACCGTTTTTCCGAATGACTTGAAATTTGGTGTGCAGTGTCTTGGCCCAAGGGGCCACCTATGTCTAAAAGGATATTGGCGTATCTCGAAAAACATGGCCGCCATTGGCCAATGAGGTTTGAGCACCGTTAACGAAGTCCGATCGGAGCGAAACTCGGTGGGCATGTTCGGCTCAAGCCCCTAGAGGTCTGTAAGAATTTTGAAAGAAATCGGCCACTAGTTGGCGCTAACGAGTTTTATGGCTCTGTAATCACGTGGTGTTACACTGATCATCACAAAATGCATATCATCTTATAGATCTGCTCATGCTGAACAACTTTGCCTCAAGAACCATTGCTGTCAATCAAACACTTAATTAAATATTCATGAATATGTTAAAAACCTACTTTTGCGAACTAGTCCCTGGTTTTTCGCCCGATCGGAACCAGACCAGTCTAGGACAATTCTCTGGACTCTCTAGATCAATAATTATCGAAAAAAAGTTTAACTTTTGCATTTGGGTGGCTGTAATAGGGTAATTTATAAAAGGGGCGTGGCAAAATACACTAAAATGCCTATAAATCATAAATGAAAACTCAGAACTTCACAAAAATTGGTGAGCATATGTGACATAACATCATTAACAAGCATGCCAAATTTTATGGAGATCGGACCAAAGGTGGCGCTATAACTGTTAAAAAGCTTTAAAACCATATATTTCCCATGGTAAACTGCCTGTATTGGCTGTAAATGGTCTTTTCCGTCTATTATGTCAGTTGTTAAATGCTTTCTAAATAAAACTTAATGTCTTTTGATGCTTGTGTGCTTAAAGGCCTTAAAGGCGTTAACTGCTTGAACCCCGCTAAATGCTGCTTGCAGCTTTAATTATTATTATTATTATTATTCTTCTGCCGTAAAACGCATCGTGCAGCCCAAACCGTAAGGGCTGGAGCCTTGAAACTTTGCCAGATGGTAGTACAAAAATCGAGGAGAGGTTATCAAATTATGACGCCGATTGGCCCATAGGTGGCGCTATAACAACCAAAAGCGCGAAACAGCTCATAACTCCTAGACCGTAAGTCATAGACTCAAGTGTCTTATATCATTGGAAAGCTGGACGCCTGACGAACAAAACGTATATCTCCGATTTCATTTCCGTCATGATAGATTTTCCGCCATTTTGAATTTTGTCAAAAACCTACTTTTGCTAACTGGTCCTAGGTTTTTTGCCCGATCGGAACCAAACCAGTGCAGAAATGTTCTCTGGAGTCTGAAGATCAATAATTATCAAAAAAAAGTGGAAATTTTTATTCATGGTCGCTAGGGGGCATAAAATGAACGTTGTGGGAGGAGCTTATTTGACTAAAATGGCTGTAACTCAAGAAGTAATTGAGTAAACTTCACCAAACTTGGTACACATGTGTAGGAGGTCAATCTGAGGTCACAATAAAAAAATTGCATCGATTGGCCACATGGTGGCGCTATAAACAAAAAAAAACGTATAAACACCTGACCGTTTTTCCGAATGACTTGAAATTTGGTATGCAGTGTCTTGGGCCAAGAGGCCATGTATGTCTAAAAGGATATTGGCATATCTCGAAAAACATGGCCGCCATTGGCAAATGAGGTTTGAGCACCTATTAAACAAGGTTAACGAAGTCCAATTGTTTTATGAGTTTTATGGCTTTGTAATCACGTGGTGTTGCACACATCCATACAATTTGCATATCATTTGATAGATCTGCTCATGCTGAACAACTTTGCCTTAAGAACCATTGCTGTCAATCAAACCGTTCATTAGATATTCGTTAATATGTCTAAAACCTACTTTTGCGAACTAGTCCTAGGTTTTTCGCCCGATCGGAACCAGACCAGTCTAGGACAATTCTCTGGACTCTCTAGATCAATAATTATCAAAAAAAAGTTGAACTTTTGCATTTGGATGGCTGTAATAGGGTCATTTATAAAATGGGCGTGGCAAATACATTAAAAAGCCTATAAATCCTAAATGAAAACTCAGAACTTCACAAAAATTGGTGAGCATATGTGACATAACATCATTAACAAGCATGCCCAATTTTATGGAGATCGGACCAAAGGTGGCGCTATAACTGTTAAAAAGCTTTAAAACCATATATTACCTATGGTAAATTGCCTGCATTGGCTGTAAATGGTCTTTTTAATCTATAATGTCAGTGGTTACATGCTTGCTAAATAAAACTTTATAACTTTTGATGCTTTTGTGCTTAAAAACCTTAAACACCTTAATAGCTTGAACCCCGATAAATGCTGCTTGCAGCTTTAATTATTATTATTATTATTATTATTCCGCCGTAAAACGCATCGTGCAGCCCAAACCGTAAGACCAGGAACCTTGAAACTTTGCCATATGGTAGTACAAAAATCGAGGAGAGGTTATCAAATTATGACCTCGATTGGCCCATAGGTGGCGCTATAGCGACCAAAAGCGCGAAACTGCTCATAACTCCTAGACCGTATGTCGCAGACTCAAGTGTCTTATATCTTTGGAAAGCTGGACTCCTGAAGGTCAAAACGTATATCTCCGATTTCATTTCTGGTATGTAAATTTTCCGCCATTTTGAATTATGTCAAAAACATACTTTTGCGAACTAGTCCCTGGTTTTTTGTCCGATCGGAACCAAACCAGTGCAGAAATGTTCTCTGGAGTCTGAATATCAATAATTATCGAAAAAAAGTTGAAATTTTGATTCATGGTCGATAGGGGGCGCTAATTGAACATTGTAGGAGGAGCCTATTTTACTAAAATGGCTATAACTCGAGAAGTAAATGAGATATCTTCACCAAACTTGGTACACATGTGTATGAGTTCAATCTGGGGTCACAGTAAATAAATCGCGACTATTGAACAATAGGTGGCGCTATAACATGAAAAAAACATGAAAAGGGCTATAACCACCTGACCGTTAGTCCAAATTACTTGAAAATTGGTATGCAGTGTCTTGGTCCAAGGTGCCATGTATGTCTATGAGGACATTGGCGTATCTCAAAAAACATGGCCGCCATCGGCCAATGAAGTTTGAGCACCTATTAGACAAGGTTAACGGAGGCCGATCGGAACAAAACTCGGTAGGCATGTTCAAATCATGGCTCTAGAGGTCTGTAAGAATTTTGAAAGAAATCAGCCACTAGTTGGCGCTAGCGAGATTTTTGGTTTGTTAAATAAAACTTAATAACTTTTGATGCTTTTGTGCTTAAATGCCTGAAAGGCCTTAACTGCTTGAACCCCGATAAATGCTGCTTGCAGCTTTAATTATTATTATTATTATTATTATTATTCTTCTGCCGTAAAACGCATCGTGCAGCCCAAACCGTAAGGGCTAGAGCATTGACACTTTGCCAGATGGTAGTACAAAAATCGAGGAGAGGTTATCAAATTATGACCCCGATTGGCCCATAGGTGGCGCTATAGCAACCAAAAGCGCGAAACAGCTCATAACTCATAGACCGTAAGTCGTAGACTCAAGTGTCTTATATCATTGGAAAGCTGGACGCCTGGCGAACAAAACGTATATCTCCGATTTTATTTCCGTCATGATAGATTTTCCGCCATTTTGAATTTTGTCAAAAACCTACTTTTGCAAACTAGTCCTAGGTTTTTTGTCCGATCGGAACCAAACCAGTGCAGAATTGTTCTCTGGAGTCTGACAATCAATAATTATCAAAAAAAAGTCGAAATTTTGATTCATGGTCGCTAGGGGGTGCAAAATGAACGTTGTGGGAGGAGCCTATTTTACTAAAATGGCTATAACTCAAGAATTAATTGATTAAACTTCACCAAACTTGGTACACATGTGTAGGAGGTCAATCTGAGGTCACAGTAAAAAAATTGCATCGATTGGCCACATGGTGGCGCTATAAACAAAAAAAAACGTATAAACACCTGACCGTTTTTCCGAATGACTTGAAATTTGGTATGCAGTGTCTTGGGCCAAGAGGCCATGTATGTCTAAAAGGATATTGGCATATCTCGAAAAACATGGCCGCCATTGGCCAATGAGGTTTGAGCACCTATTAAACAAGGTTAACGAAGTCCAATTGTTTTATGAGTTTTATGGCTTTGTAATCACGTGGTGTTGCACACATCCACACAATATGCATATCATTTGATAGATCTGCTCATGCTGAACAACTTTGCCTCAAGAACCATTGCTGTCAATCAAACCGTTCATTAATTATTCGCAAATATGTTAAAAACCTACTTTTGCGAACTAGTCCTAGGTTTTTCGCCCGATCGGAACCAGACCAGTCTAGGACAATTCTCTGGACTCTCGAGATCAATAATTATCAAAAAAAAGTTGAACTTTTGCATTTGGATGGCTGTAATAGGGTCATTTATAAAATGGGTGTGGCAAAATACATTAAAAAGCCTATAAATCCTAAATGAAAACTCAGAACTTCACAAAAATTGGTGAGTATATGTGACATAACATCATTAACAAGCATGCCAAATTTTATGGACATCGGACCAAAGGTGGCGCTATAACTGTTAAAAAGCTTTAAAACCATATATTACCTATGGTGAATTGCCTGCATTGGCTGTAAATGGTCTTCTTAATCTATTATGTCAGTGGTTACATGCTTGCTAAATAAAACTTTATAACTTTTGATGCTTTTGTGCTTAAAAACCTTAAACACCTTAACAGCTTGAACCCCGATAAATGCTGCTTGCAGCTTTAATTATTAGGGGTTCAAGCATGAAATGCTGAAACCCTATTGTAATTGTAAGGATTCGTAAAACGCATCGTGCAGGACAAACCGTAAGGCCTAGAGACGTGAAACCTGGCCAGATGGTAGGCCTCAATTTGGGGACAACCTATCAGAGTATGACCCCAATTGGCCCATAGGTGGCGCTACAGCAACCAAAAGTACTAAATCGCTCACAACTCTTAGACCGTTTGTCCCAGGATCAAGTGTCTTATATCGTTGGAATCCTTGGCTCAAGGCGGACAAAATGGCTATCTCCGATTTGGATGTAGGCAGGGAAAATTTTCTGCTATGTCGGATTTTGTCCAAAACCTACTTTTGCGAACTAGTCCCTGGTTTTTGGCCCGATCGGAACCAAACCAGTCTAGGACAATTCTCTGGACTCTCGAGATCAATAATTATCGAAAAAAAGTTGAACTTTTGCATTTGGGTGGCTGTAACAGGGTCATTTAGAAAAGGGGCGTGGCAAAATACACTAAAAAGCCTATAAATCCCAAATGAAAACTCAGAACTTCACAAAAATTGATGAGCATATGTGTCAGAACATGGTGAGGAAGCATGCAGAGTTTCATGGAGATCGGACCATAGGTGGCGCTATAACTGGCAAAAAGCCTTCATTCTTATTAGGGGTTCAAGCATGAAATGCTGAAACCCTATTGTAATTGTAAGGATTCGTAAAACGCATCGTGCAGGACAAACCGTAAGGCCTAGAGACGTGAAACCTGGCCAGATGGTAGGCCTCAATTTGGGGACAACCTATCAGAGTATGACCCCAATTGGCCCATAGGTGGCGCTACAGCAACCAAAAGTACTAAATCGCTCACAACTCTTAGACCGTTTGTCCCAGGATCAAGTGTCTTATATCGTTGGAATCCTTGGCTCAAGGCGGACAAAATGGCTATCTCCGATTTGGATGTAGGCAGGGAAAATTTTCTGCTATGTCGGATTTTGTCCAAAACCTACTTTTGCGAACTAGTCCCTGGTTTTTGGCCCGATCGGAACCAAACCAGTCTAGGACAATTCTCTGGACTCTCGAGATCAATAATTATCGAAAAAAAGTTGAACTTTTGCATTTGGGTGGCTGTAACAGGGTCATTTAGAAAAGGGGCGTGGCAAAATACACTAAAAAGCCTATAAATCCCAAATGAAAACTCAGAACTTCACAAAAATTGATGAGCATATGTGTCAGAACATGGTGAGGAAGCATGCAGAGTTTCATGGAGATCGGACCATAGGTGGCGCTATAACTGGCAAAAAGCCTTCATTCTTATTAGGGGTTCAAGCATGAAATGCTGAAACCCTATTGTAATTGTAAGGATTCGTAAAACGCATCGTGCAGGACAAACCGTAAGGCCTAGAGACGTGAAACCTGGCCAGATGGTAGGCCTCAATTTGGGGACAACCTATCAGAGTATGACCCCAATTGGCCCATAGGTGGCGCTACAGCAACCAAAAGTACTAAATCGCTCACAACTCTTAGACCGTTTGTCCCAGGATCAAGTGTCTTATATCGTTGGAATCCTTGGCTCAAGGCGGACAAAATGGCTATCTCCGATTTGGATGTAGGCAGGGAAAATTTTCTGCTATGTCGGATTTTGTCCAAAACCTACTTTTGCGAACTAGTCCCTGGTTTTTGGCCCGATCGGAACCAAACCAGTCTAGGACAATTCTCTGGACTCTCGAGATCAATAATTATCGAAAAAAAGTTGAACTTTTGCATTTGGGTGGCTGTAACAGGGTCATTTAGAAAAGGGGCGTGGCAAAATACACTAAAAAGCCTATAAATCCCAAATGAAAACTCAGAACTTCACAAAAATTGATGAGCATATGTGTCAGAACATGGTGAGGAAGCATGCAGAGTTTCATGGAGATCGGACCATAGGTGGCGCTATAACTGGCAAAAAGCCTTCATTCTTATTAGGGGTTCAAGCATGAAATGCTGAAACCCTATTGTAATTGTAAGGATTCGTAAAACGCATCGTGCAGGACAAACCGTAAGGCCTAGAGACGTGAAACCTGGCCAGATGGTAGGCCTCAATTTGGGGACAACCTATCAGAGTATGACCCCAATTGGCCCATAGGTGGCGCTACAGCAACCAAAAGTACTAAATCGCTCACAACTCTTAGACCGTTTGTCCCAGGATCAAGTGTCTTATATCGTTGGAATCCTTGGCTCAAGGCGGACAAAATGGCTATCTCCGATTTGCTCGCCCTTCAGGCTCCAATTTCGAGTAAATTGCATTTTTTTGAAAAACCTATTTTTGCGAACTTCTCCTTGGTTTTTCGACCAATTGGAATCAAACCACTGCAAGAATATTCTCTGGAGTCTGACAATCAATAATCATCCAAAAAATTCAAAATTTCAATTAACGGTCGATGAGGGGAACCAAAATCTTTGATGGCACCAGGGCCACTTTTACTAAAACGGTTATAAATTGTGAACAGAAAGAGATTTTTTTGCTAAACTTGGGACACATCTTCCTGAGCTCAATCTGAGATCACTTGAAAAAAATCACAAAAATTGGCCACTAGGTGACGCTATAAAACGGTTATAACTTGTGAACGGAAAGAGATATTTTCGCAAAACTTGGGACACATGTTCATGAGCTCATTCTGAGGTCACGTGAAAAAAATCACGGCAATTGGCCACTTGGTGGCGTTATAAAATGGTTATAACTTGTGAGCGGAAAGAGATATTTTCGCTAAACTTGGGACACATGTTCATAAGCTCAATCTGAGTTGACATGAAAAAAATCGTGAGAATTGGCCACTTGGTGGCGCTATAACAGTGAAAAAATCATGAAAATAGATATAGCGCACCCAACCGTTAGTCCACTGAAAATTGGCACGCAGTGTCTTTGTCCAGGGTGCCATGATATGGCGCTTTTCCACTGCATGGTACGGTACGGTTCGGTTCGGTACGGCACGCTTTGGCGCTTTTCCACTGCATGGTACGGTACGGCTCGGTTCAGTACGGCTCACTTATGACGCATTTCCACTGCATGGTACGGTACGGTACGGCTCGCTTCGGCTCGCTTTAAATGGTACCACCTCTGTTGAGGTTCCAAGCGTACCGTACCGATACTAAAATGTGACGTGAAAACACTGCAGATCACTGATTGGTCAGACAGAATCATCACTACCAGCGTCATTGTATTTACAACACGAGACACTAAACCCGCTAGATTTAAATAGCCAGTAGACAACAGCCAACGCTGTAGCGCCTGTTTTAAAAGTATTTGATTCAAAAAAAGAGTATAAACTTAAAAAAATAAATGGCTGAATCGTGGTCAGTGGACGAGGTGCAGACGTTCCTCTTGTTGGTTGCCGAGGAGCGGATGGGGAAACCCGGAATAAAAAATTCGCATTTAATATGATGATGTCATGGCAGTAGAGACGGCAACTATAACGATCAGTCACACCCACTTTGAAGTGGTACTAACTGCAGTGGAAAAGCAACCGAGCTAAAGCGAACCGAACCGTGCCGTACCGAGCCGAGTCGTACCACGCAGTGGAAAAGCGAAGCGAGCCGAACCGTTCCGAACCGAGCCGTACCATGCAGTGGAAAAGCGCCAATAGTCTATGAGAACATTGGTGTATCTCAAAAAACTCAGTATACGTCATTGGCACAATGCCTTGAACGAGCCTTAGAAGTTTCAAGCCCGTGTTTTTTTCACAGGAGTGACCTCCTAAGACTCCTGAATCCTTGCCGAGTCCAACAATACCAAACATGCCAGGTTTCGCCTTATGGTTTTTGTAAGTGTCATTTAGAGCTTTAAAAAATTGTGGTTATCTTCAAAGCCGTTAGTCCGATCGAGACAACAACAAAAAAACAAAGGAAATTTGAAAACATAGGTAAATAGCTAAACAATAACGCCAAAATGTTAAAATTATGATAGGAACTGACAAAAAAATAAATAATTAAATCCAATCAATTTCACCCATGAATCATTTTGATGCTCTCACATGTTTGAAACGAACAATGATGGATTGTGATGAAATTTGTTTTGAATTGGGACTGGCAAATCCCCGTCCATACTGTCAATGACCGTTCGCAAAGACCCGCCCACTTTAGTTACTGTTGCTATGTCTGACAAGCGACGCCACTCTCACACCACACCAAGTTCTCACACAGTGAAAAATACATTGCGGATCAGAGAAAAGACTGCGCGCTGACAGACAAGTACTTTTGATATGAAACAAAGTCTCACCTTTCAAATGTAGTAATTTTTTAGAGACATTTAAACAATAAATACCGTTTTGTGACTCTTTAATGTGTCTGACAGATCGCTGTAGACTCGAGGCTCAGTTAAAGCTGCTTGTGAACTGATCATCTCTTCCTTCTAGTTAATTTATAGCATTAAAATAAACATGAATGAACATAAAAGGAATGTTGTTTTAAAGTGCTAAGACGTCAGTACACTTTGTTTTTCAAATTTAAATCCTCCAATGTTAATCTACTAACTCTCCTGACTGCTTTGTTGGACAAAATGGCGGATTATGTTGCACAAAGGAAAGCTCGGAAAATCCCGCTATAATGTAAGAGAGCATCTTTTTTATGTATTTAGACCTAGGCCTAACAATGTGTTATGGTGCGCTGTCACCAGTGTTTTTTTTGTTGTTTTTTTGTTTTGTTTTTGGTGAGCGTAGGCTACTCCTGATTTTGTTAGTCATCTCATCTCTTATATGCTGTGTATGATCATATCCTGCCCTATTCATGGTAGCCTACTCGCGGACATTGCGTCATCAATGTCATCAATTGCGTCATCAAGGGGCCCGCCTTGATAATCCTACTTAAGGGCCCGGTGTTGGCTCGTTACGCCACTGAATATAATTGTCTAAACTCCTTATCAAAATTACATATTTACAACAAATCTGACACATATATATGGGCACACTTTGAGTACTACTAATATAAGTGGTGGAGATCAGGCAAGACTATAAGAAGACTCAGGCAAAAAGGTGCTATAACTGTAAAAACGCTTTAAAACCATATATTTCCTATGGTAAACTGCCTGTATTGGCTGTAAATGTACTTTTTCATCTAGGATGGCAGTTGTTAAATGCAGTTGTTAAATGCTAAATAAAACTTAATGTCTTTTGATGCTTGTGTGCTTAAAGGCCTTAACCCTCTGGGGACCAAAAACGCGCCCGCGCGTTTTGCTCGTTTTTTTTTTTAGCAATGAAAAATAAACACAAAATGCTCTGTTAATTTTGATCTTTCATTTTCGTGTAATACATCAATCGATCCTGTTCAGTTTCTATTTTTTTTCTGTATACTCACAATACAAATAAAGTGTTTTGCTTTTTGACAAATAAAGAAAAACTAACATGATGCTATTTCTGCCTTCTCTCTGTCAGTAAACTCCCATTTGAAACGCGTTCGAAAATTATCTATAACTCCGCGAAAATTCAGTCAAACAGGCAAACAGACCCACGGGCATAAAGCTTGAGATCGCAGCTTTTAAATGAAGTAATTTATATAAAAAACAAATATTATCAGCTTCTGTAATCTGTATAAAAAGAGAGCGACTCCAGTCGAGCTCATTAGGAGCCATTCAAAAGTAATTTGACCACGCCCCGGAGAGCGCGTGCTATTCAAACGCAAATTCTGAGAACCATTTCAGTCTGTGAAACGCCCCCACATCAGCTGTAAACAAAGAGGCATAATATAGCCTACCTTATGGAGAAAATTTTCCGTGCTGATATGAGGAGCAGATCCCGCTGAGGAGTGAGGTAGGCTAAGTTATCCTTTCTCAAGTGTTAATGTGGAATAACGTTATGGAATAACGTTGTAGGCTTATGTAAACAAAAAGATGAATCGCGTTTCTATAATATGAATAGCGTTTCTGTGAGATGAATGAAGGGTACATATTTGTAAAGACTGTTTAGCCTAAATATGAATCGCGCGTCTGTGTGTGAAAGAATAAACTGCTTTTACAGTTACAGTTACTGCGTTACAGTCAGGCGAAGTATGAAAGACAACATTTTGTTGACTAGATTTGGGTACAGTTTTTACTGTAGAATATACTGTCACATCAAATAAGCTTTTCTGCTCATATATATAAAATACTATTTTGTCAAAAATAAAGTCATAGACTAAGATGTTCCAATGTTGGCTATATTCAAACTAATGAATACATATGATAAAATGTAGGCCTATAATCTTTTTTTTTTTTTTTTACAAAGAAAGAGTACTTTTTTTGCAGAAATATTGCTGAAATTGTAATTATTGTTGTAATTGTAACTTTTTAATAAAATAGCAAAACATATTTACAAGATAGATGTAAGCAAAATCTTAAATGGTCAATATAAGTCTTCTTCTAAATATATAGGCTATTTTGTCCTTGCATTGTGGCTCAGTCAGTGTCACACCTGAATGAATGGCTAATTATGCAGAGTCATTATGCAGAGTGGGTGGGACTGGGTAATCTAAGGTGTAAACTACTCCTCCCCCTCGCATATTGGCTTTCCAAGCAAAACCTGTTTTACACCATTTAAATCAATGTATTTTTTTTTTGTGAACGATAAAGCAAGACTATTTTCACATAATTTTGAAGCTAGAACTCCAAGAGAAAACATCCATTAGTCAAAAGTCTTGTGGGCACATATTTTGTATGAGTTTTGTGGTCTTATTTCAGCAACTTTCATTTTTATTTTTTTAAATAACCACGCATAAACATTATTCTCTTAAAAATACAAACATCTACATACATGTTGCTCGCATATTATGGTAGGCCTGTTTGTGCTATATAGAGTGAATTTACACCTTTGCCATTAACATGTTTATAAATAACTGAAAAAAGCACAAATGTCAGAGCATGTCAGAACATCTCAAGGGCCCCAAAAACAGCTTGGTCCCCAGAGGGTTAAAGGCCTTAACTGCTTGAACCCCGATAAATGCTGCTTGCAGCTTTAATTATTATTATTTTTCTTCTGCCGTAAAACGCATCGTGCAGCCCAAACCGTAAGAGCTGGAACTTTGAAACTTTGCCATATGGTAGTACAAAAATCGAGGAGAGGTTATCAAATTATGACCTCGAATGGCCCATAGGTGGCGCTATAGCGACCAAAAGCGCGAAACTGCTCATAACTCCTAGACCGTATGTCGTAGACTCAAGTGTCTTATATCATTGGAAAGCTGGATGCCTGACGAACAAAACGTATATCTCCGATTTCATTTCCGCCATGATAGATTTTCCGCCATTTTGAATTTTGTCAAAAACCTACTTTTGCGAACTAGTCCCTGGTTTTTTGCCCGATCGGAACCAAACCAGTGCAGAAATGTTCTCTGGAGTCTGAATATCAATAATTATCGAAAAAAAGTTGAAATTTCCATTCACGGTCGCTAAGGGGCGCCCAAATGTATGTTGTGGGAGGAGCCTATTTTACTAAAACGGCTATAACTCCAGAAGTAAATGAGGTATCTTCACCAAACTCGGTACAAATGTGTAAGAGGTCAATTTGAGGTCACAGTAAAAAAACCGCGGCGAATGGCCACATGGTGGCGCTATAACATGAAAAAAACATAAAACGGCCCATAAGCACCTGACCGTTAGTCCGATTGACTTGAAAATTGGTATGCAGTGTCTTGGTCCAAGGTGTCATGTATGTCTATGAGGACATTGGTGTATCTCAAAAAACATGGCCGCCATCGGCCAATGAAATTTGAGCACCTATTAGACAAGGTTTACGGAGGCTGATCGGAACAAAACTCGGTAGGCATGTTCGACTCATGGCCCTAGAGGTCTGTAAGAATTTTGAAAGAAATCGGCCACTAGTTGGCGCTAACGAGTTTAATGGCTCTGTAATCACGTGGTGTTACACTTATTGTCACAAAATGCATACCATTTGATAGATCTCCTCTTGTTGAACAACTTTGCCTCAAGAACCATTGCTGTCAATCAAACCGTTCATTAAATATTCGTAATTTTGTTAAAAACCTACTTTTGCGAACTAGTCCTAGGTTTTTCGCCCGATCGGAACCAAAACAGTCTAGGACAATTCTATGGACTCTCTAGGTCAATAATTATCAAAAAAAAGTTGCACTTTTGCATTTTTCGCATGGCTAACAGGGTCATTTAGAAAATGGGCGTGGTAAAATGCACTCAAAAGCCTATAAATCCTAAACGAAAACTCAGAACTTCACGAAAATTGATGAGCATATGTGTCATAACCTGCTTAAGAAGCATGGAAAATTTTATGGAGAGCGGACCATAGTTGGCGCTATAACTGTTAAAACGCTTTAAAACCATATATTTCCTATGGTAAATTGCCTGTATTTGCTGTAAATGGTGTCTTCTATCATATAATGTTCATATCATAATGTTCAAAACCAGTGCAGCACAATTCTCTGAACTCTCTAGATCAATAATTATCAGAAAAAAAGTTTAACTTCTTCAAAAGGTGATTTTATATGAATATAATGACATATTAAGCCAATAAGTGGTATTTTACTGCCCCCTGCTGTCATTTCATCATACTACTCCCTAATATTGTTATAAAATTCATATTTAGACTTTATAAAATCATTATTTTAACATTTACAATCACATTTTGTCAAAACTCATCTATTGAGTATTACTATTGACAATTGTGTTACACTGAGATATGGAAATGGACGAAAGTAAATGAATGAAATGAAACGAAAGTATAACGGCATTTAAGCCACGCCCCCAAATACAAATTCATTCATAACTCGAAAACGGAAAGTCGTTGCGCGCTCAAATTTTGATGGTGAGGACCTCTCGGGGCTCTTGATCGAAACGTGTCGTCGCGGGCCTCGGGAGCGCGCCCCCCCGCGCATCGCAAGCCCGCGGACCCCCGACTTTGAACGACCGCAACTCCCGACCCAAACCACCCCGAACATTGTGTGAGAGCTCGTTGGAAAGGGCGCGTCCTTGGCTAGCTTCGATTCAAATGTGGTGTTATTTGCCCTGGGCATTCCAGAGATAATAGCCCGAACAGATATGCCTTATAACAGTCATAACTCCCAGCCCCAATCGCCCAAAAACACCTTGATGGTCTCATTCAACAGGGCTCCTCAAGCACTATCTATGCTCTGAGTTTCAGAATTTTTCGCCTTTTGGTTCCTGAGATATAAGTAAAAAAACAAATTCCCATTCATTCATTCAAACACTTCAACTGTAA
Organism: Leuciscus leuciscus; assembly: GCF_965113295.1. NCBI lineage: Eukaryota > Metazoa > Chordata > Actinopteri > Cypriniformes > Leuciscidae > Leuciscus > Leuciscus leuciscus. The sequence continues at coordinate 25,645,053 of NC_138727.1, read as the reverse complement.
AAAAAGCTATAATACCACTGTTGTCCACTAGAGGGAGCAGCAGGATTACGCATGATCTTTTAATTCGCTTTCAGTATTGGGAAATAAACAAATGCTTTAAGAAGCAATCTTTTTTATACGATGTTTTTTGTTTTATTATGATATTTGTATATATTTTATTTTTTTATTATGATTATGAACGGTTTGATTGACATTAGTGATTCTTGAGGCAAAGTTGTTCAAGATGAGGAGATGAAGATATTTTCACAATATCACATCATAAAAACATTGAAAACATATTTGTCTTTGTGTGTGTGTGTGTGTGTGTGTGTGTGTGTGTGTGTGTGTGTGTGTGTGTGTGTGTGTGTGTGTGTGGATGGATGTGTTTGTGTTTGTGTGTGTGTCTGTGTGTGTAAGCATGCTTAATGGAAAGAACATGGAGAAACTGCTTTGTTTTACTGGTGGATAAAAAAGTCTTTCAAATGAAAGTGAGTCAATTAGTGGTCTTCTACTGCCCTCTGCAGGACATTCTACTTAATAAAATATTTTCATCTGTGCTTTTGCATTAGTTTTTGGACTATATAAAATTACTTGCATGAAAATCACCTATTATAACACAGTCATGTTTTGTCAAAGTTTATCACTTCATTTTTACTGAGCTCTCAGTTTGAACATTTCTGCCTCTCAGTGATTAATTTGAAATCTGAAAATGGTGTTATACAGAGGAGATTTGCAATTATCATTTTGTTACCTATCTTTTATTTTAAATATCTACATCTACAACAAAATGTGTGTGCATGTGTGTGTTCAAGCATGGTTAGTGTATTAAGTATTATTGTTTAAGTATTATTGTTTTCATTTACATTTTAACCACCAGAAGAACACTCATTGGTTCATTCTGCTCACTAAAATATTATTTTTCATTTTTTTTTCCATTTGAAATATTGTTTAAACTTAATAAAATCATTAAAATAACATTTCAAATCATATTTTGTCTGTTTATAAATCCCACAGACTCACATTGGCTGCAATACTAATGTTTTTGTAAAACACAGACCTGATACTCTAATCTGTGTGTATTGTGCATATATTATTGATATTATTACTATTGCAAATCATGTTATTGTAACTCATATCTTAATAGAATATTATTTGTAATTTTAATTCTTTATTTCTTAATTGTTTTTTTATGATTACTACAGATATTATCACCAAAGATATCAACTACACCTTCACTTTTAGTATTGATACGCTGCACACACAGCACAATCACACACTCACTAATGCATTCAAATAAATGTAATCTTACTGTGCTACTTTATTTGTACATGATTAGAATGAACAGAAATCTAAGACTATTTTTCTTCTTTTGTTAAAGCCATTTCAGACTCCAAGTAAGCATTATATTACTAATCATCTATTTTAAAGGTGCCATACAATTGAAAACTGTATTTATCTTGGCATAGTTGAATGATAAGAGTTCTGGACATGGAACTGACATACCTTGAGCCTCAAACACCATTGTTTCCTCCTTCATGTGTAAATCTCCTGTTTGCAAAAGACCGCTGAAAAATGAGTGAATCCCACCATAACACCGACTGTGACGTTGGAGTCAGGATCATTAATATTTATACCCCCCAAATTTGGATTTTCCAGTCAATGTTCTAGGCCAGGCAGTGTTAATGTGGACCTGCACAGCCGAATCATCAGAAGATCTGCAGGTATTGTGAAGAAGCAAGCAAGGACAATAGTGAAAATGGCAGATCATGGATATAAATGTTATGTCTGAGGCTGTGCTGCGGATTTGAGAACTTTTCATTCCCTTCCCACAAAAGAGAACTGTCAACAGGCATGGTTGATGTTTACAACAGGATACCTCACCATTTTAATTCAAAGCTGTTAGTTTGCTCTTAACGGAGGCCGATCAGAACGAAACTAGGTGGGCATGTTCGACTCGTGGCCCTAGAGGTCTGTAAGAATTTTGAAAAATCAGCCACTAGTTGACGCTAACAGGTTTTACGGCTATGTAATCACGTGATGCATATCATTTGATAGATCTCCTCATACTGAACAACTTTGCCTCAAGAACTACTGCTGTCAATCAATTTGTTCATTAAATACTTGCGATTATGTTAAAAACCTACTTTTGCGAACTAGTCCTAGGTTTTTCGCCCGATCGGAAATATACCAGTGCAGTACAATTCTCTGGAAGCTCTAGATTATTAATTATATAAAAAACTTTAACTTTACCCATTGGGTAGCCATAACAGGATCATTTAGAAAATGTGTATGGCAAAAAACACTCAAAAGCCTGTAAATCCTAAACAAAAACTCAGACAACTCACTAAACTGCCTTATGTGCTTAAAGACCCTAAATGCTTGAACCCCGCTAAATGCTGCTTGCAGCTTTAATTAGGGGTTCAAGCACGAAGTGCTGAAACCCTATTGTAATTGTACTGATTTTTATTATTATTATTATTATTATTATTATTATTCTTCCGCCGTAAAACGCATCGTGCAGCCCAAAACGTAAGTGCTAGAGACTTGAAACTTGGCCAGATGGTAGTACAAAAATCGAGGAGAGGTTATCAAATTATGACGCTGATTGGCCCATAGGTGGCGCTATAGCAACCAAAAGCGCGAAACTGGTCATAACTCCTAGACGATAAGTCATAGACTCAAGTGTCTTATATCATTGGAAAGCTGGACGCCTGACGAACAAAACGTATATCTCCGATTTTATTTCCGTCATGATAGATTTTCCGCCATTTTGAATTTTGTCAAAAACCTACTTTTGCAAACTAGTCCCTGGTTTTTCGTCCGATCGGAACCAAACCAGAGCAGAATTGTTCTCTGGAGTCTGAAGATCAATAATTATCGAAAAAAAGTCGAAATTCCGATTCCTGGTCGCTAGGGGGTGATAAATTAAGGTTGTGGGAGGAGCCTATTTTACTAAAATGGCTATAACTCGAGAAGTAAATGAGATATCTCCACCAAACTTGGCACACATGTTTAAGAGGTCAATCTGAGGTCACAGTAAAAAAAATTGCGTCGATTGGCCACATGGTGGCGCTATAAACAAAAAAAACATATAGACACCTGACCGTTTTTCCGAATGACTTGAAATTTGGTATGCAGTGTCTTGGCCCAAGGGGCCACCTATGTCTAAAAGGATATTGGCGTATCTCGAAAAACATGGCCGCCATTGGCCAATGAGGTTTGAGCACCGTTAACGAAGTCCGATCGGAGCGAAACTCGTTGGGCATGTTCGGCTCAAGCCCCTAGAGGTCTGTAAGAATTTTGAAAGAAATCGGCCACTAGTTGGCGCTAACGAGTTTTATGGCTCTGTAATCACGTGGTGTTACACTGATCATCACAAAATGCATATCATCTTATAGATCTGCTCATGCTGAACAACTTTGCCTCAAGAACCATTGCTGTCAATCAAACACTTAATTAAATATTCATGAATATGTTAAAAACCTACTTTTGCGAACTAGTCCCTGGTTTTTCGCCCGATCGGAACCAGACCAGTCTAGGACAATTCTCTGGACTCTCTAGATCAATAATTATCGAAAAAAAGTTGAACTTTTGCATTTGGGTGGCTGTAATAGGGTAATTTATAAAATGGGCGTGGCAAAATACACTAAAATGCCTATAAATCATAAATGAAAACTCAGAACTTCACAAAAATTGGTGAGCATATGTGACATAACATCATTAACAAGCATGCCAAATTTTATGGAGATCGGACCAAAGGTGGCGCTATAACTGTTAAAAAGCTTTAAAACCATATATTTCCAATGGTAAACTGCCTGTATTGGCTGTAAATGGTCTTTTCCGTCTATTATGTCAGTTGTTAAATGCTTTCTAAATAAAACTTAATGTCTTTTGATGCTTGTGTGCTTAAAGGCCTTAAAGGCGTTAACTGCTTGAACCCCGATAAATGCTGCTTGCAGCTTTAATTAGGGGTTCAAGCACGAAGTGCTGAAACCCTATTGTAATTGTCCTGATTTTTATTAGGGGTTCAAGCACGAAGTGCTGAAACCCTATTGTAATTGTACTGATTTTTATTATTATTATTATTATTATTATTCTTCCGCCGTAAAACGCATCGTGCAGCCCAAACCGTAAGTGCTAGAGACTTGAAACTTGGCCAGATGGTAGTACAAAAATCGAGGAGAGGTTATCAAATTATGACGCTGATTGGCCCATAGGTGGCGCTATAGCAACCAAAAGCGTGAAACTGGTCATAACTCCTAGACGATAAGTCATAGACTCAAGTGTCTTATATCATTGGAAAGCTGGACGCCTGACGAACAAAACGTATATCTCCGATTTTATTTCCGTCATGATAGATTTTCCGCCATTTTGAATTTTGTCAAAAACCTACTTTTGCAAACTAGTCCCTGGTTTTTCGTCCGATCGGAACCAAACCAGAGCAGAATTGTTCTCTGGAGTCTGAAGATCAATAATTGTCGAAAAAAAGTCGAAATTCCGATTCCTGGTCGCTAGGGGGTGATAAATTAAGGTTGTGGGAGGAGCCTATTTTACTAAAATGGCTATAACTCGAGAAGTAAATGAGATATCTTCACCAAACTTGGCACACATGTTTAAGAGGTCAATCTGAGGTCACAGTAAAAAAAATTGCGTCGATTGGCCACATGGTGGCGCTATAAACAAAAAAAAACATATAGACACCTGACCGTTTTTCCGAATTACTTGAAATTTGGTATGCAGTGTCTTGGCCCAAGGGGCCACCTATGTCTAAAAGGATATTGGCGTATCTCGAAAAACATGGCCGCCATTGGCCAATGAGGTTTGAGCACCGTTAACGAAGTCCGATCGGAGCGAAACTCGGTGGGCATGTTCGGCTCAAGCCCCTAGAGTTCTGTAAGAATTTTGAAAGAAATCGGCCACTAGTTGGCGCTAACGAGTTTTATGGCTCTGTAATCACGTGGTGTTACACTGATCATCACAAAATGCATATCATCTTATAGATCTGCTCATGCTGAACAACTTTGCCTCAAGAACCATTGCTGTCAATCAAACACTTAATTAAATATTCATGAATATGTTAAAAACCTACTTTTGCGAACTAGTCCCTGGTTTTTCGCCCGATCGGAACCAGACCAGTCTAGGACAATTCTCTGGACTCTCTAGATCAATAATTATTGAAAAAAAGTTTAACTTTTGCATTTGGGTGGCTGTAATAGGGTAATTTATAAAAGGGGCGTGGCAAAATACACTGAAATGCCTATAAATCATAAATGAAAACTCAGAACTTCACAAAAATTGGTGAGCATATGTGACATAACATCATTAACAAGCATGCCAAATTTTATGGAGATCGGACCAAAGGTGGCGCTATAACTGTTAAAAAGCTTTAAAACCATATATTTCCCATGGTAAACTGCCTGTATTGGCTGTAAATGGTCTTTTCCGTCTATTATGTCAGTTGTTAAATGCTTTCTAAATAAAACTTAATGTCTTTTGATGCTTGTGTGCTTAAAGGCCTTAACTGCTTGAACCCCGATAAATGCTGCTTGCAGCTTTAATTATTATTATTTTTCCGCCATAAAACGCATCGTGCAGCCCAAACCGTAAGACCTAGAGACTTGAAACTTTGCCAGATGGTAGTACTATTGCTCGCTACTCAGATACACGGACTCAGCCCAATCGGCCCATAGGTGGCGCTATAGCAATCAATAGCGCGAAACTGCTCAGAACTGCCAGACCGTAAGGCGTAGCTTCAAGTGTCTTATATCATTGAAATCCAGAGCTCCTGAAGAAAAAAACGTATATCTCCGATTTCATTTCCGCCATGATAGATTTTTCGCCATTTTGAATTTTGTCAAAAACCTACTTTTGCGAACTAGTCCCTGGTTTTTTGCCCGATCGGAACCAAACTAGTGCAGAATTGTTCTCTGGAGTCTGAAGATCAATAATTATCGAAAAAAAGTTGAAATTTCGATTAATGGTCGCTAGGGGGTGCAAAATTAACGTTGTGGGAGGAGCGTATTTTACTAAAATGGCTATAACTCAAGAAGTAATTAAGTAAACTTCACCAAACTTGGTACACATGTGTAAGAGGTCAATCTGAGGTCACAGTAAAAAAAATTGCGTCGATTGGCCACATGGTGGCGCTATAAAATAAAATAAAACGTATAGACACCTGACCGTTTTTCCGAATGACTTGAAATTTGGTATGCAGTGTCTTGGCCCAAGGGGCCATGTATGTCTAAAAGGATATTGGCGTATCTCGAAAAACATGGCTGCCATTGGCCAATGAGATTTGAGCACCGTTAACGAAGTCCGATCGCAGCGAAACTCGGTGGGCATGTTCGGCTCAAGCCCCTAGAGGTCTGTAAGAATTTTGAAAGAAATCGGCCACTAGTTGGCGCTAACGAGTTTTAAGGCTCTGTAATCACGTGGTGTTACACTTATTGTCACAAAATGCATATCATTTGATAGATCTCCTCATGCTGAACAACTTTGCCTCAAGAACCATTGCTGTCAATCAAACCGTTAATTAAATATTCATGAATATGTTAAAAACCTACTTTTGCGAACTAGTCCCTGGTTTTTCGCCCGATCGGAACCAGACCAGTCTAGGACAATTCTCTGGACTCTCTAGATAAATAATTATCGAAAAAAAGTTGACCTTTGGCATTTGGGTGGCTGTAATAGGGTAATCTATAAAAGGGGCGTGGCAAAATACACTAAAATGCCTATAAATCATAAATGAAAATTCAGAACTTCACAAAAATTTATGAGCATATGTGACATAACATCCTTAACAAACATGCCAAATTTTATGGAGATCGGACCAAAGGTGGCGCTATAACTGTTAAAAAGCTTTAAAACCATATATTTCCCATGGTAAACTGCGTGTATTGGCTGTAAATGGTCTTTTCCGTCTATTATGTCAGTTGTTAAATGCTTGCTAAATAAAACTTAATGTCTTTTGATGCTTGTGTGCTTAAAGGCCTTAAAGGCCTTAACTGCTTGAACCCCGATAAATGCTGCTTGCAGCTTTAATTATTATTATTATTCTTCTGCCGTAAAACGCATCGTGCAGCCCAAACCGTAAGGGCTGGAGCCTTGAAACTTTGCCAGATGGTAGTACAAAAATCGAGGAGAGGTTATCAAATTATGACGCCGATTGGCCCATAGGTGGCGCTATAGCAACCAAAAGCGCGAAACAGCTCATAACTCCTAGACCGTAAGTCGTAGACTCAAGTGTCTTATATCATTGGAAAGCTGGACGCCTGACGAACAAAACGTATATCTCCGATTTTATTTCCGTCATGATAGATTTTCCGCCATTTTGAATTTTGTCAAAAACCTACTTTTGCGAACTAGTCCTAGGTTTTTTGCCCGATCGGAACCAAACCAGTGCAGAAATGTTCTCTGGAGTCTGAAGATCAATAATTATCAAAAAAAAGTCGAAATTTTGATTCATGGTCGCTAGGGGGTGCAAAATGAACGTTGTGGGAGGAGCCTATTTTACTAAAATGGCTATAACTCAAGAATTAATTGAGTAAACTTCACCAAACTTGGTACACATGTGTAGGAGGTCAATCTGAGGTCACAGTAAAAAAATTGCATCGATTGGCCACATGGTGGCGCTATAAACAAAAAAAAACGTATAAACACCTGACCGTTTTTCCGAATGACTTGAAATTTGGTATGCAGTGTCTTGGGCCAAGAGGCCATGTATGTCTACAAGGATATTGGCATATCTCGAAAAACATGGCCGCCATTGGCCAATGAGGTTTGAGCACCTATTAAACAAGGTTAACGAAGTCCAATTCTTTTATGAGATTTATGGCTTTGTAATCACGTGGTGTTGCACACATCCACACAATATGCATATCATTTGATAGATCTGCTCATGCTGAACAACTTTGCCTCAAGAACCATTGCTGTCAATCAAACCGTTCATTAATTATTCGTTAATATGTCTAAAACCTACTTTTGCGAACTAGTCCTAGGTTTTTCGCCCGATCGGAACCAGACCAGTCTAGGACAATTCTCTGGACTCTCTAGATCAATAATTATCAAAAAAAAGTTGAACTTTTGCATTTGCCTGGCTGTAATAGGGTCATTTATAAAATGGGCGTGGCAAATACATTAAAAAGCCTATAAATCCTAAATGAAAACTCAGAACTTCACAAAAATTGGTGAGCATATGTGACATGACATCATTAACAAGCATGCCCAATTTTATGGAGATCGGACCAAAGGTGGCGCTATAACTGTTAAAAAGCTTTAAAACCATATATTACCTATGGTAAATTGCCTGCATTGGCTGTAAATGGTCTTTTTAATCTATAATGTCAGTGGTTACATGCTTGCTAAATAAAACTTTATAACTTTTGATGCTTTTGTGCTTAAAAACCTTAAACACCTTAATAGCTTGAACCCCGATAAATGCTGCTTGCAGCTTTAATTATTATTATTATTATTATTAGGGGTTCAAGCACGAAGTGCTGAAACCCTATTGTAATTGTACTGATTTTTATTATTAGGGGTTCAAGCACGAAGTGCTGAAACCCTATTGTAATTGTACTGATTTTTATTATTATTATTATTATTATTATTATTATTATTATTATTATTCTTCCGCCGTAAAATGCATCGTGCAGCCCAAACCGTAAGTGCTAGAGACTTGAAACTTGGCCAGATGGTAGTACAAAAATCGAGGAGAGGTTATCAAATTATGACGCTGATTGGCCCATAGGTGGCGCTATAGCAACCAAAAGCGCGAAACTGGTCATAACTCCTAGACGATAAGTCATAGACTCAAGTGTCTTATATCATTGGAAAGCTGGACGCCTGACGAACAAAACGTATATCTCCGATTTTATTTCCGTCATGATAGATTTTCCGCCATTTTGAATTTTGTCAAAAACCTACTTTTGCAAACTAGTCCCTGGTTTTTCCTCCGATCGGAACCAAACCAGAGCAGAATTGTTCTCTGGAGTCTGAAGATCAATAATTATCGAAAAAAAGTCGAAATTCCGATTCCTGGTCGCTAGGGGGTGATAAATTAAGGTTGTGGGAGGAGCCTATTTTACTAAAATGGCTATAACTCGAGAAGTAAATGAGATATCTTCACCAAACTTGGCACACATGTTTAAGAGGTCAATCTGAGGTCACAGTAAAAAAAATTGCGTCGATTGGCCACATGGTGGCGCTAAAAACAAAAAAAAACATATAGACACCTGACCGTTTTTCCGAATGACTTGAAATTTGGTATGCAGTGTCTTGGCCCAAGGGGCCATGTATGTCTAAAAGGATATTGGCGTATCTCAAAAAACATGGCCGCCATTGGCCAATGAGGTTTGAGCACCGTTAACGAAGTCCGATCGGAGCGAAACTCGGTGGGCAGGTTCGGCTCAAGCCCCTAGAGGTCTGTAAGAATTTTGAAAGAAATCGGCCACTAGTTGGCGCTAACGAGTTTTAAGGCTCTGTAATCACGTGGTGTTACACTTATCATCACAAAATGCATATCATCTGATAGATCTGCTCATGCTGAACAACTTTGCCTCAAGAACTATTGCTGTCAATCAAACCGTTCATTAAATATTCATGAATATGTTAAAAACCTACTTTTGCGAACTAGTCCCTGGTTTTTTGCCCGATCGGAACCAGACCAGTCTAGGACAATTCTCTGGACTCTCTAGATCAATAATTATCGAAAAAAAGTTTAACTTTTGCATTTGGGTGGCTGTAATAGGGTAATTTATAAAAGGGGTGTGGCAAAATACACTAAAATGCCTATAAATCATAAATGAAAACTCAGAACTTCACAAAAATTGGTGAGCATATGTGACATAACATCATTAACAAGCATGCCAAATTTTATGGAGATCGGACCAAAGGTGGCGCTATAACTGTTAAAAAGCTTTAAAACCATATATTTCCCATGGTAAACTGCCTGTATTGGCTGTAAATGGTCTTTTCCGTCTATTATGTCAGTTGTTAAATGCTTTCTAAATAAAACTTAATGTCTTTTGATGCTTGTGTGCTTAAAGGCCTTAAAGGCGTTAACTGCTTGAACCCCGATAAATGCTGCTTGCAGCTTTAATTAGGGGTTCAAGCACGAAGTGCTGAAACCCTATTGTAATTGTACTGATTTTTATTATTATTATTATTATTATTATTATTATTATTATTATTATTCTTCCGCCGTAAAACGCATCGTGCAGCCCAAACCGTAAGTGCTAGAGACTTGAAACTTGGCCAGATGGTAGTACAAAAATCGAGGAGAGGTTATCAAATTATGACGCTGATTGGCCCATAGGTGGCGCTATAGCAACCAAAAGCGCAAAACTGGTCATAACTCCTAGACGATAAGTCATAGACTCAAGTGTCTTATATCATTGGAAAGCTGGACGCCTGACGAACAAAACGTATATCTCCGATTTTATTTCCGTCATGATAGATTTTCCGCCATTTTGAATTTTGTCAAAAACCTACTTTTGCAAACTAGTCCCTGGTTTTTCGTCCGATCGGAACCAAACCAGAGCAGAATTGTTCTCTGAAGTCTGAAGATCAATAATTATCGAAAAAAAGTCGAAATTCCGATTCCTGGTCGCTAGGGGGTGATAAATTAAGGTTGTGGGAGGAGCCTATTTTACTAAAATGGCTATAACTCGAGAAGTAAATGAGATATCTTCACCAAACTTGGCACACATGTTTAAGAGGTCAATCTGAGGTCACAGTAAAAAAAATTGCGTCGATTGGCCACATGGTGGCGCTATAAACAAAAAAAAAACATATAGACACCTAACCGTTTTTCCGAATGACTTGAAATTTGGTATGCAGTGTCTTGGCCCAAGGGGCCACCTATGTCTAAAAGGATATTGGCGTATCTCGAAAAACATGGCCGCCATTAGCCAATGAGGTTTGACCACCGTTAACGAAGTCCGATCGGAGCGAAACTCGGTGGGCATGTTCGGCTCAAGCCCCTAGAGGTCTGTGAGAATTTTGAAAGAAATCGGCCACTAGTTGGCGCTAACGAGTTTTATGGCTCTGTAATCACGTGGTATTACACTGATCATCACAAAATGCATATCATCTTATAGATCTGCTCATGCTGAACAACTTTGCCTCAAGAACCATTGCTGTCAATCAAACACTTAATTAAATATTCATGAATATGTTAAAGACCTACTTTTGCGAACTAGTCCCTGGTTTTTCGCCCGATCGGAACCAGACCAGTCTAGGACAATTCTCTGGACTCTCTAGAACAATAATTATTGAAAAAAAGTTGAACTTTTGCATTTGGGTGGCTGTAATAGGGTAATTTATAAAAGGGGCGTGGCAAAATACACTAAAATTCCTATAAATCATAAATGAAAACTCAGAACTTCACAAAAATTGGTGAGCATATGTGACATAACATCATTAACAAGCATGCCAAATTTTATGGAGATCGGACCAAAGGTGGCGCTATAACTGTTAAAAAGCTTTAAAACCATATATTTCCCATGGTAAACTGCCTGTATTGGCTGTAAATGGTCTTTTCCGTCTATTATGTCAGTTGTTAAATGCTTTCTAAATAAAACTTAATGTCTTTTGATGCTTGTGTGCTTAAAGGCCTTAAAGGCGTTAACTGCTTGAACCCCGATAAATGCTGCTTGCAGCTTTAATTATTATTATTATTATTATTCTTCCGCCGTAAAACGCATCGTGCAGCCCAAACCGTAAGTGCTAGAGACTTGAAACTTGGCCAGATGGTAGTACAAAAATCGAGGAGAGGTTATCAAATTATGACGCTGATTGGCCCATAGGTGGCGCTATAGCAACCAAAAGCGCGAAACTGGTCATAACTCCTAGACGATAAGTCATAGACTCAAGTGTCTTATATCATTGGAAAGCTGGACGCCTGACGAACAAAACGTATATCTCCGATTTTATTTCCGTCATGATAGATTTTCCGCCATTTTGAATTTTGTCAAAAACCTACTTTTGCAAACTAGTCCCTGGTTTTTCGTCCGATCGGAACCAAACCAGAGCAGAATTGTTCTCTGGAGTCTGAAGATCAATAATTATCAAAAAAAGTCGAAATTCCGATTCCTGGTCGCTAGGGGGTGATAAATTAAGGTTGTGGGAGGAGCCTATTTTACTAAAATGGCTATAACTCGAGAAGTAAATGAGATATCTTCACCAAACTTGGCACACATGTTTAAGAGGTCAATCTGAGGTCACAGTAAAAAAAATTGCGTCGATTGGCCACATGGTGGCGCTATAAACAAAAAAAAACATATAGACACCTGACCGTTTTTCCGAATGACTTGAAATTTGGTATGCAGTGTCTTGGCCCAAGGGGCCACCTATGTCTAAAAGGATATTGGCGTATCTCGAAAAACATGGCCGCCATTGGCCAATGAGGTTTGAGCACCGTTAACGAAGTCCGATCGGAGCGAAACTCGTTGGGCATGTTCGGCTCAAGCCCCTAGAGGTCTGTAAGAATTTTGAAAGAAATCGGCCACTAGTTGGCGCTAACGAGTTTTATGGCTCTGTAATCACGTGGTGTTACACTGATCATCACAAAATGCATATCATCTTATAGATCTGCTCATGCTGAACAACTTTGCCTCAAGAACCATTGCTGTCAATCAAACACTTAATTAAATATTCATGAATATGTTAAAAACCTACTTTTGCGAACTAGTCCCTGGTTTTTCGCCCGATCGGAACCAGACCAGTCTAGGACAATTCTCTGGACTCTCTAGATCAATAATTATCGAAAAAAAGTTGAACTTTTGCATTTGGGTGGCTGTAATAGGGTAATTTATAAAAGGGGCGTGGCAAAATACACTAAAATGCCTATAAATCATAAATGAAAACTCAGAACTTCACAAAAATTGGTGAGCATATGTGACATAACATCATTAACAAGCATGCCAAATTTTATGGAGATCGGACCAAAGGTGGCGCTATAACTGTTAAAAAGCTTTAAAACCATATATTTCCCATGGTAAACTGCCTGTATTGGCTGTAAATGGTCTTTTCCGTCTATTATGTCAGTTGTTAAATGCTTTCTAAATAAAACTTAATGTCTTTTGATGCTTGTGTGCTTAAAGGCCTTAAAGGCGTTAACTGCTTGAACCCCGATAAATGCTGCTTGCAGCTTTAATTAGGGGTTCAAGCATGAAATGCTGAAACCCTATTGTAATTGTAAGGATTCGTAAAACGCATCGTGCAGGACAAACCGTAAGGCCTAGAGACGTGAAACCTGGCCAGATGGTAGGCCTCAATTTGGGGACAACCTATCAGAGTATGACCCCAATTGGCCCATAGGTGGCGCTACAGCAACCAAAAGTACTAAATCGCTCATAACTCTTAGACCGTTTGTCCCAGGATCAAGTGTCTTATATCGTTGGAATCCTTGGCTCAAGGCGGACAAAATGGCTATCTCCGATTTGCTCGCGCCAATTTCGAGTAAATTGCATTTTTTTGAAAAACCTATTTTTGCAAACTTCTCCTAGGTTTTTGGCCCGATCGGAACCAAACCACTGCAAGAATATTCTCTGGAGTCTGACAATCAATAATCATCCAAAAAATTCAAAATTTCAATTAACGGTTGATAAGGGGAACCAAAATATTTGATGGCACCAGGGCCACTTTTACTAAAACGGTTATAAATTGTGAACGGAAAGAGATTTTTTTGCTAAACTTGGCATACATCTTCCTGAGCTCAGTCTGAGATCACTTGAAAAAAATCACAAAAATTGGCCACTAGGTGGCGCTATAAAACGGTTATAACTTGTGAACGGAAAGAGATATTTTCGCAAAACTTGGGACACATGTTCATGAGCTCATTCTGAGGTCACGTGAAAAAAATCACGGCAATTGGCCACTTGGTGGCGTTATAAAATGGTTATAACTTGTGAGCGGAAAGAGATATTTTCGCTTAACTTGGGACACATGTTCATAAGCTCAATCTGAGTTGACATGAAAAAAATCGTGAGAATTGGCCACTTGGTGGCGCTATAACAGTGAAAAAATCATGAAAATAGCTATAAGCGCACCCAACCGTTAGTCTACTGAAAATTGGCACGCAGTGTCTTTGTCCAGGGTGCCATGATATGGCGCTTTTCCACTGCATGGTACGGTACGGTTCGGTTCGGTACGGCACGCTTTGGCGCTTTTCCACTGCATGGTACGGTACGGCTCGGTTCAGTACGGCTCACTTATGACGCATTTCCACTGCATGGTACGGTACGGTACGGCTCGCTTCGGCTCGCTTTAAATGGTACCACCTCTGTTGAGGTTCCAAGCGTACCGTACCGATACTAAAATGTGACGTGAAAACACTGCAGATCACTGATTGGTCAGACAGAATCATCACTACCAGCGTCATTGTATTTACAACACGAGACACTAAACCCGCTAGATTTAAATAGCCAGTAGACAACAGCCAACGCTGTAGCACCTGTTTTAAAAGTATTTGATTCAAAAAAAGAGTATAAACTTAAAAAAATAAATGGCTGAATCGTGGTCAGTGGACGAGGTGCAGACGTTCCTCTTGTTGGTTGCCGAGGAGCGGATGGGGAAACCCGGAATGAAAAATTCGCATTTAATATGATGATGTCATGGCAGTAGAGACGGCAACTATAACGATCAGTCACACCCACTTTGAAGTGGTACTAACTGCAGTGGAAAAGCAACCGAGCTAAAGCGAACCGAACGTGCCGTACCGAGCCGAGTCGTACCACGCAGTGGAAAAGCGAAGCGAGCCGAACCGTTCCGAACCGAGCCGTACCATGCAGTGGAAAAGCGCCAATAGTCTATGAGAACATTGGTGTATCTCAAAAAACTCAGTATACGTCATTGGCACAATGCCTTGAAGGAGCCTTAGAAGTTTCAAGCCCGTGTTTTTTTCACAGGAGTGACCTCCTAAGACTCCTGAATCCTTGCCGAGTCCAACAATACCAAACATGCCAGGTTTCGCCTTATGGTTTTTGTAAGTGTCATTTAGAGCTTTAAAAAATTGTGGTTATCTTCAAAGCCGTTAGTCCGATCGAGACAACAACAAAAAAACAAAGGAAATTTGAAAACATAGGTAAATAGCTAAACAATAATGCCAAAATGTTAAAATTATGATAGGAACTAAAAAAAATAAAAAAATTAAATCCAATATATTTCACCCATGAATCATTTTGATGCTCTCACATGTTTGAAACGAACAATGATGGATTGTGATGAAATTTGTTTTGAATTGGGACTGGCAAATCCCCGTCCATACTGTCAATGACCGTTCGCAAAGACCCGCCCACTTTAGTTACTGTTGCTATGTCTGACAAGCGACGCCACTCTCACACCACACCAAGTTCTCACACAGTGAAAAATACATTGCGGATCAGAGAAAAGACTGCGCGCTGACAGACAAGTACTTTTGATATGAAACAAAGTCTCACCTTTCAAATGTAGTAATTTTTTAGAGACATTTAAACAATAAATACCGTTTTGTGACTCTTTAATGTGTCTGACAGATCGCTGTAGACTCGAGGCTCAGTTAAAGCTGCTTGTGAACTGATCATCTCTTCCTTCTAGTTAATTTATAGCATTAAAATAAACATGAATGAACATAAAAGGAATGTTGTTTTAAAGTGCTAAGACGTCAGTACACTTTGTTTTTCAAATTTAAATCCTCCAATGTTAATCTACTAACTCTCCTGACTGCTTTGTTGGACAAAATGGCGGATTGTGTTGCATAAAGGAAAGCTCGGAAAATCCCGCTATAATGTAAGAGAGCATCTTTTTTATGTATTTAGACCTAGGCCTAACAATGTTTTATAGTGCGCTGTCACCAGTGTTTTTTTTGTTGTTTTTTTGTTTTGTTTTTGGTGAGCGTAGGCTACTCCTGATTTTGTTAGTCATCTCATCTCTTATATGCTGTGTATGATCATATCCTGCCCTATTCATGGTAGCCTACTCGCGGACATTGCGTCATCAATGTCATCAATTGCGTCATCAAGGGGCCCGCCTTGATAATCCTACTTAAGGGCCCGGTGTTGGCTCGTTACGCCACTGAATATAATTGTCTAAACTCCTTATCAAAATTACATATTTACAACAAATCTGACACATATATATGGGCACACTTTGAGTACTACTAATATAAGTGGTGGAGATCAGGCAAGACTATAAGAAGACTCAGGCAAAAAGGTGCTATAACTGTAAAAACGCTTTAAAACCATATATTTCCTATGGTAAACTGCCTGTATTGGCTGTAAATTTACTTTTTCATCTATGATGGCAGTTGTTAAATGCAGTTGTTAAATGCTAAATAAAACTTAATGTCTTTTGATGCTTGTGTGCTTAAAGGCCTTAAAGGCCTTAACTGCTTGAACCCCGATAAATGCTGCTTGCAGCTTTAATTAGGGGTTCAAGCACGAAGTGCTGAAACCCTATTGTAATTGTACTGATTAGGGGTTCAAGCATGAAATGCTGAAACCCTATTGTAATTGTACTGATTTTTAGGGGTTCAAGCACGAAGTGCTGAACACCTATTGTATTTGTACTGATTTTTATTATTATTAGGGGTTCAAGCACGAAGTGCTGAACACCTATTGTATTTGTACTGATTAGGGGTTCAAGCACTTCAGTGCTGAACACCTATTGTTATTGTTAATTTTCCCATGATGCAACATTCAGACATAAAACTGATCGGGCAGACCAAACCGTAAGTCGTGGAGACTTGAAACTTTGGGGGCTGATAGTACTCACACCGCCTACAGCGTCACCAAGGCCCGCCCCGATCGGCCTGACGGGGGCGCTACAGCGGTCAAAAGTACGAAACGGCTCATAACTCATCAACCGTGAGGCGTAGGCTCAAGTGTCTTATATCGTTGGATTCCTTGGCTCGAGGCGGACCAGATGCATGCCTCGGATTTGCTCGTCACCCTGGGAAGATTTTCGGGTATTTGGGGTTTTTCCAAAAACCTACTTTCGCGAACTAGTCCTAGGTTTTTGGCCCGACCGGAACCAAACCAGTGCGGCAAGATTCTCTGGAGTCTGAATGTCAATAATTATCAAAAAAAAGTGAAAATTTGGGTTCACGGTCCCTAAGGGCCGCCAAAACGTTCGAAGTGGGAGGAGCCCATTTTGCTTAATTGGCTATAACTCGTGAACGGAACGAGATTTTTGCACCAAACTCAGCACACGTGTGTACGAGCTCATTCTGTGGTCGCGTGAAAAAGGACGCAGCGACTGGCCTCTTGGTGGCGCTATAACTGTTAAAAGGGTGTCAAAATGATGCATTTCTATGGCAAATCCCATGAAATGGCTGAAAGCGGCCATCTTGCTGTCTGATTTGCATACAACCTCACAAAATCGGGCATGCGCATGCGTCACGTGATCCTAAAGAAGCTTGAAAACTCTCATGGACGTCGGGCCATTGGTGGCGCTTTAACTGTCATAAAGGTGAGAAGGCCTCTGTGTTATCCTATGCAAAATGGCATTTAAATGACTGAAAAATGGGGGGAAAAAAGAGCAGAACTTCACCAAATTAGCTGAGCACATGCGCCATATTATTCTAAAGAAGCGTGTACACTTTTATGGAGATCGGGCCATCAGTGGAGGTGTCACAGTTTAAAAGGTAAAAAAAAAAATTCACCACATTTCCATGATAAATGAGCTAAAAGGCCAAAAAATTTACTTTTTCCTCTCCGAGGCACATGTTAAAAGGCTTGATAAAGTTTTTGGAACGCAGCAGCGCAAGCGGCAAGTGCCTAGACCCTGTAGTTTTTTTTTTAGAGGCCTTTTTGTGGCCCTTTTTTAGGCACTTATTAGGGGTTCAAGCACTTCAGTGCTGAACACCTATTGTTATTGTTAATTTTCCCATGATGCAACATTCAGACATAAAACTGATCGGGCAGACCAAACCGTAAGTCGTGGAGACTTGAAACTTTGGGGGCTGATAGTACTCACACCGCCTACAGCGTCACCAAGGCCCGCCCCGATCGGCCTGACGGGGGCGCTACAGCGGTCAAAAGTACGAAACGGCTCATAACTCATCAACCGTGAGGCGTAGGCTCAAGTGTCTTATATCGTTGGATTCCTTGGCTCGAGGCGGACCAGATGCATGCCTCGGATTTGCTCGTCACCCTGGGAAGATTTTCGGGTATTTGGGGTTTTTCCAAAAACCTACTTTCGCGAACTAGTCCTAGGTTTTTGGCCCGACCGGAACCAAACCAGTGCGGCAAGATTCTCTGGAGTCTGAATGTCAATAGTTATCAAAAAAAAGTGAAAATTTGGGTTCACGGTCCCTAAGGGCCGCCAAAACGTTCGAAGTGGGAGGAGCCCATTTTGCTTAATTGGCTATAACTCGTGAACGGAACGAGATTTTTGCACCAAACTCAGCACACGTGTGTACGAGCTCATTCTGTGGTCGCGTGAAAAAGGACGCAGCGACTGGCCTCTTGGTGGCGCTATAACTGTTAAAAGGGTGTCAAAATGATGCATTTCTATGGCAAATCCCATGAAATGGCTGAAAGCGGCCATCTTGCTGTCTGATTTGCATACAACCTCACAAAATCGGGCATGCGCATGCGTCACGTGATCCTAAAGAAGCTTGAAAACTCTCATGGACGTCGGGCCATTGGTGGCGCTTTAACTGTCATAAAGGTGAGAAGGCCTCTGTGTTATCCTATGCAAAATGGCATTTAAATGACTGAAAAATGGGGGGAAAAAAGAGCAGAACTTCACCAAATTAGCTGAGCACATGCGCCATATTATTCTAAAGAAGCGTGTACACTTTTATGGAGATCGGGCCATCAGTGGAGGTGTCACAGTTTAAAAGGTAAAAAAAAAAATTCACCACATTTCCATGATAAATGAGCTAAAAGGCCAAAAAATTTACTTTTTCCTCTCCGAGGCACATGTTAAAAGGCTTGATAAAGTTTTTGGAACGCAGCAGCGCAAGCGGCAAGTGCCTAGACCCTGTAGTTTTTTTTTTAGAGGCCTTTTTGTGGCCCTTTTTTAGGCACTTATTAGGGGTTCAAGCACTTCAGTGCTGAACACCTATTGTTATTGTTAATTTTCCCATGATGCAACATTCAGACATAAAACTGATCGGGCAGACCAAACCGTAAGTCGTGGAGACTTGAAACTTTGGGGGCTGATAGTACTCACACCGCCTACAGCGTCACCAAGGCCCGCCCCGATCGGCCTGACGGGGGCGCTACAGCGGTCAAAAGTACGAAACGGCTCATAACTCATCAACCGTGAGGCGTAGGCTCAAGTGTCTTATATCGTTGGATTCCTTGGCTCGAGGCGGACCAGATGCATGCCTCGGATTTGCTCGTCACCCTGGGAAGATTTTCGGGTATTTGGGGTTTTTCCAAAAACCTACTTTCGCGAACTAGTCCTAGGTTTTTGGCCCGACCGGAACCAAACCAGTGCGGCAAGATTCTCTGGAGTCTGAATGTCAATAATTATAAAAAAAAAGTGAAAATTTGGGTTCACGGTCCCTAAGGGCCGCCAAAACGTTCGAAGTGGGAGGAGCCCATTTTGCTTAATTGGCTATAACTCGTGAACGGAACGAGATTTTTGCACCAAACTCAGCACACGTGTGTACGAGCTCATTCTGTGGTCGCGTGAAAAAGGACGCAGCGACTGGCCTCTTGGTGGCGCTATAACTGTTAAAAGGGTGTCAAAATGATGCATTTCTATGGCAAATCCCATGAAATGGCTGAAAGCGGCCATCTTGCTGTCTGATTTGCATACAACCTCACAAAATCGGGCATGCGCATGCGTCACGTGATCCTAAAGAAGCTTGAAAACTCTCATGGACGTCGGGCCATTGGTGGCGCTTTAACTGTCATAAAGGTGAGAAGGCCTCTGTGTTATCCTATGCAAAATGGCATTTAAATGACTGAAAAATGGGGGGAAAAAA
Organism: Leuciscus leuciscus; assembly: GCF_965113295.1. Classification (NCBI taxonomy): domain Eukaryota; kingdom Metazoa; phylum Chordata; class Actinopteri; order Cypriniformes; family Leuciscidae; genus Leuciscus; species Leuciscus leuciscus. Next base: position 25,625,156 of record NC_138727.1, on the reverse strand, counting down.
GAGCAGAACTTCACCAAATTAGCTGAGCACATGCGCCATATTATTCTAAAGAAGCGTGTACACTTTTATGGAGATCGGGCCATCAGTGGAGGTGTCACAGTTTAAAAGGTAAAAAAAAAAATTCACCACATTTCCATGATAAATGAGCTAAAAGGCCAAAAAATTTACTTTTTCCTCTCCGAGGCACATGTTAAAAGGCTTGATAAAGTTTTTGGAACGCAGCAGCGCAAGCGGCAAGTGCCTAGACCCTGTAGTTTTTTTTTTAGAGGCCTTTTTGTGGCCCTTTTTTAGGCACTTATTAGGGGTTCAAGCACTTCAGTGCTGAACACCTATTGTTATTGTTAATTTTCCCATGATGCAACATTCAGACATAAAACTGATCGGGCAGACCAAACCGTAAGTCGTGGAGACTTGAAACTTTGGGGGCTGATAGTACTCACACCGCCTACAGCGTCACCAAGGCCCGCCCCGATCGGCCTGACGGGGGCGCTACAGCGGTCAAAAGTACGAAACGGCTCATAACTCATCAACCGTGAGGCGTAGGCTCAAGTGTCTTATATCGTTGGATTCCTTGGCTCGAGGCGGACCAGATGCATGCCTCGGATTTGCTCGTCACCCTGGGAAGATTTTCGGGTATTTGGGGTTTTTCCAAAAACCTACTTTCGCGAACTAGTCCTAGGTTTTTGGCCCGACCGGAACCAAACCAGTGCGGCAAGATTCTCTGGAGTCTGAATGTCAATAATTATCAAAAAAAAGTGAAAATTTGGGTTCACGGTCCCTAAGGGCCGCCAAAACGTTCGAAGTGGGAGGAGCCCATTTTGCTTAATTGGCTATAACTCGTGAACGGAACGAGATTTTTGCACCAAACTCAGCACACGTGTGTACGAGCTCATTCTGTGGTCGCGTGAAAAAGGACGCAGCGACTGGCCTCTTGGTGGCGCTATAACTGTTAAAAGGGTGTCAAAATGATGCATTTCTATGGCAAATCCCATGAAATGGCTGAAAGCGGCCATCTTGCTGTCTGATTTGCATACAACCTCACAAAATCGGGCATGCGCATGCGTCACGTGATCCTAAAGAAGCTTGAAAACTCTCATGGACGTCGGGCCATTGGTGGCGCTTTAACTGTCATAAAGGTGAGAAGGCCTCTGTGTTATCCTATGCAAAATGGCATTTAAATGACTGAAAAATGGGGGGAAAAAAGAGCAGAACTTCACCAAATTAGCTGAGCACATGCGCCATATTATTCTAAAGAAGCGTGTACACTTTTATGGAGATCGGGCCATCAGTGGAGGTGTCACAGTTTAAAAGGTAAAAAAAAAAATTCACCACATTTCCATGATAAATGAGCTAAAAGGCCAAAAAATTTACTTTTTCCTCTCCGAGGCACATGTTAAAAGGCTTGATAAAGTTTTTGGAACGCAGCAGCGCAAGCGGCAAGTGCCTAGACCCTGTAGTTTTTTTTTTAGAGGCCTTTTTGTGGCCCTTTTTTAGGCACTTATTAGGGGTTCAAGCACTTCAGTGCTGAACACCTATTGTTATTGTTAATTTTCCCATGATGCAACATTCAGACATAAAACTGATCGGGCAGACCAAACCGTAAGTCGTGGAGACTTGAAACTTTGGGGGCTGATAGTACTCACACCGCCTACAGCGTCACCAAGGCCCGCCCCGATCGGCCTGACGGGGGCGCTACAGCGGTCAAAAGTACGAAACGGCTCATAACTCATCAACCGTGAGGCGTAGGCTCAAGTGTCTTATATCGTTGGATTCCTTGGCTCGAGGCGGACCAGATGCATGCCTCGGATTTGCTCGTCACCCTGGGAAGATTTTCGGGTATTTGGGGTTTTTCCAAAAACCTACTTTCGCGAACTAGTCCTAGGTTTTTGGCCCGACCGGAACCAAACCAGTGCGGCAAGATTCTCTGGAGTCTGAATGTCAATAGTTATCAAAAAAAAGTGAAAATTTGGGTTCACGGTCCCTAAGGGCCGCCAAAACGTTCGAAGTGGGAGGAGCCCATTTTGCTTAATTGGCTATAACTCGTGAACGGAACGAGATTTTTGCACCAAACTCAGCACACGTGTGTACGAGCTCATTCTGTGGTCGCGTGAAAAAGGACGCAGCGACTGGCCTCTTGGTGGCGCTATAACTGTTAAAAGGGTGTCAAAATGATGCATTTCTATGGCAAATCCCATGAAATGGCTGAAAGCGGCCATCTTGCTGTCTGATTTGCATACAACCTCACAAAATCGGGCATGCGCATGCGTCACGTGATCCTAAAGAAGCTTGAAAACTCTCATGGACGTCGGGCCATTGGTGGCGCTTTAACTGTCATAAAGGTGAGAAGGCCTCTGTGTTATCCTATGCAAAATGGCATTTAAATGACTGAAAAATGGGGGGAAAAAAGAGCAGAACTTCACCAAATTAGCTGAGCACATGCGCCATATTATTCTAAAGAAGCGTGTACACTTTTATGGAGATCGGGCCATCAGTGGAGGTGTCACAGTTTAAAAGGTAAAAAAAAAAATTCACCACATTTCCATGATAAATGAGCTAAAAGGCCAAAAAATTTACTTTTTCCTCTCCGAGGCACATGTTAAAAGGCTTGATAAAGTTTTTGGAACGCAGCAGCGCAAGCGGCAAGTGCCTAGACCCTGTAGTTTTTTTTTTAGAGGCCTTTTTGTGGCCCTTTTTTAGGCACTTATTAGGGGTTCAAGCACTTCAGTGCTGAACACCTATTGTTATTGTTAATTTTCCCATGATGCAACATTCAGACATAAAACTGATCGGGCAGACCAAACCGTAAGTCGTGGAGACTTGAAACTTTGGGGGCTGATAGTACTCACACCGCCTACAGCGTCACCAAGGCCCGCCCCGATCGGCCTGACGGGGGCGCTACAGCGGTCAAAAGTACGAAACGGCTCATAACTCATCAACCGTGAGGCGTAGGCTCAAGTGTCTTATATCGTTGGATTCCTTGGCTCGAGGCGGACCAGATGCATGCCTCGGATTTGCTCGTCACCCTGGGAAGATTTTCGGGTATTTGGGGTTTTTCCAAAAACCTACTTTCGCGAACTAGTCCTAGGTTTTTGGCCCGACCGGAACCAAACCAGTGCGGCAAGATTCTCTGGAGTCTGAATGTCAATAATTATAAAAAAAAAGTGAAAATTTGGGTTCACGGTCCCTAAGGGCCGCCAAAACGTTCGAAGTGGGAGGAGCCCATTTTGCTTAATTGGCTATAACTCGTGAACGGAACGAGATTTTTGCACCAAACTCAGCACACGTGTGTACGAGCTCATTCTGTGGTCGCGTGAAAAAGGACGCAGCGACTGGCCTCTTGGTGGCGCTATAACTGTTAAAAGGGTGTCAAAATGATGCATTTCTATGGCAAATCCCATGAAATGGCTGAAAGCGGCCATCTTGCTGTCTGATTTGCATACAACCTCACAAAATCGGGCATGCGCATGCGTCACGTGATCCTAAAGAAGCTTGAAAACTCTCATGGACGTCGGGCCATTGGTGGCGCTTTAACTGTCATAAAGGTGAGAAGGCCTCTGTGTTATCCTATGCAAAATGGCATTTAAATGACTGAAAAATGGGGGGAAAAAAGAGCAGAACTTCACCAAATTAGCTGAGCACATGCGCCATATTATTCTAAAGAAGCGTGTACACTTTTATGGAGATCGGGCCATCAGTGGAGGTGTCACAGTTTAAAAGGTAAAAAAAAAAATTCACCACATTTCCATGATAAATGAGCTAAAAGGCCAAAAAATTTACTTTTTCCTCTCCGAGGCACATGTTAAAAGGCTTGATAAAGTTTTTGGAACGCAGCAGCGCAAGCGGCAAGTGCCTAGACCCTGTAGTTTTTTTTTTAGAGGCCTTTTTGTGGCCCTTTTTTAGGCACTTATTAGGGGTTCAAGCACTTCAGTGCTGAACACCTATTGTTATTGTTAATTTTCCCATGATGCAACATTCAGACATAAAACTGATCGGGCAGACCAAACCGTAAGTCGTGGAGACTTGAAACTTTGGGGGCTGATAGTACTCACACCGCCTACAGCGTCACCAAGGCCCGCCCCGATCGGCCTGACGGGGGCGCTACAGCGGTCAAAAGTACGAAACGGCTCATAACTCATCAACCGTGAGGCGTAGGCTCAAGTGTCTTATATCGTTGGATTCCTTGGCTCGAGGCGGACCAGATGCATGCCTCGGATTTGCTCGCCCTTCGGGCGCCAATTTCGAGTAAATTGCATTTTTTTGAAAAACCTATTTTTGCGAACTTCTTCTAGGTTTTTGGTCCGATCAGAACCAAACCACTTCAAGAATATTCTCTGGAGTCTGACAATCAATAATCATCCAAAAAATTCTAAATTTCAATTAACAATCGATAAGGGGAACCAAAATATTTGATGGCACCAGGGCCACTTTTACTAAAACGGTTATAAATTGTGAACGGAAAGAGATTTTTTTGCTAAACTTGGGACACATGTTCATGAGCTCATTCTGAGGTCACGTGAAAAAAAATTGCAACAATTGGCCACTAGGTGGCACTATAAAACGGTTATAACTTGTGAACGGAAAGAGAAATTTTCGCAAAACTTGGGACACATGTTCATGAGCTCATTCTGAGGTCACGTGAAAAAAAATCATGACAATTGGCCACTTGGTGGCGCTATAAAATGGTTATAACTTGTGAGCGGAAAGAGATATTTTCGCTAAACTTGGGACACATGTTCATAAGCTCAATCTGAGTTGACATGAAAAAAATCGTGACAATTGGCCACTTGGTGGTGCTATAACAGTGAAAAAAATCATGAAAATAGCTATAAGCGCACCCAACCGTTAGTCTACTGAAAATTGGCACGCAGTGTCTTTGTCCAGGGTGCCATGATAGTCTATGAGAACATTGGTGTATCTCAAAACTCAGTATACGTCATTGGCACAATGCCTTGAAGGAGCCTTAGAAGTTTCAAGCCAGTGTTTTTTCACAGGAGTGACCTCCTAAGACTCCTGAATCCTTGCCGATTCCAACAATACCAAACATGCCAGGTTTCGCCTTATGGTTTTTGTAAGTGTCATTTAGAGCTTTAAAAAATTGTGGTTATCTTCAAAGCCGTTAGTCCGATCGAGACAACAACAAAAAAACAAAGGAAATTTGAAAACATAGGTAAATAGCTAAACAATAATGCCAAAATGTCAAAATTATGATAGGAAAAAAAGAAAAAAAAAGAGAAAAAAAATCCAATCATTATCACCCATGGATCATTTTTATGCTCTCATAAATAGAAGTGTCTAAACTTCAATAAAAAAAAATTATATTTACAACAAATTTGACAGACATGTATGGGCACCTTTTGAGGACACCTAATAAAAGTGGTGGAGATCAGGCAAGACGTGGTGCTATAACTGTCAAAAAAACTTTCCTAAGTAAATTGCCTGTATTGGCTGTAAATGGTATTTTCCATCAATGATATAAGTTTATTAGTTTATTTGGATCCCCATTAGCCACTACCTAGGCAGTGGCTACTCTTCCTGGGGTCCCAACAAGTAAAAAATACAAAACTACATTTAATCAACAACAATAAAAAGTCAAGTCAATGAAACACACTAACCCAAAATTCATTCCAAATATCAAAATCAACAATTTACTATATATTGTGCCATTAAATGTTCCTTTAAATATATTTTTTAAACTAATTTTTCTTGTAAAAATGTTCCTTTAAATATTTTTTTTTAAACTAATTTTTCTTGTAAAAATGGGTGATATCAATGGTAGGCTAAATGATTCCATATTTTCATTCCTCTATACATTACAGTCCATTCTTTTCCAGTGGTTTACGAAACAGGAAATAAAAAAACATCCCTTTTATTCATGCCTGGTGTAAAAATTATGACTAGTACTATTATACAAAAGTTGAGAGTACAGGACATTAGGAACTTTAGACACAGAGATATTTCTTATAAAATAAAGCAGAGAGACAATCCTTGAGAGACCAGTGCATTCTTAGTATATTAGCACTTCTATAACAGTTTAAATTGAGTCGTGTCGCTCTGTTCTGGACAAATTATATTTTTCAATCAGTTCTTTTTTTTTTTCTTTACTTGATGCACTCGATTACACCACTGGGCAATAACACACGATTCACCCAATCACTGATTGTGCTGCTGTGACTGACACCCCTGAGAGCCAACAGAAGCGGCATATTCATAAGGCCCGCCCATAGGTCGCGCAGGCGCTGCCACTGTCAGCATAAACAGAGAATCAGATGAGAACAGATCAAATGAGACACGGAGCATTTCTCCAGAAACTGCTTGCACTAAATGATAATCATAATCTATCGAGAACTGTGATTGTGTGCACTTGTAAACTTTGGATGCTTCAGCCTGGAGTGTTGTCGTCAGAGAGAGGTGAAGTGGAAATCGGAGTAAAGATTTAGTGGATCCCAGAGCGGTAATCTTTATTGAATAGTCTTTTTTTAATTGAATATGTGATGCAATCTCGTTTTGGTGAGTGACATTTTTTTTATCATATGTTATCTTATGAAAGATATGTCAATTTCAGAAATGATTTGATATGAGCTGAGTGTAGGCCGCACAGCGCGAGCTGAACTAATTAGCCGTAGGCTAAAGCTATCACGTATAACAATGATCATTGTGTCATGAGTTGAGACAATGGGTCTTATTCATGAAACACGAGCAGAACGAATTTTTGTGTAAATCGTGTGTAAAGTGATTCTGACGTAAATTTTCGGATTCATTAAAATGTTCGTATTTTCCAAACGTTAGTTGGTACGAAAGAAATCTACACCTGCTCCCAGCCACGCGTAAATAGTGCGTTTAACATCCGAACGTTTTGCTCATTAATAAGGCTGCATTTTAATTCACCTTAATCGGGTACATATTTACACAGCATTTTGAAAAAATATTAGGTAACACTTTACAATACGGGTGCACTAATCTGCATTAATTCATATTTAACTAATGCACAGATAATCATGTGTTAATGTATGACTCATGAAGAACTAAACCATTAATTAATGATTACTGCATCAGCAACTAATAAAGATTCTAAATGATTAATAGATTAAGAAATATATGAATTATTAATTAAATGTGTCATAATGTATTAATTCATTAATAACTTATTTTATTAACTAAAAGTGTAAATGAATGCGTTAATTACCACAGTTGGTCAAAGCAATGTACTTCAACTTCCAGTTGTCTGCTTTAATTAATCATTAACTAATGATTTGCAAATGTATCATTATGTTATGACTTTACTTGTTGAGGCACATGACTATTAACTAATTGTTAAGTAATATGCCATTTATGGGTTTTGACAGTTTGCACATGCAGTGAATGTAATGTCGGTGAACGTGTTTGAAGGATGGGGTGAGTTGGGCTGCACACAAATATCAGCACACCAGAATCTGAACTCCTGAAGCTGTCACACTGTGTTTAAACTGGACGAGACCAGCTGTCTACACCTGGACATGACAGACCATCACAAGTCCATTTGTCCTTCATAACAGAACTAGCACAAGAGCTCTGAGTACGTCAGTAATAGAGTGTGGCATCGGTTTACTGACTGGGTTTTGTCGTGTAGTGTCGCGCCGCATCCAGTGTAGTATCACTGACTATAATGGACGTTCTATTGTCTTTGTCCAGTCTAGACACAGTGTTATGAACTAGCAGCGCTCAACCGCATGTTCTCAGTGTATGTTAACCTGACATAGTCCTGTGCCATGAACAACAAAGTTCATCGGACTCAGTGAAATCTTGGTTGTACATGGTTGGAAATTGAAATCCATGGCTTAGTGTGGATGTCAAAACCAAAATGGCATATTACTTAACAATTAGTTAATAGTCATGTGCCTCAACAAGTAAAGTCATAACATAATGATACATTTGCAAATCATTAGTTAATGATTAATTAAAGCGGACAACTGGAAGTTGAAGTACATTGCCTTGACCAGTTATGGTAATTAACGCATTAATTTAGACTTTTAGTTAATAAAATAAGTTATTAATGAATTAATACATTATGACACATTTAATTGATAACAATTCATATATTACATAATATATTAATCATTTAGAATCTTCATGATGCAGTAATCATTAATTAATGGTTTAGTTCTTCATGAGTCATACATTAACACATGATTATCTGTGCATTAGTTAAGCATGAATTAATGGTTATTAGTGCACCCGTATTGTAAAGTGTTACCAAATATTATAGTAATTACATACGGTTTTTCTTTTTACTTTTATTACGACAGCCAGTAATTACGAGAGCCATCTGCAAACGGAACAAAAGTTCGCAAGTTTTTTTTTATTTTATTTTTTTATTCAAGCTGTTTATTCTTTTACAAGTCTGCAAGTCACAAATAATGCAGTCAAGCTTCATGTCGAACCATTTTCTTTTCACTTCTGGGACTGTTCGATTAACAGATGAAACTCCATTAACTGCATCTATGCTGCCAAGCTTCCTTTTTTTTAGGCCTGATACGCCACTATGTACGCTTGAAAACAAAATGTGGCGTTTTGAATGAACTTCTGATAATAAACTTCAATTTCTGCATCTGAGAAATTTCTCTTCTTCATTCGCTTTTGAGAAGACAAGTTGAAATCCTTCGTTTGGTGTCATAATATGATGCCCATATAGCCTATAGTTTTCAGTCGGTTTTAATGGGCGGGATTTATGGTAATTTAGAGAATGAGCGTGCACACGCGTCCCATTTACAACTGATTGGAATTCATTAACACACACACACACACACACACACACACACATTTCACTATCACATCTGACGTTTACGAAGTGTTTCTGAATCAGGAGAAGAATTTTCGGGAATGTCGCCTTTACGCGCAAATCACTCACATATTTACTCGTATATTTACGAATGTTTCATGAATGAGACCCATTGAGTGATTAATGAGTGTCTGTGTTAAGTAACTGTCGAAAAGTTCGATTAATGTGTCATTTGAACTGCGCATGTATATGATTTGTTACTGAAATGTTGAATCAGAAATGAATTATTGTACGTTTGCCTTGTATTTTCCAAGGCTGCGTTTTCTTGTTTTCTGTTTTTTTTCCTATGTGAACGTGATCGGCAAGTGTATCCTGTTTTGTGCCATAAATAATCCTGTGGAGGTGAATCGCCTGCCTATTGAATACAATTAAATATGCCCAAATGGCTAGCTGACCAGTGCCCATGGACCGGTTTCCACTTTGAACCATAATTTGAAACCATCAACTGGTAGGATAATTACAATTTTCTTTTGTTTTTCGGACTCACAGGACTTTTAATTTGTGAAATAATTTTTTTTTTTTTTTTTTACATCTGAAATGGAGAGACTTGAACTGATCGAGAGAAGTCTGAACAACTCTTTAAACTGAATAATTTGATTCACGAACTCTGGTCAGCTGCTTCGTTATTCATATTGTTGAACATACTATTTTACTATACAAAGATAAGGTGGTTAATTGGAAGGAATGATGAATCACATTGTCTTTTGAGTCAAATCCGATATCTGATTACTAGTATTTCTTTCGTCAACAAAAATTATAACTAAATATTGTCGTCAACGAACCACGTGACGAAAACGAGACGCGACGTAAATGCTGGTCATGTGACAATAACTATAATTAAATGTATAATGCAATATTGTTGACGAATAAAAACGAGACTAAATGTGGTTTACAAAATAAAAACTATGCTAAAATGTCTCTTCATTTTCGTTGACCACAACGAGATGAAATGTTATGACGCTATTTTGTCTTGTTTAGTCACATTATTATTATTATTATTTTGCAGTATTTCTGTTTCCCGTGTCTCACTTCAGGGGCTGCATCAGGGCGCACTGCGCAGACGACGTCACTTCCTCAAGCCCCACTCGCGGCATTATTTAGAAGATGCAGCTGCGGTGAGTTAACGTAAACGACAACAAACAAAGTTAAGTATGACGCCCGTTTCACACATAGGGCCCTATTTTAACGATCTGAAACGCAAGTATCAAGCGCGAAACGCAAGTAACTTTGTGGCCGGGTCTTGGGCGCTGTTGCTATTATACCGGCGGGATAAATGACTCTTGCGCTCAACGCAAATCTAAAATGGGTTGGTCTGAAGTAGCTTCATTATTCATAGGTGTGGTTTGGGCGTAACGTGAAATAAACCAATCAGAGCGTCATCTCACATTCCCTTTAAGAGCAGACGCGCTTATTCTATAGCGGATTCCTATTATAACGGTGGATTTGCCAGACGCGCGCCAGCAGCGATTCACAGCCAAGGAGACCGACGTTCTCATCAGGGCCGTAAAACACAGAGAAGTGACATTGGGGATGGAGAAACACACCCAAATTAACTTCGGTTAAACAGGCGTATGATAATTTGGGTAAATGTGTAAACTAGAAGTATGCTTTTATAATTATCGATCGATCGATCGATCGGAATGTATGATTTGCAAAAATGAAAACGGCTGCTTCTGTGTGAGAGAATCAAAGTGTATGCGCATTGTGCACACGCTACATTGATTATGGCCAAGCATGCATCCTTAAAATAGCATAAGAATAACATGTGCAACGCGCCACTGACTTTAAACTAGATTTTTTCAGTTAGTGGCGGAATTGTTTTCTAAACGTGCAAAATAGCATGAGGGAACGTTTGCGCCGGAACACGCCGCCTCTTTGCGCTGAACCGCCCCCGGGAGCGCAAGTGTATTTCTTAGTTAACCGATGTGCGTCTGTGGAGGGAAAAGTCTGCTGTACGTGGGTGCAAAATAGGAATGATACATGCGTCGGTGTACAAAGTCAATTGCGCTGGGTGCGAGATAGGGCCCATACTCCGTGTGCAGTGCATATGCGGTGCAGGAGCAGCACTCGCTATAGTGCTTTCACATATGCTGCGTTTGCAGTGCGTAACTGATCCACGGCTGAACCACAAACACATACTCACTATTTTTATTTCAAATCCAGAAGTTATCAAATACTTTTATTTTAAAAAAGTTTTGTCAGCATTACGATTCTCTTTGTACACACATACTCTTTAATGGTCGTAATTCACTTTTAAGCACAATTTAAACAATGTATTCAATGCACTACTTCTATCTAGATTTATTAGCAAGTGGTAAAATATTTAGCCATATAGTTATATTAAAATCACAAATATTTTAAATTAAAACTTAAAATTGACAAAAACAACCGACTCTCATGCCTTTTCTTTTGCATTTAAATTAATACAGTAAATCTTGGATGTCAGAAAGAACTTGTTTTTCAACCTCCGCGACTTTTCTGTTCACTATTTTCGCTATTTTTCCATAGTGATACACTATATTGACTGGGTTAAATAGAATTGCATTTCTAAAAAGAGACTAAAATAAAATTTTCATTGACTAAAACTAGACTAAGGGCGCTTTCACACTTGGTTCGATTGCCTGTTCCTAACCCGAGTTCGATTGCTCCCCCCCCCTGCCCCCGATGGACTTGTTCACATATTATTTGTATCCGAACCGCGGTATGCTTGTCATCAAGTTGCAGCTGGTGCGTAATCGTGTTGCTTGGTAACCGCTATGAATGAAAAGGCGTCAAAATGGATAGAATTGCTCGCTTCACATTTGTTCTTTTTTTTTTTTAACCTTTGGTTTTGTTTTCAAAGAAAAGATCCAGAAAGAGAAACACATTTGTGTTTGTCTGCCGCAAAAGTACTAAAATCGTTCCAAAGACAGCGGGCTGTCCGCCGAAGACAATTTTTGTGGAGGCAGCCAGAAATCATCTCTCTGCTTGCAGTGCGTCAATCCCGCTTTTCATCAAGTTAAATGTATACATGACGAGAATAATTCCTGTTAGTGATCCAGAGCGCGACCCATTTAGACGCCGACAAACTTTATTGCTGCGGATAAAACAATAAACCTCCGCAGAAGCATTCCAGAGGTAATCCGCGAGGAACAAAACATGTTCCAAACATAAAACAGGCTATAACCACCTGACCGGTAGTCCAATTTACTTGAAAATTGGTATGCAGTGTCTTGGTCCAAGGTGCCATGTATGTCTATGAGGACGTTGGCGTATCTCGAAAAACATGGCCGCCATCGACCAATGAAATTTGAGCACCTATTAGACAAGGTTAACGGAGGCCAATCGGAACGAAACTCGATGGGCATGTTCGACTCATGGCCCTAGAGGTCTGTAAGAGTTTTGAAAGAAATCGGCCACTAGTTGGCGCTAACGAGTTTTATGGCTCTGTAATCACGTGGTGTAAAACTTAACAACTTTTGATGCTTTTGTGCTTAAAGTCCTTAACCCTGTAAGACCCAGATATAGAAAGAAATGAGCAAAACATTTTTTGACCTCCCAGATATTGTTTTAGGTGGCCTCTGATGTAGAAATGAAAGAGTTTTCAGATTTTTTACGTTTTAGTAAGTTTTTAGGAAAATGTTGTAAATTTGCAACATTGGGCATTGTTGGGAGCAGAACTTCTGTGTTTGTACTCACTTTGTCTGAACAGATATACAGAACATTTAAGCATTCATTTGCAGGGTTGATTGCTTACTTAGCCCCATAACAGTATATATCATGAGTAATAACCACACAACAATCATAGTTTTATGAATAAGCATTTATTAATAAAAAAATATTGGAAACAAATATTTACGGTATTGGGACTGATAAAATCCTTTTTCAGCCAGCGAAACCTGTCCCGGGGCACAGTGTGTTTAATTGGTTGGGGCTTGATTTCCACATCATCATTGGCTGGGCAGTCAATGGGTTGGTGTTTTCTTTGTCCATTTCACCTGCATCTTCATTCTCTGAGTCACTTGCATCAGTGTCGTCTGAGTCCATTTCAAAATCGCTCTCTCCATTTTGGACTGAAGCAATCACATCCTGCACACTGAATAAAAGACCTTTCTGTGCTGGTGGCATTCTGAAATGGAAAAAGTAAAAAATAATGAAGTTAAATATGTGAATAATACATATGGGTCTTACATTGTAGTAGATAAACTGAAAGAATAGACAGGGTGGTAGACCATGTGGGTAGAAATCTAAGTATTCCCATTAGCATGCCCATAAGTATTATAATTTCAGTGAAGTGATAATCAACATTTCACTACATTCAAACAATACTGTCTATTGCAGCCTATTATGCTCTCTACTTATCATACTAAAGGAACACATGCATCCCCCCAGGAAGAGTGGTAATCACTCTTTTATATAATTATAATTTCAATGAAGTGATAATCAACATTTCACTACATTCAAACAATACTGTCTATTGCAGCCTATTATGCTCTCTACTTATCATACTAAAAGAACACATGCATCCCCCCAGAGCACTTACAGGTTCACATTCAAGACCATTTGCACCTGTCCCTGGACAATGCAACAGGCATCCCAAGAATACCAGAACATTCAGAATCTGTTTTTCTATCTCCTAATGCTACTAACTGCTGCTTGGGCTACACTGAGAAAAAATGGCTCAGGATCATTTAGAAGTAAAAAACAAACAAAAAAACTACAAAGATACAGGGAGTTTCAAATACTGCTATAGATGCTGAAGTTTCAAATATCCCATACAATTTATTCATGTGTTTAATAATGGTCTAAGCTAAACTAAGTAAAAAATTAACAGAAAAACACATTTAGAGCTTAGTTACAATGAATCATGTAACACTACATTTCTACTACTTTTTTTTTTTTCAATTTGTGATCATTTGAAAAGTGCAGTGTCCTTATGTAATGTGTAAGGTGCACAGGCTATTTTGACTACCACTCTGGACCAACGTTGTAGAATTACAACATAGACATAACAAGCTCTAAATCAAATTTGATGAAAGTTTTCCAAAATAACTAAATATGTACATGTTCTAGACATTGTAATAAACACCCAAAAAAATATTTAAGCAATTTTACTTACTTTAATCCTGACAAATCCAGTCATGCAAAAAAAGGAGATGAGCTCAGCGGGAAGTTTGCAGGTAGAGTGAGTTCATAGCCAGATGACCGGATCTATAAACACTTCTTCTATCCAATAGCATTGTGAGGACAAACAATAGGACCCAATGACTATGTAAATGTGGTAAAAAAATAAATATATATAACAGATTGTTTTTAAGGATGGTTAAATGTAACGTTGTAATTTTACAACAAGGGGTGTTACAGGGTTAAAGGCCTTAACTGCTTGAACCCCGATAAATGCTGCTTGCAGCTTTAATTTTTATTATTATTATTATTATTATTATTATTATTATTCCGCCGTAAAACGCATCGTGCAGCCCAAACCGTAAGACCAGGAACCTTGAAACTTTGCCATATGGTAGTACAAAAATCGAGGAGAGGTTATCAAATTATGACCTCGATTGGCCCATAGGTGGCGCTATAGCGACCAAATGCGCGAAACTGCTCATAACTCCTAGACCGTATGTCGTAGGCTCAAGTGTCTTATATCGTTGGAAAGCTTAACGACTAAAGGTCAAAACGTATATCTCCGATTTCATTTCTGGTATGTAAATTTTCCGCCATTTTGAATTATGTCAAAAACCTACTTTTGCGAACTAGTCCCTGGTTTTTTGTCCGATCGGAACCAAACCAGTGCAGAAATGTTCTCTGGAGTCTGAATATCAATAATTATTGAAAAAAAGTTGAAATTTTGATTCATGGTCGATAGGGGGCGCTAATTGAACGTTGTAGGAGGAGCCTATTTTACTAAAATGGCTATAACTCGAGAAGTAAATGAGATATCTTCACCAAACTTGGTACACATGTGTATGAGTTCAATCTGGGGTCACAGTAAATAAATCTCGACGATTGAACAATAGGTGGCGCTATAACATGAAAAAGACATGAAAAGGGCTATAACCACCTGACCGTTAGTCCAAATGACTTGAAAATTGTTATGCAGTGTCTTGGTCCAAGGTGCCATGTATGTCTATGAGGACATTAGCGTATCTCAAAAAACATGGCCGCCATCGGCCAATGAAGTTTGAGCATCTATTAGACAAGGTTAACGGAGGCCGATCGGAACAAAACTCGGTAGGCATGTTCGACTCATGGCTCTAGAGGTCTGTAAGAATTTTGAAAGAAATCAGCCACTAGTTGGCGCTAGCGAGATTTTTGGTTTGTTAAATAAAACTTAATAACTTTTGATGCTTTTGTGCTTAAATGCCTTAAAGGCCTTAACTGCTTGAACCCCGATAAATGCTGCTTGCAGCTTTAATTATTATTATTATTCTTCCGCCGTAAAACGCATCGTGCAGCCCAAACCGTAAGTGCTAGAGACTTGAAACTTGGCCAGATGGTAGTACAAAAATCGAGGAGAGGTTATCAAATTATGACGCTGATTGGCCCATAGGTGGCGCTATAGCAACCAAAAGCGCGAAACTGGTCATAACTCCTAGACGATAAGTCATAGACTCAAGTGTCTTATATCATTGGAAAGCTGGACGCCTGACGAACAAAACGTATATCTCCGATTTTATTTCCGTCATGATAGATTTTCCGCCATTTTGAATTTTGTCAAAAACCTACTTTTGCAAACTAGTCCCTGGTTTTTCGTCCGATCGGAACCAAACCAGAGCAGAATTGTTCTCTGGAGTCTGAAGATCAATAATTATCGAAAAAAAGTCGAAATTCCGATTCCTGGTCGCTAGGGGGTGATAAATTAAGGTTGTGGGAGGAGTCTATTTTACTAAAATGGCTATAACTCGAGAAGTAAATGAGATATCTTCACCAAACTTGGCACACATGTTTAAGAGGTCAATCTGAGGTCACAGTAAAAAAAATTGCGTCGATTGGACACATGGTGGCGCTATAAACAAAAAAAACATATAGACACCTGACCGTTTTTCCGAATGACTTGAAATTTGGTATGCAGTGTCTTGGCCCAAGGGGCCACCTATATCTAAAAGGATATTGGCGACTCTCGAAAAACATGGCCGCCATTGGCCAATGAGGTTTGAGCACCGTTAACGAAGTCCGATCGGAGCGAAACTCGGTGGGCATGTTCGGCTCAAGCCCCTAGAGGTCTGTAAGAATTTTGAAAGAAATCGGCCACTAGTTGGCGCTAACGAGTTTTATGGCTCTGTAATCACGTGGTGTTACACTTATCATCACAAAATGCATATCATCTGATAGATCTGCTCATGCTGAACAACTTTGCCTCAAGAACCATCGCTGTCAATCAAACCGTTCATTAAATATTCATGAATATGTTAAAAACCTACTTTTGCGAACTAGTCCCTGGTTTTACGCCTGATCGGAACCAGACCAGTCTAGGACAATTCTCTGGACTCTCTAGATCAATAATTATCGAAAAAAAGTTGAACTTTTGCATTTGGGTGGCTGTAATAGGGTAATTAATAAAAGGGGCGTGGCAAAATACACTAAAATGCCTATAAATCATAAATGAAAACTCAGAACTTCACAAAAATTGGTGAGCATATGTGACATAACATCATTAACAAGCATGCCAAATTTTATGGAGATCGGACCAAAGGTGGCGCTATAACTGTTAAAAAGCTTTAAAACCATATATTTCCCATGGTAAACTGCCTGTATTGGCTGTAAATGGTCTTTTCCGTCTATTATGTCAGTTGTTAAATGCTTGCTAAATAAAACTTAATGTCTTTTGATGCTTGTGTGCTTAAAGGCCTAAAGGCCTTAACTGCTTGAACCCCGATAAATGCTGCTTGCAGCTTTAATTAGGGGTTCAAGCATGAAATGCTGAAACCCTATTGTAATTGTACTGATTTTTATTATTATTCTTCTCCGCTAAAACGCATCGTCCAGACCAAACCGTAAGAGCTGGAACCTTGAAACTTTGCCAAATGGTAGTACAAAAATCGAGGAGAGGTTATCAAAATATGACCCCGATTGGCCCATAGGTGGCGCTATAGCAAGCAAAAGTATTTAATCACTAATAACTCCTAGACGGTTCATCGTAGACTCAAGTGTCTTATATCAATGTAATCCTTGGCTCAAGACGGACAAAACGTATATCTCCGATTTCATTTCCGGTATGCAAATTTTTCCGCTATTTTGAATTTTGTCTAAAACCTACTTTTGCGAACTAGTCCTAGGTTTTTCGCCCGATCGGAACCAAACCTGTGCAGAATTGTTCACTGGAGTCTGAAGATCAATAATTATCGAAAAAAAGTTGAAATTTCGATTCACGGTCGCTAGGGGGTGCAAAATTAACGTTGTGGGAGGAGCCTATTTTACTAAAATGGCTATAACTCAAGAAGTAATTTAGTTAACTTCACCAAACTTGGTACACCTGTGTAGGAGGTCAATCTGAGGTCACAGTAAAAAAATTGCATCGATTGGCCACATGGTGGCGCTATAAAATAAAATAAACATATAGACACCTGACCGTTTTTCCGAATGACTTGAAATTTGGTATGCAGTGTCTTGGCCCAAGGGGCCATGTATGTCTAAAAGGATATTGGCGTATCTCGAAAAACATGGCCGCCATTGGCCAATGAGGTTTGAGCACCTATTAACGAAGTCCGATCGGAACGAAACTCGGTGGGCATGTTCGGCTCAAGCCCCTAAAGGTCTGTAAGAATTTTGAAAGAAATCGGCCACTAGTTGGCGCTAACGAGTTTTAAGGCTCTGTAATCACGTGGTGTTACACTTATTGTCACAAAATGCATATCATTTGATAGATCTCCTCATGCTGAACAACTTTGCCTCAAGAACCATTGCTGTCAATCAGACCGTTCATTAAATATTCACGAACATGTTAAAAACCTACTTTTGCGAACTAGTCCTAGGTTTTTTGCCCGATTGGAACCAGACCAGTCTAGGACAATTCTATGGACTCTCTAGATCAATAATTATCAAAAAAAAGTTGAACTTTTGCATTTTGCGCATGGGTATATTTGGTCATAAAGAAAATGGACGTGGCAAAATGCACTAAAAAGCCTATAAATCATATATAAAAACTCAGAACTTCACAAAAATTGACGAGCATATGTGACATAACATCATTAATAACCATGCAAAATTTTGTGGAGATCGGACCATAGGTTGCGCTATAACTGTTAAAAAACTTTAAAACCATATATTTCCTATGGTAAATTGCCTGTATTGGCTGTAAATTGTCTTTTCCATCTATGATCATATAATTTTCATATAATAATGTTCAAAACTAGTGCAGTACAATTCTCTGGACTCTCTAGATCAGTAATTATCAGAAAAAGTTGAACTACTTCATTTGGATGGCTATAATAGGGTCCCTTCAAAATGTGGCCTTGACCAAGTGTCCCCGAAAGCTTATATCTTTTAAGATGCTCAGATCTTCTTAAAAACAAGTCAGAACATGTGAAATATCACTCTGAACAAGCATGAGAAATTTCAGACAGATCGGACAAAATTTGCCTCTACAACAGTTAAAAAGGGGAAAATGATATGAATGTAATGGCATATTAAGCCAATAAGTGGTATTTTACTGCCCCCTGCTGTTAAAAAATAGTCATTTTGTCAATTCATATTTAGACTTTATAAAATCACTCTTTTAACATTTACAATCACATGTAGTCAGAATTCATCTATTGAAGTATTACTACTGACAATTGTGTCACATTTAGAAATGTGATTCCTGAAGGAGACTTGCAGTAAACAGTTTTGATCACATCATATAGTTGAAATGTAGTCTTAGGTTTCTGAATAAATTTTGAATAATCTGATTAATAGTTTACAAAGACTTTGTGAAATGTTTATAGACCATTCAAATATATTTTCATAATGACATGTCCCAATAGCATTGAAAAAACAACAACATTTGTCTGTCTGTGTGTGTGTGTGTGTGTGTGTGTGTGTGTGTGTGTGTGTGTGTGTGTGTGTGTGTGTGTGTGTGTGTGTAAGCATGCATTATGGAGTTAAAATGGAAAAACTGGTTTGCTTTAGTGCAGAAAAATGGTGAAAATCAAGAAGTTTAAAGTGAAAGTGAG
Source organism: Leuciscus leuciscus (assembly GCF_965113295.1). NCBI lineage: Eukaryota > Metazoa > Chordata > Actinopteri > Cypriniformes > Leuciscidae > Leuciscus > Leuciscus leuciscus. Next base: position 25,606,208 of record NC_138727.1, on the reverse strand, counting down.
CCAATAAGTGGTCTTCTACTGCCCTCTGGTGGCCATTCTACTCATTAATGAAGTCTACTCACATATGCTTTTGCATTCATTAGACACTAAAAAATCACTTATATAACAATTACCATTGTAGCACAATCATATTTTGTCAGAGTTTATCACTTAATTTGTACTGATATTTCACATAATTGCTAGCAATGTGGTAAATCATGGTAAATCACGCTAAAAACATGGTAAATCATAATAAATAATACTAGAATGTGGTGTATATCATGGTAAATTATGGTAAATCATGCTAGAATCATAGTAAATAATACTAGAATGTGGTAAATTGTTGTGGGAGGAGCCAATTTTTTACTAAAATGGCTATAACTCAAGAAGTAAATGAGATATCTTCACCAAACTCAGTACACATGTGTATGGGTTCAATTTGAGGTCAAAGAAAAAAAAATTATGGAGATCGGACCATAGGTGGTGCTATAACTGTTAAAAAGCTTTAAAACCATATATTTCCCATGGTAAACTGCCTGTATTGGCTGTAAATGGTCTTTTCCATCTATTTTGTCAGTGGTTACATGCTTGCTAAATAAATCTTAATAACTTTTGATGCTTTTGTGCTTAAATGCCTTAAAGGCCTTAACTGCTTGAACCCCGATAAATGCTGCTTGCAGCTTTAATTAGGGGTTCAAGCACGAAGTGCTGAACACCTATTGTTATTGTAAGGATTTTTATTATTATTATTTTCCCCTAAAACGCATCGTGCAGCCCAAACCGTAAATGCTGGAGACTTGAAACTCAGCCAAATGGTAGTCCTCAATTTGGGGAGAACCTATCAAAGTATGACAACGATTGGCCAATAGGTGGCGCTACAGCAAGCAAAAGTATGAAATCAGCCATAACTCCTAGACCGTTTGTCATAGACTCAAGTATCTTATATCACTGTAATCCTTGGCTCAAGACGGACAAAATGTATATCTCCGATTTCATTTCCGCCTGGAAAAATTTTCCGCCATTTTGAATTTTGTCCAAAACCTACTTTTGCGAACTAGTCCCTGGTTTTTTGCCTGATCGGAACCAAAAAAGTGCATACATGTTCTCTGGAGTCTGGTTATCAATAATTATCGAAAAAAAGTTGAAATTTCGATCCATGTTGCTAAGGGGCGTCAAAACGTTTGCAGGAGGCGGAGCTCATTTTACTAAAATGGCTATAACTCGTGAACGAAATGAGATATTTTCACCAAACTCGGTACACATGTGTAAGAGGTCAATCTGAGGTCACAGTAAAAAAATAGCGGCGATTGGCCACATGGTGGCGCTATAACATGAAAAAAACATAAAACAGGCTATAACCACCTGACCGTTAGTCCGATTGACTTGAAAATTGGTATGCAGTGTCTTGGTCCAAGGTGTCATGTATGTCTATGAGGACATTGGTGTATCTCAAAAAACATGGCCGCCATCGGCCAATGAAGTTTGAGCACCTATTAGACAAGGTTAACGGTGGCTGATTGAAACAAAACTCAGTGGGCATGTTCGACTCATGGCCCTAGAGGTATGTAAGAATTTTGAAAGAAATCGACCACTAGTTGGCGCTAACAAGGTTTACGCCCTCTGTAATCACGTGGTGTTGCACACATCAACACAATATGCATATCATTTGATAGATCTGCTCATGCTGAACAACTTTGCCTCAAGAGCCACTGCTGTCAATCAAACCGTTCATTAAATATTCACAAACATGTTAAAAACCTACTTTTGCGAACTAGTCCCTGGTTTTTCGCCCGATCAGAACCAGACCAGTCTAGGGCAATTCTCTGGACTCTCTCGATCAATAATTATCGAAAAAAAGTTGAACTTTTGCATTTGAATGGCTGTAATAGGGTCATTTAGAAAATGGGCGTGGCAAAATACACTAAAAAGCCTATAAATCCTTAATAAAAACTCAGAACTTCACAAAAATTGATGAGCATATGTGACATAATATGCTAAAGAAGCATGGAAATTTTTATGGAGATTGGACCATAGGTGGCGCTATAACTGTTAAAAAGCTTTAAAACCATATATTTCCCATGGTAAACTACCTGTATTGGCTGTAAATGGTCTTTTCCGTCTATTATGTCATGCTTGCTAAATAAAACGTAATAACTTTTGATGCTTTTGTGCTTAAAGGCCTTGATTGCTTGAACCCCGCTAAATGCTGCTTGCAGCTTTAATTAGGGGTTCAAGCACGAAGTGCTGAACACCTATTGTTATTGTAAGGATTTTTATTATTATTATTTTCCCCTAAAACGCATCGTGCAGCCCAAACCGTAAATGCTGGAGACTTGAAACTCAGCCAAATGGTAGTCCTCAATTTGGGGAGAACCTATCAAAGTATGACAACGATTGGCCAATAGGTGGCGCTACAGCAAGCAAAAGTATGAAATCAGCCATAACTCCTAGACCGTTTGTCATAGACTCAAGTATCTTATATCACTGTAATCCTTGGCTCAAGACGGACAAAATGTATATCTCCGATTTCATTTCCGCCTGGAAAAATTTTCCGCCATTTTGAATTTTGTCCAAAACCTACTTTTGCGAACTAGTCCCTGGTTTTTTGCCTGATCGGAACCAAAAAAGTGCATACATGTTCTCTGGAGTCTGGTTATCAATAATTATCGAAAAAAAGTTGAAATTTCGATCCACGGTTGCTAAGGGGCGTCAAAACGTTTGCAAGAGGCGGAGCTCATTTTACTAAAATGGCTATAACTCGTGAACGAAATGAGATATTTTCACCAAACTCGGTACACATGTGTAAGAGGTCAATCTGAGGTCACAGTAAAAAAATAGCGGCGATTGGCCACATGGTGGCGCTATAACATGAAAAAAACATAAAACAGGCTATAACCACCTGACCGTTAGTCCGATTGACTTGAAAATTGGTATGCAGTGTCTTGGTCCAAGGTGTCATGTATGTCTATGAGGACATTGGTGTATCTCAAAAAACATGGCCGCCATCGGCCAATGAAGTTTGAGCACCTATTAGACAAGGTTAACGGTGGCTGATTGAAACAAAACTCAGTGGGCATGTTCGATTCATGGCCCTAGAGGTCTGTAAGAATTTTGAAAGAAATCGACCACTAGTTGGCGCTAACAAGGTTTACGCCCTCTGTAATCACGTGGTGTTGCACACATCAACACAATATGCATATCATTTGATAGATCTGCTCATGCTGAACAACTTTGCCTCAAGAGCCACTGCTGTCAATCAAACCGTTCATTAAATATTCGCAAACATGTTAAAAACCTACTTTTGCAAACTAGTCCCTGGTTTTTCGCCCGATCAGAACCAGACCAGTCTAAGGCAATTCTCTGGACTCTCTAGATCAATAATTATCGGAAAAAAGTTGAACTTTTGCATTTGAATGGCTGTAATAGGGTCATTTAGAAAATGGGCGTGGCAAAATACACTAAAGAGCCTATAAATCCTTAATAAAAACTCAGAACTTCACAAAAATTGATGAGCATATGTGACATAACATGCTAAAGAAGCATGGAAATTTTTATGGAGATCGGACCATAGGTGGCGCTATAACTGTTAAAAAGCTTTCAAACCATATATTTCCCATGGTAAACTACCTGTATTGGCTGTAAATGGTCTTTTCCGTCTATTATGTCATGCTTGCTAAATAAAACGTAATAACTTTTGATGCTTTTGTGCTTAAAGGCCTTAATTGCTTGAACCCCGCTAAATGCTGCTTGCAGCTTTAATTAGGGGTTCAAGCACGAAGTGCTGAACACCTATTGTTATTGTAAGGATTTTTATTATTATTATTTTCCCCTAAAACGCATCGTGCAGCCCAAACCGTAAATGCTGGAGACTTGAAACTCAGCCAAATGGTAGTCCTCAATTTGGGGAGAACCTATCAAAGTATGACAACGATTGGCCAATAGGTGGCGCTACAGCAAGCAAAAGTATGAAATCAGCCATAACTCCTAGACCGTTTGTCATAGACTCAAGTATCTTATATCACTGTAATCCTTGGCTCAAGACGGACAAAATGTATATCTCCGATTTCATTTCCGCCTGGAAAAATTTTCCGCCATTTTGAATTTTGTCCAAAACCTACTTTTGCGAACTAGTCCCTGGTTTTTTGCCTGATCGGAACCAAAAAAGTGCATACATGTTCTCTGGAGTCTGGTTATCAATAATTATCGAAAAAAAGTTGAAATTTCGATCCACGGTTGCTAAGGGCGTCAAAACGTTTGCAGGAGGCGGAGCTCATTTTACTAAAATGGCTATAACTCGTGAACGAAATGAGATATTTTCACCAAACTCGGTACACATGTGTAAGAGGTCAATCTGAGGTCACAGTAAAAAAATAGCGGCGATTGGCCACATGGTGGCGCTATAACATGAAAAAAACATAAAACAGGCTATAACCACCTGACCGTTAGTCCGATTGACTTGAAAATTGGTATGCAGTGTCTTGGTCCAAGGTGTCATGTATGTCTATGAGGACATTGGTGTATCTCAAAAAACATGGCCGCCATCGGCCAATGAAGTTTGAGCACCTATTAGACAAGGTTAACGGTGGCTGATTGAAACAAAACTCAGTGGGCATGTTCGACTCATGGCCCTAGAGGTCTGTAAGAATTTTGAAAGAAATCGACCACTAGTTGGCGCTAACAAGGTTTACGCCCTCTGTAATCACGTGGTGTTGCACACATCAACACAAAATGCATATCATTTGATAGATCTGCTCATGCTGAACAACTTTGCCTCAAGAGCCACTGCTGTCAATCAAACCGTTCATTAAATATTCGCAAACATGTTAAAAACCTACTTTTGCGAACTAGTCCCTGGTTTTTTGCCCGATCAGAACCAGACCAGTCTAGGGCAATTCTCTGGACTCTCTAGATCAATAATTATCGAAAAAAAGTTGAACTTTTGCATTTGAATGGCTGTAATAGGGTCATTTAGAAAATGGGCGTGGCAAAATACACTAAAAAGCCTATAAATCCTTAATAAAAACTCAGAACTTCACAAAAATTGATGAGCATATGTGACATAACATGCTAAAGAAGCATGGAAATTTTTATGGAGATCGGACCAAAGGTGGCGCTATAACTGTTAAAAAGCTTTAAAACCATATATTACCTATGGTAAATTGCCTGTATTGGCTTTAAATGGTCTTTTTCATCTATTATGTCAGTGGTTACATGCTTGCTAAATAAAACTTTATAACATTTGATGCATTTGTGCTTAAAAACCTTAAACACCTTAATAGCTTGAACCCCGATAAATGCTGCTTGCAGCTTTAATTAGGGGTTCAAGCACGAAGTGCTGAACACCTATTGTTATTGTAAGGATTTTTATTATTATTATTTTCCCCTAAAACGCATCGTGCAGCCCAAACCGTAAATGCTGGAGACTTGAAACTCAGCCAAATGGTAGTCCTCAATTTGGGGAGAACCTATCAAAGTATGACAACGATTGGCCAATAGGTGGCGCTACAGCAAGCAAAAGTATGAAATCAGCCATAACTCCTAGACCGTTTGTCATAGACTCAAGTATCTTATATCACTGTAATCCTTGGCTCAAGACGGACAAAATGTATATCTCCGATTTCATTTCCGCCTGGAAAAATTTTCCGCCATTTTGAATTTTGTCCAAAACCTACTTTTGCGAACTAGTCCCTGGTTTTTTGCCTGATCGGAACCAAAAAAGTGCATACATGTTCTCTGGAGTCTGGTTATCAATAATTATCGAAAAAAAGTTGAAATTTCGATCCACGGTTGCTAAGGGGCGTCAAAACGTTTGCAGGAGGCGGAGCTCATTTTACTAAAATGGCTATAACTCGTGAACGAAATGAGATATTTTCACCAAACTCGGTACACATGTGTAAGAGGTCAATCTGAGGTCACAGTAAAAAAATAGCGGCGATTGGCCACATGGTGGCGCTATAACATGAAAAAAACATAAAACAGGCTATAACCACCTGACCGTTAGTCCGATTGACTTGAAAATTGGTATGCAGTGTCTTGGTCCAAGGTGTCATGTATGTCTATGAGGACATTGGTGTATCTCAAAAAACATGGCCGCCATCGGCCAATGAAGTTTGAGCACCTATTAGACAAGGTTAACGGTGGCTGATTGAAACAAAACTCAGTGGGCATGTTCGACTCATGGCCCTAGAGGTCTGTAAGAATTTTGAAAGAAATCGACCACTAGTTGGCGCTAACAAGGTTTACGCCCTCTGTAATCACGTGGTGTTGCACACATCAACACAATATGCATATCATTTGATAGATCTGCTCATGCTGAACAACTTTGCCTCAAGAGCCACTGCTGTCAATCAAACCGTTCATTAAATATTCGCAAACATGTTAAAAACCTACTTTTGCGAACTAGTCCCTGGTTTTTCGCCCGATCAGAACCAGACCAGTCTAGGGCAATTCTCTGGACTCTCTAGATCAATAATTATCGAAAAAAAGTTGAACTTTTGCATTTGAATGGCTGTAATAGGGTCATTTAGAAAATGGGCGTGGCAAAATACACTAAAAAGCCTATAAATCCTTAATAAAAACTCAGAACTTCACAAAAATTGATGAGCATATGTGACATAACATGCTAAAGAAGCATGGAAATTTTTATGGGGATCGGACCATAGGTGGCGCTATAACTGTTAAAAAGCTTTAAAACCATATATTTCCCATGGTAAACTACGTGTATTGGCTGTAAATGGTCTTTTCCGTCTATTATGTCATGCTTGCTAAATAAAACGTAATAACTTTTGATGCTTTTGTGCTTAAAGGCCTTAATTGCTTGAACCCCGCTAAATGCTGCTTGCAGCTTTAATTAGGGGTTCAAGCACGAAGTGCTGAACACCTATTGTTATTGTAAGGATTTTTATTATTATTATTTTCCCCTAAAACGCATCGTGCAGCCCAAACCGTAAATGCTGGAGACTTGAAACTCAGCCAAATGGTAGTCCTCAATTTGGGGAGAACCTATCAAAGTATGACAACGATTGGCCAATAGGTGGCGCTACAGCAAGCAAAAGTATGAAATCAGCCATAACTCCTAGACCGTTTGTCATAGACTCAAGTATCTTATATCACTGTAATCCTTAGCTCAAGACGGACAAAATGTATATCTCCGATTTCATTTCCGCCTGGAAAATTTTTCCGCCATTTTGAATTTTGTCCAAAACCTACTTTTGCGAACTAGTCCCTGGTTTTTTGCCTGATCGGAACCAAAAAAGTGCATACATGTTCTCTGGAGTCTGTTTATCAATAATTATCGAAAAAAAGTTGAAATTTCGATCCACGGTTGCTAAGGGGCGTCAAAACGTTTGCAGGAGGCGGAGCTCATTTTACTAAAATGGCTATAACTCGTGAACGAAATGAGATATTTTCACCAAACTCGGTACACATGTGTAAGAGGTCAATCTGAGGTCACAGTAAAAAAATAGCGGCGATTGGTCACATGGTGGCGCTATAACATGAAAAAAACATAAAACAGGCTATAACCACCTGACCGTTAGTCCAATTGACTTGAAAATTGGTATGCAGTGTCTTGGTCCAAGGTGTCATGTATGTCTATGAGGACATTGGTGTATCTCAAAAAACATGGCCGCCATCGGCCAATGAAGTTTGAGCACCTATTAGACAAGGTTAACGGTGGCTGATTGAAACAAAACTCAGTGGGCATGTTCGACTCATGGCCCTAGAGATCTGTAAGAATTTTGAAAGAAATCGACCACTAGTTGGCGCTAACAAGGTTTACGCCCTCTGTAATCACGTGGTGTTGCACACATCAACACAATATGCATATCATTTGATAGATCTGCTCATGCTGAACAACTTTGCCTCAAGAGCCACTGCTGTCAATCAAACCGTTCATTAAATATTCACAAACATGTTAAAAACCTACTTTTGCGAACTAGTCCCTGGTTTTTCGCCCGATCAGAACCAGACCAGTCTAGGGCAATCCTCTGGACTCTCTAGATCAATAATTATCGAAAAAAAGTTGAACTTTTGCATTTGAATGGCTGTAATAGGGTCATTTAGAAAATGGGCGTGGCAAAATACACTAAAAAGCCTATAAATCCTTAATAAAAACTCAGAACTTCACAAAAATTGATGAGCATATGTGACATAATATGCTAAAGAAGCATGGAAATTTTTATGGAGATCGGACCATAGGTGGCGCTATAACTGTTAAAAAGCTTTAAAACCATATATTTCCCATGGTAAACTACCTGTATTGGCTGTAAATGGTCTTTTCCGTCTATTATGTCATGCTTGCTAAATAAAACGTAATAACTTTTGATGCTTTTGTGCTTAAAGGCCTTGATTGCTTGAACCCCGCTAAATGCTGCTTGCAGCTTTAATTAGGGGTTCAAGCACGAAGTGCTGAAACCCTATTGTAATTGTACTGATTTTTATTATTATTATTCTTCTGCCGTAAAACGCATTGTGCAGCCCAAACCGTAAGGGCTAGAGCCTTGAAACTTTGCCAGATGGTAGTACAAAAATCGAGGAGAGGTTATCAAATTATGACGCCGATTGGCCCATAGGTGGCGCTATAGCAACCAAAAGCGCGAAACTGGTCATAACTCCTAGACGGTAAGTCATAGACTCAAGTGTCTTATATCATTGGAAAGCTGGTCGCCTGTCGAACAAAACGTATATCTCCGATTTTATTTCCGCCATGATAGATTTTCCGCCATTTTTAATTTTGTCAAAAACCTACTTTTGCGAACTAGTCCCTGGTTTTTTGTCCGATCGGAACCAAATCAGTGCAGAATTGTTCTCTGGAGTCTGAAAATCAATAATTATCGAAAAAAAGTCGAAATTCCGATTCCTGGTCGCTAGGGGGTGATAAATTATGGTTGTGGGAGGAGCCTATTTTACTAAAATGGCTATAACTCGAGAAGTAAATGAGATATCTTCACCAAACTTGGCACACGTGTTTAAGAGGTCAATCTGAGGTCACAGTAAAAAATGTGCGTCGATTGGCCACATGGTGGCGCTGTAAACAAAAAAAAACATATAGACACCTGACCGTTTTTCTGAATGACTTGAAATTTGGTATGCAGTGTCTTGGCCCAAGGGGCCATGTAAGTCTAAAAGGATATGGGCGTATCTCGAAAAACATGGCCACCATTGGCCAATGAAATTTGAGCACCGTTAACGAAGTCCGATCGGAGCGAAACTCGTTGGGCATGTTTGGCTCAAGCCCCTAGAGGTCTGTAAGAATTTTGAAAGAAATCGGCCACTAGTTGGCGCTAACGAGTTTTATGGCTCTGTAATCACGTGGTGTTACACTTATCATCACAAAATGCATATCATCTGATAGATCTGCTCATGCTGAACAACTTTGCCTCAAGAACCATTGCTGTCAATCAAACAGTTCATTAAATATTCATGAATATGTTAAAAACCTACTTTTGCGAACTAGTCCCTGGTTTTTCGCCCGATCGGAACCAGACCAGTCTAGGACAATTCTCTGGACTCTCTAGATCAATAATTATCAAAAAAAAGTTTAACTTTTGCATTTGGGTGGCTGTAATAGGGTAATTTATAAAAAGGGGCGTGGCAAAATACACTAAAATGCCTATAAATCATAAATGAAAACTCAGAACTTCACAAAAATTGGTGAGCATATGTGACATAACATCATTAACAAGCATGCCAAATTTTATGGAGATCGGACCAAAGGTGGCGCTATAACTGTTAAAAAGCTTTAAAACCATATATTTCCCATGGTAAACTGCCTGTATTGGCTGTAAATGGTCTTTTCCGTCTATTATGTCAGTTGTTAAATGCTTGCTAAATAAAACTTAATGTCTTTTGATGCTTGTGTGCTTAAAGGCCTTAAAGGCCTTAACTGCTTGAACCCCGATAAATGCTGCTTGCAGCTTTAATTATTATTATTATTCTTCTGCCGTAAAACGCATCGTGCAGCCCAAACCGTAAGGGCTAGAGCCTTGAAACTTTGCCAGATGGTAGTACAAAAATCGAGGAGAGGTTATCAAATTATGACGCCGATTGGCCCATAGGTGGCGCTATAGCAACCAAAAGCGCGAAACTGATCATAACTCCTAGACGGTAAGTCATAGACTCAAGTGTCTTATATCATTGGAAAGCTGGACGCCTGACGAAAAAAACGTATATCTCCGATTTTATTTCCGCCATGATAGATTTTCCGCCATTTTGAATTTTGTCGAAAACCTACTTTTGCGAACTAGTCCCTGGTTTTTTGCCCGATCGGAACCAAACCAGTGCAGAATTGTTCTCTGGAGTCTGAATATCAATAATTATCGAAAAAAAGTTGAAATATCGATTCATGGTCGCTAGGGGGTGCAAAATTAACGTTGTGGGAGGAGCCTATTTTACTAAAATGGCTATAACTCAAGAAGTAATTTAGTAAACTTCACCAAACTTGGTACACATGTGTCAGAGGTCAATCTGAGGTCACAGTAAAAAAAATTGCGTCGATTGGCCACATGGTGGCGCTATAAAACAAAAAAAACGTATAGACACCTGACCGTTTTTCCGAATGACTTGAAATTTGGTATGCAGTGTCTTGGCCCAAGGGGCCATGTATGTCTAAAAGGATATTGGCGTATCTCGAAAAACATGGCCGCCATTGGCCAATGAAATTTGAGCACCGTTAACGAAGTCCGATCGGAACGAAACTCGATGGGCATGTTCGACTCATGGCCCTAGAGGTCTGTAAGAATTTTGAAAGAAAACGGCCACTAGTTGGCGCTAACGAGTTTTATGGCTCTGTAATCACGTGGTGTTAAACTTATCATCACAAAATGCATATCATCTGATAGATCTGCTCATGCTGAACAACTTTGCCTCAAGAACCATTGCTGTCAATCAAACTGTTCATTAAATATTCATGAATATGTTAAAAACCTACTTTTGCGAACTAGTCCCTGGTTTTTTGCCCGATCGGAACCAGACCAGTCTAGGACAATTCTCTGGACTCTCTAGATCAATAATTATCGAAAAAAAGTTTAACTTTTGCATTTGGGTGGCTGTAATAGGGTAATTTATAAAAGGGGCGTGGCAAAATACACTAAAATGCCTATAAATCATAAATGAAAACTCAGAACTTCACAAAAATTGGTGAGCATATGTGACATAACATCATTAACAAGCATGCCAAATTTTATGGAGATCGGACCAAAGGTGGCGCTATAACTGTTAAAAAGCTTTAAAACCATATATTTCCCATGGTAAACTGCCTGTATTGGCTGTAAATGGTCTTTTCCGTCTATTATGTCAGTTGTTAAATGCTTTCTAAATAAAACTTAATGTCTTTTGATGCTTGTGTGCTTAAAGGCCTTAAAGGCGTTAACTGCTTGAACCCCGATAAATGCTGCTTGCAGCTTTAATTTTTTGATAATTATTGATCTAGAGCAGTGGTTCCCAATCCTGGTCCTGGGGACCCACAACTCTGCACAGTTTGCATGTCTCCCTCATTTAACACACCTGATTCAGATCATCATCTCGTTAGGAAAGAGCTCTGAACTGAACTGGGTGTGTCAGATAAAGGAGACATACAAACTGTGCAGAGCTGTGGGTCCCCAGGACCAGGATTGGGAACCACTGATCTAGAGAGTCCAGAGAATGGTCCTAGACTGGTTTGGTTCCGATCGGGCCAAAAACCAGGGACTAGTTCGCAAAAGTAGGTTTTGGACAAAATTCGACATAGCAGAAAATTTTCCCTGCCTACATCCAAATCGTAGATAGCCATTTTGTCCGCCTTGAGCCAAGGATTCCAACGATATAAGACACTTGATGCTGGGACAAACGGTCTAAGAGTTATGAGCGATTTAGTACTTTTGGTTGCTGTAGCGCCACCTATGGGCCAATCGGGGTCATACTCTGATAGGTTGTCCCCAAATCGAGGCCTACCATCTGGCCAGGTTTCACATCTCTAGGCCTTACGGTTTGTCCTGCACGATGCGTTTTACAAATCCTTACAATTACAATAGGGTTTCAGCATTTCATGCTTGAACCCCTAATAATACATAGGTCTTATATAGCGCTTTTCAAGGAACTCAAAGACGCTTTACAAATGAAAACAAACAAACAAAGACGAGAGTGCTATTATAGATTGTAGGCGAGCTGAAACAGGTGAGTTTGAGCAGTTTTTTGTAGGTGGTCAGTGAGTCCGAGTTTCTGATGTGGATGGGGAGTGAGTTCCAAAGGGTGGGGGCAGCGATGGCGAAGGCTCGGTCCCCCAAAGTTCGGTGCGTTGATTTGGTGATGGGTTTGAGAAGGTTTAAGTCAGCAGAGCGGAGGCGTCGGGAGGGGCAGTGGTGCTGTAAGAGGTCTGTGAGGTATGGAGGGGCCAAGTTATTGAGGGCTTTGTAGGTGATGAGCAGAACTTTGTAATGGATGCACTGTAGTACAGGGAGCCAGTGAAGCTGTTGGAGGACGGGGGTGATGTGGTCTCTGGATCGGGTGTGGGTGAGGAGGCGTGCAGCAGAGTTTTGAACGTATTGCAGTTTTTGTAAAACAGAGGAAGGAAGACCGTATAGGAGGCTATTGCAGTAGTCGAGTCTTGATGTAATGAATGCATGGATTAGAGTTTCAGCAGCAGATGTGGAGAGGGTGGGGCGTAGGCGAGCAATGTTACGTAGATGGAAAAAGGCAGTTTTGGTGATATGACCGATTTGGGGCTTAAATGTGAGTGTGGGGTCAAAAATGAAACCAAGATTTCGGATCTGGGGAGAGGTGGTAACTGTATGGCCATCGACGGAGAGAGTGAAGTCTTGGGAGGAGGGGAGGAGTGATTTGGGACCAATGACGATGATTTCCGATTTATTGCAGTTGAGTTTAAGGAAGTTTGCGTTCATCCAGGATTTTATTGCAGAGAGGCAGTTTGTGATGGTTAATACTGTGGCAGGAGTGATGGATCTGGTGCTGAGGTACAGTTGTGTGTTCATCTAACGCTCTTGATGTTCTTAAATCTTCCTGTTACGACTCTGAGTCGAGTGTGAATTGAAATCGCTTCAGACGATTCAGTGCGTGCAGGAACTGAACAGATCATTCAAACTGATTCGCGAACCGATTTAGACAGATCTGCCAACTTGTTAACTCTCACTACTTCAGCCAGTAGAGCACTGTATAATATGATAAGCACGGCGCAGCTGGTAAACATAACTCAACTATTGTGTTGCCTCGTCTCTCTGTACTGTAGCCGCGGCTAAAGGGGGTCACACACCGGACGAGAAGCGCAGCGCCGCGTCGCGTCTAGGACAACTCAAGGTATCGCACACCGTGACCGGACGCGCAGTCTCTCAGTTTATGGCCGCGCAGCGCCGTGTCTTTAAAATTCGAACACATTATTCTCTATCAGTCTAACGTTACACACACCGGCGGCGCCACCCGGCGTCTGTCCGTGGCGCCCAGCAACGGCTCAGGACCGTGTTCAAAATCCTGCCGCGCTATTTACATAGTTTTATATTAAATTGACATTATATTTGTCTCAAATCGTCGTTGATGTATATACTGACCTTACCATGTGCTGCAATATACATTTAGTTTTACATTCATTCACAGAAATGAGCTGACTGAATGAAAATTGCTGATGTTATCGGATTTATAGGGGAGATTCTCAATTCATTCAGTTAACGGACGATCTGAGGTAAACTGTTTTGACTGCAGACTTAGCAATGATTGTATTTAATTGTACAGTACAATCAGAACATAGTACAGACATTATCTTAATTTCATAATGTCCTTAAACATAACAATATTGCTGGCCATAAACTGACAAAGTGCGCGTCCGGTGTGCGATACCTCGAGTTAGGGTTGCCAACCGTTCCGTATAATACGGAATCGTCCCGTATTTGACACATAAAAGTCTTGTTCCGTATTGAACTGATACGGAACGCACTTTGTTCCATATTTTTGAGAATCAATTCAGTGCAAATCCATGACAGACACATTGCTTCTAATATATGTCAGAACGAAGACAAGAAAAAAACCCTGACGGTGCGGTAGATCAGCGTAGCGTTTTTAACATCTTGGAACATCATCAGAGAATCCCCTTTTAATTGGTCATTGTGAGTCACGTATCGTAGCAACGATGACGACAAGTGACAACAGCGGGAAATGTAAAAATGACTACCTCCGAGCAGCCGGCGAAAAAGACAAGAGCACAAAAATATAGAATTGAATGGGAAAATGACTACCCGTGGCTGGAATGCGTGAGGGACAATGAATACTGTTGTGTTTATTTTTCTTCAAATGCAGTCTAAGCCGATTAGTTTTGAATGTTATATGTTGTATTTAAATACAGCTCACTCTTCCTATATCGCTAAAATCATCAATAATGCAAACAACAGGCCTAAAACACTATTTAACATTGTAAATAAGCTTGTTCAGGCACCCGCGCACAATGCCTGTCTACAAAAATCTGACGACTTGTGCTGTTCTTTTCTGCAACACTTTCAGGGAAAGCTGGATGCTTTACGTGGGACTTTTAGTGATGAACCGACCACTTCTAGTTGTGAGCAAGCTCAGATACAAACACTTAATAACTTTATGTTGACCAACCCCATCTTGATTAGTGAAATGATACAGAAATCTAATTCTTCTTCTTGTCGGCTGGATCCTGCACCTACAACCCTTCTGAAACACTGTACCTCTGTCATTTCTGCACCTATCTCACATCTTGTAAACATGTCTCTTCTCTCTGCCTCTGTTCCAGTCTCACTAAAGACGGCTGCAGTTACTCCTATTCTTAAAAAAACAAATCTGGACCCAACTGACTACGCTAACTATCGCCCAATCTCCAATCTACCGTACGTCTCAAAAATCATGGAAAAGGTTGTCGCCACTCAATTGCAGTCATATCTATCTCTCAACAATAGTTTCGATTTATTTCAGTCTGGTTTTCGCTAAAACCACAGTACTGAAACTGCATTAACAAGAGTTATCAATGACCTCTTACTCTTTGGTGACTCTGGAAACATTTCCTTACTTTTACTACTCGACCTCAGCTCAGCTTTCGATACTGTCTGCCATAAAGTCCTACTCATGCGCCTCTCAGAGATTGGTATCTCAGGAGCCGCGTTATCCTGGTTTTCCTCCTATCTGACAGATAGGAAATACTACATCACTATGCACAATTACAAATCTCCCACTGTCACTCTCAAACAAGGTGTTCCACAGGGATCAGTTCTCGGCCCGTTACTATTTATTATTTACGTTTTGCCTCTCAGACAAATTATTCGCCGCCACGGTTTTCAATATCACTGCTACGCTGACGATATCCAAATATATACTGCTTGCCGACCGGATTCTATTCACCAGACCACATCACTATCATCATGTATCAATGAACTAAAGGCCTGGCTCAACTCCAATTTTTTCAGTCTGAATCTGACTAAAACAGAAATATTAATCACTGGCCCTCCATCTCTAACAAAAAATGTAAGTAATATTCCCAGACTTGACCTCGAAGCTACATCAATAATTCCATCTGCCACTGTCAAAAATTTGGGTATTATTCTTGACCCTGCACTGACGTTTGATGCTTACATTAGTCAACTTTGTAAAGCGTCCTTTTTTCATCTGCGCCGTATTGCCAAACTCCGTCCCTATGTCAGCCCAAAAGACGCTGAAGCACTAGTACACGCGTTCATTACATCTCGCCTCGATTACTGTAATGTTCTTTTTTCTGGACTGCCAGCACACTCTATCTCACGTTTGCAATATATTCAAAACTCTGCCGCAAGACTACTGACTTACACTAAAAAAAACTGCCCATATCACTCCAATTCTGTTTAAACTGCACTGGCTACCCGTGCCATCCCGTATCACTTACAAAATTCTTCTGCTTACCTTTAAGTCACTCAATGGTCTTGCTCCAGCCTATCTCTCTGACTGACTTTCTCCTTATATTCCCCCTCAAACTCTTCGATCTTCTGGCTGTGAACTACTATGTGAGCGGAGATTTCGTCTATCGTCTATGGGTGGCAGGTCTTTCTCTGTCATAGCCCCTAAGCTATGGAACGCTCTTCCGTTGGCTCTCAGGACAACAACCACATTGTATGAATTTAAGCATAAACTCAAAACACATTTGTTTAATCAGTATTTCAGTCATGAAAATGTTAATTTGACATAACACAGTCACAATGTTAACTTAGGTACCAATAATCTATTGCATCTTTACTCCAACTGCCCACCATGCTGTCTGTAATTAATGTTTGTTGCCTCTGTTTTTATGTTTGTATTGCATATGTAATGTGATTTGCAACTGCAATCGCTCATTACTTGGACTGGGCAAATGTCCATTGTCCGTTTATGTGTAAACTGCTTGTTACTTACTGTCATTGTGAAGCGTCCTTGAGCTTGGGAAAGGCGCTATATAAATTAAACTTATTATTATTATTATTATTTGTTTAAGTTAAAAATAAAACGTATTATAAAGTAAACAAATCCATGGTTCATTGTTGGCAAAATGATCATGATAGCCTTTATATTTCACATCTATGTGGTTCAGTCTTTTATATTGATTAGGCCTACTTTGCTATTCTATAAATATATAGGCCTAATAAGTTGTATTATAATATGCTATAATGTATGAAATATATTTATCTAAATGTATCAATTAGTTTACACAATATTCACCAGAAGTCATAATTTCATGGTCAATTACATCATGTCAACTGGGTTACTCTTTGAAAAATAACCCAGAAACCCAAACAACCCAGGAGTTGGGTCAACATATTAGGCCTATAACCCAGAAAATGGTTACTCTCTGAAAAAATAACCCATAATTTTAACCCAACACAAATAACCCAGAAAATGGGTAGAAGAAATAACCCAGGAGTTTTTAGTGTGTAATGAAACCTGGTCAAGTTACCTTCATTTATATACCGCTTTTAACAACATAGATTGTCTCAAAGCAGCTTTACAGTCATAATAGGAAACTAGAATGTACATTTCCTGAAGAAAATGTGAGTGGGTGCTTGCAGTGGCAAAACTCGCCACTCGGTTGCTAGGGTGTTGTACATGATTGCATACGAGCAAACAACCATGTCTGTACAATGTTGTGGAGCTGAAATATGGCTTCTGTATGTTGCAATATGGTTGCTAGGTGTCTCTAAACGGTTGCTAGGGTGTGAATACACAGTTACCATGATGATATTTACAGACTGGTTTCCCAACCGAAACAAACAAACACACCCCCATGTCTATATGTAACCGGTCTATTGTCTGCGTTGTGTTTTTGGTCGTATATGAGAAGAACAGGACAGCATTCGGCAGTTCCACTGATCTTTAATTCCTGATCTGATGTACAAACAAATGCAATCAGCCTCTTAGTGAGATTCGCCCTCGCTTTATCTCTCAGTGCGTCACCAAAGCAAAGAGGAATAAATCACATAGAACAATAAAATGCATATAACAGAAAACATACCTGATATACAAACAAATGTAATCAGCCTCTTAGTGAGATTCGCCCTCGCTTTATCTATAAAACAAATGTGATGTAAACTCGTCACATGTGCTCTCATTTCACTTTTAGGCCCAAATGCAAAAATATACTTTAAACGGGATGAAATGACAAAAATAACCACACAGATAGATAAAATAATATTATACACATAAATTAGAGTGAAAATATAGGCATAAAAGCAACAATTAAAATTAGGATTAAAAAAGATTATCAGAGCCCAAAATAACCTCACCTCTCAGTGCGTCACCAAAGCAAAGAGGAAGAGAAGGGGCAGAACAGGAAATTGTATTGACTCATGACATCACATCAATTAAAGGGAAAGGTACTCAATTCACTTAGGCAGTCATATCAGGTAAATGTAAACGAACAATTTTGTGAAAATTCTAATAAACTATACATACATTTAACAGTACCCTTTCTGTACTTGTTACACTCACCCCTCAGAATTTACACTAAATTTCCAGAGTATAACAAAAAAAAACACTGGTCACTAGAATGACATGGTCCACACTTAAAAAAACAGTAAAGACACAGCGTAAAAAGCTACCCAAACGAAAGGGATACAAATATGAAGAAAGTTGGCCAAACTTCTACACATTTTGTAGGCATTACCAAAGTGCCCATTACACTTTGAAAAATCTCAGACCAGGTACTTAAACAGAACCAATAGGCATTAGAAAATACAAGACTTGACTCCTAGCATTATCAAGAGACAGCGGGAAGGAAAAAAAAACAGATTTAAACATGAATAACAGGAGATACAGACTCCATACCAAGTAAGGTTTTGAGTTGAACCATTGACTCAATCAGCCTACGAACAGGCCTAATTACTCTACCAAGCCTGGTAGTGTAACGATCACCTGTATTTAAATCAGCTACAGGATCTTGCCTAAAGGGTTCACTGGCAGAGACAGGAGTTTGGGGAGAGTGGATAGCACCAGCCACAGCCACAGTATTATCATCAGTCACTGACAAAGCAACTTGTGCATTTGGCTTCTCTTGATTTGACAACTGAGAATGCACCCATGAAGAAGTGCGGACATCACCACAAGTAGCAACAATGGAGATGTTCGACATAGAGAGTCTGCATGTGAGAGTTCCTCAGCCTCATTCTGTCCATCATCTGCGTGCCCAGCAGACTCAATCTCGGCAACATATAAGGACTCACCACTGCGTGGTTGCTCGGTTTGACCACCACAGCGTGCTGCATCCGATGTCTGTGAAGGTACACTACAGGCAAGTGCTTCAGCAAATTCATGATTGGAACTAGCCATGTCTGGTTCAAGCAGAGGGAGGAAGTTCACTTGAAGAAGAAGATTCCGATGCTCTATTCTCTCATTACCAGCTCTGTCACGGATCTTATAGACATGTATGGAAGGTTTTGAGGCAACATCAGTGTACATGACTGGCTCCCATTTGTCAGCAAGTTTTCGTTTTCCTCTACAGCCTTTGTTAGCCACAAGCACTTGATCACCAACGGCTAGAGGTAGGCCTTTAGATCTCTTGTTGTACTGGCTGGACTGGTGTTTTTGTTCCACAACAGTGTTTTCCTGTGCTTAACGTCATGGCAGACTGGAGGTCGCTGGCAAGAGATTTGACATACTTGTCATAGTCACAGATTGTCTTATCTTGCAGGACACTTCGGAACATGAGGTCAACTGGTAATCTTGGTTCCCTACCGAACATTAGGTAAAAAGGGGCAAAACCTGTTGTTTCATGTGCTGTGCAGTTGTACACAAATGTCATGGTCTGTATCAACTGTGGCCACCTCTGCTTAGGCCTAGGTGGAAGAGACCTCAACATATTTCCTAATGTCCTGTTGAAACGTTCGGTACCGCCATTCCCCATTGGGTGATAAGGGGTGGTTCTCGACTTGTCTACTCCAGCCAGTTCAAGTAGCTCAGCAATCAACTCACTCTCAAAGGTAGCTCCCTGATCAGAATGGATGCGTTGGGGAAATCCATAGACGCAGAAGAAGCTGTCCCAGAGTTTCTTCGCAACTCTTTTTGCTGTCTGGTCTTGACATGGGAATGCATGCGCCAGCTTTGTGAAGTGATCCGTGACCACTAAAACATCCACAGATTTGTTGTTCTGATCTTCAGCAGACCAGAAGTCGATGCAAACGAGCTCCAGTGGGGCTGTGGTCTTAATACTCTCCAAAGTGGCTCTTTTGCTGCAGGCTCTGGCGTTTTGCTGAGGACACACCTGGGACATTTTTTCACATAATCCCGCACATCACGCTCCATGTCAAGCCAGAAAAAACTCTGACGGGTCAAAGACAGAGTGCGGGGCTGCCCTTGATGACCAGCCAGGTCGTGTACACCCGAAAGTGCCTCAGACTTCAAGGAGTCAGGTAAAACGAGTTGGAACTTTTTGTGCTTGGTGAGCGGGTCTTGAATAGCTCTGGTCAGGATTCCATTAAGCAAAGAAAGTTTGTCCCACTGCTTCAGAATTCTCAGCACACACTGGTTATCATTGGCACGTTCACGTCTTGATGGTCTGCGCTTCCTGCCGACATAATAAGACACTCTAGCAATGACAGGGTCTTTGTGCTGGTGATCTTGTATGTCTATCAGTGAAAGAGAATGAAACACTTCCTCGCCTCCACTTATTAAAGAGTTCAGATGTTCAGCAAATTATGTTGCTCTACATTCAGTTCCTGTTTCCCATTCATCACAGGAGGACAAAATGGAAGACACGTCATCAGCGGACATTGATGTATCCAGCCCAGCATCAAGTGATCCTGTCCCTAATGTTTGCGGTTGGCAGGTAAGACGGAACACCTCTTGCACATTTCCATCCTCTACACCGTGTACTTGTCGCAACTGTTCAGAATAAGGCTCGGACAAAAGCCACTGACTCACTGGCTTGACAAATGGATCCCTGCTAAGCGCATCTGCCACCACGTTGAGTTTTCCAGGAACATATTTGATCTCAAAAGAGTATGGAGCAAGTTTCGAGACCCAGCGCTGCTCACATGCATCCAACTTCGGCTTGGTCATAATGTATGTCAGCGGATTATTATCCGTCCACACAGTAAACTCATGGCCCTTAAGCCAGTGACTGAACTTGTCACACACTGCCCACTTCAGAGCTAAAAATTCCAGTCTGTGTGCAGGATATTTAGTTTGGCTGCGGCTCAAAGCTTTGCTAGCAAACGCTATTGGTCTTGCCTTGTCTTCACCAGGAGGGATCTGAGAGAGTACTGCTCCTATGCCATCCAATGAGGCGTCAGTACAGAGAAGAAAGGGACGCTCAAAGTCAGGATGAGCCAGCACCACACTGTCAACAAGGGCCCGTTTTAGCTCTTCAAACGCTACATCACAGTCAGAAGTCCAGTCCTGGGAGGTCAACTCCCGAAAAGTTCCTGCTTTCTTGTGACTACCAGCAGCTTTCACTGAGCGTTTCTGGCCAGCTGTTAAGTTGAATAAGGGTCTGGCAATGCGTGAGCAACTTGGAATGAAGGATTGGTAGTACAGGACCATGCCAAGAAACGATCTGATCTTTTTTTGTGAAGGTGTGATTTTGTTTTCCTTCATTAAGTCCTCCTTCTGAAAAGCAGAGATGACTTTAACTTTCTCCTCATCAACTGAAACACCAGTACCATCTATCACATGGCCTAGGAACTTTACAGATTTTCTCAGAAAGTGACACTTTTTAGGTGCTAGCTTCAAGTTACTGGTTCTCAATCGAGAAAACACGATCTCCAGCCGCTTCAATGCCTCCTCTTCAGAAGGAGCAAAGACCAACAAGTCATCCAGATCAGTGGTTCCCAACCTTTTTTTGTCTGAGACCCCCTTTTTCCCAAGAAAATATTTTAGGGCCCCCCTTCACATTTAATGATATTTTCGCTCTTGTAAGCTTGCAGCAAGGATGACAAAATATGTTGTTTTCAAACAAACGGTACGTTTACTATAAACAGATATGTTTATGCACAAATAATAGCCTATAATATTGAAAATACAATAACAAAAACATTAGTAGGCCCTTTGTAATTAAAAAATGTAAGCCTAGGAGTAGCCTATAAATTTGCCCTATTTTAAATGCAATAACAAAAATATCAGTATTCACACTTGTGTGTAGGTAAAAAAAGAATGAATATAGGCTATTACTAAATGAATTCTGTCTGGGGCCTCAATACTTGCATGTTATTTGTGAGGCTTTATCAATGTGAGGCTTTATTTTTTAGGCTTTTGACGCTATAGCGAGCGATAATAAACTTGCGTTTATTAACAGAATAATGCGTCTTTCGGAAGAACATTGTAGCCGGAACTACTTCTCTCTGTGTGCGTCTATGACGAGTCACGCAGGTACTGGGCTACTCCGCAGCGGCAGCGATCCGAACCAGGGTAAAATAGTCCCAATGTAATCACTTATTATAGGTGTACCATAGTGATTCAGGATAAGACAAAAACACGGTTTGGAAAATGGATTCATGATGAACTCGCTCATTATATACATTTTGAACAGAAAAAAGTTAAGGACTTTTATTTAATGCAAATTGCTCAAAACTTTTCAAAATATGACGCGACCCCCCTCAGAGCTCGCTGAGGCCCCCTTGTGGGCCGCGACCCCCCTGTTGGGAACCGATGATCCAGATAACAGAGCAGACTGGAAAAGTTAAGGTCTCCAAAAATGCTGAGCATCATGCGCATGAAGGAAGCTGGGCTATTGCAAAGACCTTGAGGGAGACGATTATATTCATACAAGCCCATTGGTGTTGTGAAGGCAGTGTATCTTCGGTCAGACTCATGGAGTGGTATGTTGTAAAATCCTGAAGTTAAGTCCATGGTGCTGAAAAGGGCATTACCACCCAAGGCTGCGAGACAGTCAGCTTGATGGGGCAGAGGATGGGTGTCCTTGAAGGTTTTAGCATTCAGCCAACGAAAATCAGTGCAGACCCTCAGATTACCGTCTTTTTTCCAGACCATCACTAAGGGTGACGCATATTCACTGACAGACTTGCTGATTATGTTTTTCTCCTCCATCTCTGACAATACTTTTGATAGTGGGCAGGTGGGATGCGGCGATAGGGCAGACGGAATGGGCGCTCATCATAAAGATGGATCCTGTGCACAAAATCCTTTGTTTCTCCACAATCCAGCTTATCCTTCGAGAAAACATCCTGGTAGGACACAAGAAGATCCGTCAATTTCCTCTTCCAGACCTCAGAAACCTCACATCCATCAATGTCAATATCTTTCAGACCACAGTCTCCCAGCAATCGTGCAAGATCAGAGGATGAAGCAGTTTTAAGGGGTATTGACTCAGAAACGTGACAATGGGTTCTACTTAAGCCCTGAATGACTGTGAGATCCTCCACAGCTAGACAAGAGGAAACATCGGCCAGTTTAGTGTTGCAGCGAAGCGTCACTGATGTTGGATTAGGGTTAAGTATCTTCATTGGCACCCATCGATTGCCCCACATTGGTGTTACTGCTCGTCCAACAAGGATGTTTCTAGGTGCTGAACATGCAGTGGTTGGCTCAACAATTATAGTACTTCCTGGAGAAACAGGCACATTAGCGGGCAATTTGCCCCAAACAAGATGCTCACATTTGGGAAGTAGAGTGACTGCCTCACAGAGTTTCACAGTTCCAAGTTTATCAGGCTGTTGAGGCCCAGACCATCGGGAAATACAACTCAGAAGCTCAAGGAATTGCTCACACTCAGGATTATTGTTATTGCAGGAAAGAAGCTCCCAGTACTTGTCATGCGATTTCATCTTCTGCACAACACATTTGATCACATTACTTCCAATTATGAACTCATCTCTTTGTCCTGGCACCACAAGAGTAGGAACAAAAAACTTGAATCCATAGACTTCAATCTCCAAGTCGTATGTACACTTTGGCTGAATCGTTAGGCCGCCACAGCCAACCAGGACCACATTACTTGCAATCACTTGAGGTGGTGGAAGAATACCATCAACTTGCAGCTTGGACTCACCCTCTTCACTAAGCGTGCAGGCCATACTACCAGAATCCAGTAACCCCTTTAATGTGTAACGTCCACTAACCGTCACAGGAGCATAAAACAACTCACTTGCCCCATCAACTCTTTGAGACCCCACATATAACACGGTTTTGTCTTCTGGCAATAGTTTGCAGCTGTTAACAAAAACATTTTGCACATCTTCTGTGAGGGAGGTTTTATGAAAACTGCCCATGCTACCCCTCTCGTCGCATGGGCTCTTTAGTTTAACTGAGCAGCAGGGCTTTGCTCACTAGCCAATGTGGCTAGTGGTTTTCCAAAGTTATTAGCCACACAGCATTTTTACTAGCCACATTTTTGTTGTTGTGAAATTATCTGATAGAAGTTGACTATGGCGTGCTAAAATTTACTTGAACTAGATTTACAACCCTTTTAAATGTAAAACCACTGTACACACCCAAATCAAGACTACATAAATATATAACAATACAGGTCATTATCATTAGCTCTGATAAGGTTGTGTGTAAAGCTCCTTTTTTTAAATAAAACCATGTATTATATGTCGCCACATTGCTCCACCGGCATACGACGTAACTCCAGCAGGGCAGCTAGCTGTCTCTTCGATTCTTTGTTGTCGGTCACTAGCGATCAATACTCATTAGGGCTGTCAAAATCGCTCAAAAACGACATTCGAATATTCCCTCTAAAAAAACCACATAGCTTATATTCGAACTATTCGAACATCTGGTTGCGCATTTTGTCAATAACAGGACAAATTAATACAAAGAGACATAACTACTTGTATAGGTAGTTTATTTAAGTTTAAACATATTTGACAACGTATTACCTACACGAAAACAAGTAAATCAACTAATGGCCAAGACCGCAGACCTCGCTCACTCTCGCTCGCTCACTCGCAGGCACTCTTTCTCTCTCTCGCCCTCACCCTCATGCTGCGTTCACACCAAACGCGAATAGAGCGTCTGGCGCGAGTGCGTTTACGCGCGTCTGGAGGTCTTGCGGCGCGAATGAGGCGTCACGCGCTTTGTGCATAACAGATAAGCAAATGTTGAGTGCTGATCAAGAGATTTGTGCAAGCAATTTAAGGTCGCGACTCTTATATAGCAGGCTTCATTCAGTGATTGAAACAAATATTATTAACATTAATTGAAGTTTTACAGTAGGCTAGAACCGACATTGAACGCTCCGAGCGAGCTGTGCTGTGGTAAACATGGAACTTTTCCTTGACATGAAACGGTAAATAATCAAACCAGTGGAAGCCTGCAGTGCATGAAACTGCTGTATCTAACCTACCTTATTCATGCAATATCTATTCAGTCAGTACAGTAGCCTACACTTTAGTAATGTTTCTGTTTTATGTTAAATAAAATGACCCCTCAGGCAGCGCGCCCACTCGCAAAGCAGACAGCCGCGCCTCTGCTACCGTGGGCGTTTTTCCACATTCGAATATTAATTTTCACCTTTGAAATTCTGTTTTTTAAAACTATTCGAATGTATATTCGAATTTAGAATATTCGTTGACAGCCCTATGGCAGTTGTAGTGTCGTAGTGTCACACTTATTTCAGATGCCTTTTGAAAAGACTACAATTATTCAACCCGCCAAAGTGGCTAGTTGGAGTGACTGTGTTACCCGCCACGAGCAAAATCCACCCGCATTTGGCGGGTTGGCGGGTGTTAATGTCAAGCCCTGCTGAGCAGTATCTGAAGGGGCCCCAGGGCGTGCTGCTTTAGGACAGTCATTCTTAAAGTGGCCAGGACTGAAACAGTGACGACATAGCCTCTGACGTCTACAATGTTCATACGTGGTGTGTTCCTTGGATCTACAGACCCTACATGCAGAGCTTAAGTTGGCTTTGAAATCTGAAGTTTTGCTTGTATGAACCTGACTGGATGAAGGTAAAGAGGCAGTGCACAATGACAGGACTCTATCCATCATGGCAACCATGTGCTGAAGTTACAGAAGGCAGTGACTGGGCTGGCATGGAAACAGGCTGCTGAGGAGAACTGGACACAGAATTGGGACCTGCCATAACAGTGCACTGGTTGCGTGCTGACAAGGACATTGTGTGCTGCATCCTCGAAGAAACTCTTTTAAGATCCCTCTGATGACTGTCCAATCGCTCCTGGACCTCAGCGGCGCTCCACTTCTCAGCTGGCTTAAACTGAAAAGACATAGCAAGACTCTGGTCCGGGCAATGTGAAATAAACATCATGACAGCTTCAGCAGCGGGATCCTCGACACTCTTATTACGCCTGCGCAAGCACTCATCAGCAACATCTATGGACTTGTTAAGCCGTATCCAGTAATCCATGGGGCTTTCATCTGCTCTAGGGACAGTGTTATAGAAGTCAGCCATAGGCATGTTAGAGTAAGACAACTCACTGAAGTTGCGTTTCAGTATGTCAAACACTGCGCTTGGGAGCTCACTGGCACTCAGTTCAGGGCGGCTTCGCAGGGACACCTTAACCACATCTCTCGCTTTGCCAGCCAATCTGCTCAGGATGAGATCAGAGACATCAGTTTGCGTTCTGCATTTCATTCTGTTCAAATAACTGTACATCATATCTTCCCACTCGTGCACAGTAAATTAATCACTCTTATCTCCTCTGAAGAATGGTGGAGGTGGTGCATCTTGCTGTACTATCACCTTGAGGCTAGATTTATCAATGTCCTCATTGGAGTGCTGAGACTGGCATGGTGGATTAGGCTGTACTGGGCTGGTCTGGGCTGGCGCGCAAGGTTAAGACTGGCTGAAATACTCTCCCCTATTTTCTAAGCCAGATCAGAAAGGATGCCCCCTAATGACTCAGGAGTAACGACACGTTCGATATCAGGGTGTATGATTGGGGTGGAGCTAGCTGCTGGACCTACAGAAACACCAATCGCTGAATCAGCTGTGTGCACATGGTCAAGTCCCAAATTAGCTAACGCTCTCCCTCTCCCATAACAACGTGTGAATTCAGACACCCCCTCATTTCGATACATTTCAGGCCCACCACCTCTGCCCAATGGAAAAGTGACATTAGATTGTTTCACAGGACTGAAATCGTCTTTGCCAGTATCCTCAAACATGTTTCAATTTTCAAAGTGAAAAAGATAAAACATGTAAAAATAACAGCAAATTATGTTAAACAGTGTAACCTTAATTAAATGATGAAAAGTTCAAGCATACTTCAAATATGCAAGGAAATATATGAAATCAAATGACTCAAAACCGTTCAATTTCAAAATTCTCGATGAAAATAAAATATTTACTGTCTTAAAATCAATTATATAATTTTCCTTGTTTAAAATGCATCAACAGTCATTGATTATATACTGTACAGATAAAGGATACGATGCTTGAAGGACACTGAAGCGTCCCGCGGTGCTTATCACAGTCTCTGTCGTTCAGAATGCACCAACGACCAACGAAAGCGCTCTAGAGAAAGAAAAAAAGTCTATCAGGAAGTCAATAACTCCTTACCGTTCCTTTAAGATGCAACAGTTCGTTCCACGATGCTACACAATGTTCGTCTCAAACACACGCACTCCTTATGCGCGAGCACAAAGCCGCCACGAGCGATTGCGATGAGGAAGATCGGCGAAGCAGGCGAGCCGTCACGCAACCACGGTGATCGGCGAAGCGCTGATCTGATGACCCGAAATGATCACGGCACCAAGTGTAACTGGTCTGTTGTCTGCGTTGTGTTTTTGGTCGTATATGAGAAGAACAGGACAGCATTCGGCAGTTCCACTGATCTTTAATTCCTGATCTGATATACAAACAAATGTAATCAGCCTCTTAGTGAGATTCGCCCTCGCTTTATCTCTCAGTGCGTCACCAAAGCAAAGAGGAATAAATCACATAGAACAATAAAATGCATATAACAGAAAACATACCTGATATACAAACAAATGTAATCAGCCTCTTAGTGAGATTCGCCCTCGCTTTGTCTATAAAACAAATGTGATAAAAACTCGTCACATGTGCTCTCATTTCACTTTTAGGCCCAGATGCAAAAATATACTTTAAACGGGATGAAATGACAAAAATAACCACACAGATAGATAAAATAATATTATACACATAAATTAGAGTGAAAATATAGGCATAAAAGCAACAATTAAAATTAGGATTAGAAAGATTATCAGAGCCCAAAATAACCTCACCTCTCAGTGTGTCACCAAAGCAAAGAGGAAGAGGAGGGGCAGAACAGGAAATTGTATTGACTCATGCCATCACATCAATTAAAGGGAAAGGTACTCAATTCACTTAGGCAGTCATATCAGGTACATGTAAACGAACAATTTTGTGAGAATTCTAATAAACTATACATACATTTAAAAGTACACTTTCTGTACCTGTTACATATACAATGTTCTGGTGCTGAGATATAGCCCATTCATGTGTTTGTACGGTTGCTAGGGTACTCCAAATGGTTGATAAGGTTTGTTTATACAGTTTATGGGGTAATATTTAAAGAGTATTTGCAAGTCTGGGTCAAAAAATGCCCAACTCTGTGTTTTTACAATGTTTTGTTGCTGAGATATGGCTTGTAAATGCTGTTCAATAGTTTCTAGGGGCCTGTAACTGGTTGCTAGGACGGGACTATGAAGTTGTTATGTCACTAATTATTGGCTGCTTGATAGGACGAATCAAAAGAGCCCAACCCCAAGCCTCTATGACCTTCTGAGCCAAAGATATGATTTTACAAATTTTGTGCCAATGTTAAGTCTATGGGACATTTTTCGGCAAATTTTTCGCCCGCCAGACGAACATTGTAGACCCGATCGCTTATAAAAGTCATAGCACACCTCTTCTCAATAAACCGGTCGATTTGACACCTCATTCATGGGTCTACGAGAAATGGTGCGGGAGGAGTAACGTGCCGAAGTTTTGTCTAGGTGAATAGTAATCACAACACTAGAATGTACATTTCCTGAAGAAAATGTGAAGTGGTGCTTGCAGTGGCAAAATTTGCCACTCGGATGTTAGGGTGTTGTACATGATTGCATACGAGCCAAAAACCATGTCTGTACGATGTTGTGGAGCTGAAATATGGCTCATTCATGTGTTTGTACGGTTGCTAAGGTACTCCAAATCATTGCTAAGGTTTGTTTATACAGTTTATGGGGTAATATTTAAAGAGTATTTGCAGGTCTGGGTCAAAAAATGCCCAATTCTGTGTTTTTACAATGTTTTGTTGCTGAGATATGGCTTGTAAATGTTGTTCAATGGTTGCTAGGGGCCTGTAACTGGTTGCTAGGGCGTGGCTATGAAGTTGTTATGTCACTACTTTTTGGCTGCTGGATAGGACGAATCAAAAGAGCCCAACCCCAAGGCTCTATGACCTTCTGAGCCAAAGATATGATTTTGCTAATTTTGTGCCTATGTTAAGTCTATGGGACATTTTTCGGCAAATTTTTCGCCTGCCAGACGAACATCGTACACCCGATTGCTTATTAAAGTCATAGCACACCTCTCCTCAATAAACCGGTCGATTTGACACCTCATTCAGGGGTCTGTGACAAACGGTGTGGGGCGAGTTACACGCCGAAGTTTTGTCTAGGTGAATAGTAATCACAACACTAGAATGTACATTTCCTGAAGAAAATGTGAAGTGGTGCTTGCAGTGGCAAAACTCGCCACTGGGCAGATGCTAACACAATTAACATGTTGTAATACCATGATATACCACGTTTTAGCATTATTTACCACGATTTACCATGTTTCTAAGATGATTTACTACGATTTACCACATTCCAGCATGATTTACTATGATTAACATGTTGTTAAAATGATGGTAGCATGATTAGCATGTTGGTAGCATGATGCTAGCATGATTAGCATGTTGCTAGTTGCTTTTAACAAGATGTTAGCATGATTAGCATTTTGCTAGCATGTTTTTAGCTAGATGCTAACATGATTAGCATGTTGCTAGCATTATGCTAGCTTGATTAGCATGTTTCTAGCATGATGCTAGCTTGATTAGCATGTTGCTAGCATTATGCTAGCTTGATTAGAATGTTGCTAGCTTGATTAGCATGTTGGTAGCATAATGCTAGCATTATTAGCA
Source organism: Leuciscus leuciscus (assembly GCF_965113295.1). NCBI lineage: Eukaryota > Metazoa > Chordata > Actinopteri > Cypriniformes > Leuciscidae > Leuciscus > Leuciscus leuciscus. The sequence goes on along the minus strand of NC_138727.1, from coordinate 25,576,722 downwards.
TGTTGCTAGCTTGATTAACATGATGCTAGCATGATGCTAGCTTGATTAGCATGTTGCTAGCATGATGCTAGCTTGATTAGCATGTTGGTAGCTTGATGCTAGCATGATTAGCATGTTGCTAGCATGTTTTTAGCTAGATGCTAACATGATTAGCATGTTGCTAGCATTATGCTAGCTTGATTAGCATGTTGGTAGCATAATGTTAGCATTATTAGCATGTTGCTAGCTTGATTAGCATGTTGCTAGCATGTTTTTAGCAAGATGCTGTTGCCAGGTGGTTGCTAGGGTGTTCTGGGTGGTTGCTAGGCAGTTGCTAGGCAGTTGCTAAGGTGTTCTGGTTGGTTGCTAGGCATTTGCTAGGGTATTATTAGTGGTTGCTAGGCAGTTGCTAGGGTATTCTTGGTGGTTGCTAGGGCGTTGCTAGGTGGTTGCTAGGGTGTTCTGGTGGTTGCTATGGTGTTGCTAGGCAGTTGCTATGGTATTCTGGGTGGATGCTAGGGCATTGCTAGGAAGTTGCTAGGGTGTTCTGGGTGGTTGCTAGGCAGTTGCTAGGTGCTCTGGGTGGTTGCTAGGCAGTTGCTAGGGTGTTCTGGGCGGTTGCTAGGGTATTTTTGGTGGTTACTAGAGCATTTCTAGGTTGCTAGGGTGTTCAGGGTGGTTGCTAAGGTATTTTTGGTAGTTGCTATGGTGTTACTAGGTGGTTAGTAGTTGTCAAAGATGGTTACTATGAAGTTTTTATAGAGTTCTTAAAATCTTTAATTCGTGCCTATGGCCGAATAGGCACAAGCATGGAGCAATATCGCAAGGCTACGAGTGTGATATTGCTTAAAAAAAATAAAAAAATTTTTTTTTGGTTTAGGGTGGTTGCTAGGGAGCTCTTAGTGGTTGCTAGGGTGCTGTAACTGGTTGCTAGGGTGTGGCTATGAGGATTTTAGGCCATTACTTATTGGTTGCTTGATAATATAAATCCTCTGAGGGAGAGAGAGAAGGAGAGATGCAGGGGTGTCAGGCCCTTTGTGTCTGTGTGTGTGAAAACGTCGGTTTGGATTTGAATTTTTTTAGAATGCCCAATGTTAAGTCAATGGGACTTTTTTGGCCGCTTTTTCGCCCGCTGTGCGAACATCGTACACCCGATCGCTTAGAAAAGTCATAGCACACCTCTCCTCAATGAGCTGGTCGATTTGACACCTCAATCAGGGGTCTGTGACAAACGGTGCGGGGCAAGTTACGCGCCAAACTTTGTGTATAATAAGTATTAACAATAACAATAGTGTTGCTTTAAAAAAGCACCACTAACTAGAATGTACATTTCCTGAAGAAAATGTGAAGTGGTGCTTGCAGTGGCAAAACTCGCCACTGGGCAGATGCTAACACAATTAACATGTTGTGATACCATGATATACCAAGTTTTAGCATTATTTACCACGATTTACCATGTTTCTAAGATGATTTACTACGATTTACCACATTCCAGCATGATTTACTATGATTAACATGTTGTTAGAATGATGCTAGCATAATTAGCATGTTGTGAGCATGATGCTAGCATGATTAGCATTTTGCTAGCATGTTTTTAGCTAGATGCTAACATGATTAGCATGTTGCTAGCATTATGCTAGCTTGATTAACATGTTGTTAACATGATGCTAGCTTGAATAACATTTTGTTAGCATGATGCTAGCTTAATTAGCATATTGGTAGTATGATGCTAGCATGATTAGCATGTTGCTAGCTTGATTAGCATGATGTTAGTATGATGCTAGCTTGATTAGCATGTTGGTAGCTTAATGCTAGCATTATTAGCATGTTGCTAGCATATTTTTAACTAGATGCTAACATGATTAGCATGTTGGTAGCTTAATGCTAGCATTATTAGCATGTTGCTAGCATATTTTTAACTAGATGCTAACATGATTAGCATGTTTCTAGCATGATGCTAGCTTGATTAGCATGTTGCTAGCATTATGCTAGCTTGATTAGCATGATGTTAGCATGATGCTAGCTTGATTAGCATGTTGGTAGCTTGATGCTAGCATGATTTGCATGTTGCTAGCATGTTTTTAGCTAGATGCTAACATGATTAGCATGTTGTTAGCATGCTTTTAACAAGATGTTAGCATGATTAGCATTTTGCTAGCATGTTTTTAGCTAGATGCTAACATGATTAGCACGTTGCTAACATTATGCTAGCTTGATTAACATGTTAGCATGATGTTAGCTTGAATAACATTTTGTTAGCATTATGCTAGCTTAATTAGCATATTGGTAGCATGATGCTAGCATGATGCTAGCTTGATTAGCATGATGTTAGTATGATGCTAGCTTGATTAGCATGTTGGTAGCTTGATGCTAGCATTATTAGCATGTTGCTAGCATATTTTTAACTAGATGCTAGCATGATTAGCATGTTTCTAGCATGATGCTAGCTTGATTAGCATGTTGCTAGCATAATGCTAGCTTGATTAGCATGATGTTAGCATTATGCTAGCTTGATTAGCATGTTGGTAGCTTGATGCTAGCATGATTAGCATGTTGCTAGCATGTTTTTAGCTAGATGTTAACATGATTAGCATGTTGCTAACATTATGCTAGCTTGATTAGCATGTTGCTAGCATGATGCTAGCTTGATTAGCATGTTGCTAGCATTATGCTAGCTTGATTAGCATGTTGATAGCATGATGCTAGCTTGATTAGCATGTTGGTAGCATAATGCTAGCATTATTAGCATGTTGCTAGCTTGATTAGCATAATGCTAGCATGATGCTAGCTTGATTAACATGTTGCTAGCATGATGCTAGCATGATTAGTATGTTGTTAGCATGTTTTTAGCAAGATGCTGTTGCCAGGTGGTTGCTAGGGTTTTCTGGGTGGTTGCTATGGTGTTGCTAGGCAGTTGCTAAGGTGTTCTGAGTGGTTGCTAGGCAGTTGCTAGGGTATTCTTGGTAGTTGCTAGGCAGTTGCTAGGACGTTGCTAGGGTGTTATGGGTGGTTGCTATGGTGTTGCTAGGCAGTTGCTATGGTATTCTGGGTGGATGCTAGGGCATTGCTAGGCAGTTGCTAGGTGATCTGGGTGGTTGCTAGGCAGTTGCTAGGGTGTTTTGGGTGGTTGCTAGAGTTTTTTGGTGGTTACTAGAGCATTTCTAGACGTTGCTAGGGTGTTCAGGGTGGTTGCTAAGGTATTTTTGGTAGTTGCTATGGTGTTACTAGGTGGTTGGTAGTTGTCAAATATGGTTACTATGGAGTTTTTATAGAGTTCTTAAAATCTTTAATAACGAGTTCCTTCAGTACGGCACTCGGCCTGCGGCCTCGTGCCTATGGCCGAATAGGCACAAGCATGGAGCAATATCGCAAGGCTACGAGTGTGATATTGCTTTAAAAAATGTAAAAAAAAAAATTGTATATTATTTATTGGTTTAGGGTGGTTGCTAGGGAGCTCTTAGTGGTTGCTAGGGTGCTGTAACTGGTTGCTAGGGTGTGGCTATTAAGATTTTAGGCCATTACTTATTGGTTGCTTGATAATATAAATCCTCTGAGGGAGAGAGAAAGGGAGAGAAACGCAGGGGTGTCAGGCCCTTTGGAGTGGTGTGTGTGAAAACGGCAGTTGGGATTCAAACTCCCCATGTAAAGTCAATGGGACTTTTTTGGCCGCTTTTTCGTCCGCTGTGCAAACATCGTACACCCGATCACTTATAAAAGTCATAGCACACCTCTCCTCAATGAGCCGGTCGATTTGACACCTCAATCAGGGGTCTGTGACAAACGGTGCGGGGCAAGTTACGCGCCAAACTTTTGTCCGGAATAATAAGAAGAACTAGAATGTACATTTCCTGAAGAAAATGTGAAGTGGTGCTTGCAGTGGCAAAACTCACCACTCGGTTGCTAGGGTGTTGTACATGATTGCATACGAGCCAACAACCATGTCTGTACGATGTTGTGGAGCTGAAATATGGCTTCTATATGTTTCAATATGGTTGCTAGGTGGCTCTAAACGGTTGCTATGGTGTGAATACACAGTAACCGTGGTGATATTTTACAGACTGTTTCCCAAACGAAACAAAAGAGCCAAACCCCATCTCTATACGATGTTCTGATGAAAAGACATGGGTCTTGATAAACGGTTGCAAGGGTACTCTGTTTGGTTGCTAGGGAGTGGTTTGGTAGCTGCCAATCATGAAACTCCAAAGGCTGCTTGTCAGTATGAATGATATAAACCAACTCCCATGCCTCGGTGACATTCAGAATGGAAGATATCCCTCTTTTGATTTTGGTTGCTAGGGTACTCTGTTTGGTTGCTATGGAGTTGCTTGGCAGCTGCCAATGATGAAACTCCAAAGGCTGCTTGTCAGTATGAATGATATAAACCAACTCCCATGCCTCTGTGACATTCAGAATGGAAGAAATGCCTCTTTGGATTTTGGTTGCTAGGGTACTCTGTTTGGTTGCTATGGAGTTGCTAGGCAGCTGCCAATGATGAAACTCCAAAGGCTTCTTGTCACTATGAATGATATAAACCAACTCCCATGCCCTTGTGACATTCAGAATGGAAGAAATGCCTCTTTGGATTTTGGTTGCTAGGGTACTCTGTTTCGTTGCTATGGAGTTGCTAGGCAGCTGCCAATGATGAAACTCCAAAGGCTTCTTGCCACTATGAATGATATAAACCAACTCCCATGCCTCTGTGACATTCAGAACGGAAGATATCCCTCTTTGGATTTTGGTTGCTAGGGTACTCGGTTTTGTTGCTAGGGAGTGGCGTAGCAGCTGCCAATCATGAAATTCCAAAGGCTGCTTGTCAGTATTAATTATATAAACCAACTCCCATGCCTCTGTGACATTCAGAATGGAAGATATCCCTCTTTGGATTTTGGTTGCTAGGGTACTTTGTTTGGTTGCTATGGAGTTGCTTGACAACTGCCAATGATGAAACTGCAAAGGCTTCTTGTCACTATGAATGATATAAACCAACTCCCATGCCTCTGTGACATTCAGAATGGAAGATATCCTTCTTTGGATTTTGGTTGCTAGGGTACTCTGTTTGGTTGCTAGGGAGTGGCTTGGCAGCTGCCAAACATGAAAGTCCAAAGGCTGCTTGTCAGTATGAATGATATAAACCAACTCCCATGTCTCTGTGACATTCAGAATGGAAGATATGCCTCTTTGGATTTTGGTTGCTAGGGTACTCTGTTTGGTTGCTATGGAGTTACTTGGCAGCTGCCAATCATGAAACTCCAAAGGCTTCTTGTCACTATGAATGATATAAACCAACTCCCATGCCTCTGTGACATTCAGAATGGAAGATATCCCTCTTTGGATTTTGGTTGCTAAGGTGCTCGACAATGGTTGCTATGGAGGGGCTAGGAAGTGTTGAGGTGATTCATGATTGGCCGTTTGCTGCCCCGAGTCAAATGAGACCACCCTCGTGTTTGTATGACAATTCAGTCTGGAGATATCCCTTTGATCTATTTCAATGGAAGTCTATGGGACTTGTTGCTAAGTTTCTCTAAATGGTTGCTAGGGCGTGGCTTGATAGCTTCACAATGAGCCTGAGAGACTGATTGGTCGTCTGAGTAAAATGAGCCCTATTTACAGACTGGTGTCCCAACCAAAACAAACAAACACACACCCATGTCTATATGATGTTCTGGTGCTGAGATATAGCCCATTCATGTGTTTGTACGGTTGCTAGGGTACTCCAAATGGTTGCTAATGTTTGTTTATACAGTTTATGTTGTAGTATTTAAAGAGTATTTACAAGTCTGTGTCAAAAAATTTACAACTCTGTGTTTTTACAATGTTTTGTTGCTGAGATATGGCCTGTAAATATTGTTCAATGGTTGCTAGGGGCCTGTAACTGGTTGCTAGGGCGTGCCTATGAAGTTTTTATATCACTACTTATTGGCTGCTTGATAGGACGAATCAAAAGAGCCCAACCCCAAGCCTCTATGACCTTCTGAGCTAAGATATGATTTTACAAATTTTGTGCCAATGTTAAGTCTATGGGATTATGCTAGCTTGATTAGCATGTTTGCTAGCATGATGCTAGCTTGATTAGCATGTTGCTAGCTTGATTAGCATGTTGTTAGCATAATGCTTGCATTATTAGCATGTTGCTAGCTTGATTAGCATGATGCTAGCATGATGCTAGCTTGATTAGCATGTTGCTAGCATGATGCTAGCATGATTAGTATGTTGCTAGCATGTTTTTAGCAAGATGCTGTTGCCAGGTGGGTGCTAGGGTTTTTTGGGTGGTTGCTATGGTGTTGCTAGGCAGTTGCTAAGGTGTTCTGGGTGGTTGCTAGGTAGTTGCTAGGGTATTCTTGGTGGTTGCTAGGGCGTTGCTAGGTGGTTGCTAGGGTGTTCTGGGTGGTTGCTATGGTGTTGCTAGGCAGTTGCTATGGCATTCTGGGTGGATGCTAGGGCGTTGCTAGGCAGTTGCTAGGGTGTTCTGGGTGGTTGCTAGGCGTTCTGGGTGGTTACTAGGCAGTTGCTAGGTGTTCTGGGTGGTTGCTAGGCAGTTGCTAGGGTGTTCTGGGTGGTTGCTAGAGTTTTTTGGTGGTTACTAGAGCATTTCTAAACGTTGCTAGGGTGTTCAGGGTGGTTGCTAAGGTATTTTTGGTAGTTGCTATGGTGTTACTAGGTGGTTGGTAGTTGTCAAATATGGTTACTATGGAGTTTTTATAGAGTTCTTAAAATCTTTAATAACGAGTTCCTTCAGTACGGCACTCGGCCTGCAGCCTCGTGCCTATGGCCGAATAGGCACAAGCATGGAGCAATATCGCAAGGCTACGAGTGTGATATTGCTTTAAAAAATGTAAAAAAAAAAAATTTATATTATTTATTGGTTTAGGGTGGATGCTAGGGAGCTCTTTGTGGTTGCTAGGGTGCTGTAACTGGTTGCTAGGGTGTGGCTATCAAGATTGTAGGCCATTACTTATTGGCTGCTTGATAATATAAATCCTCTGAGGGAGAGAGAGAGGGAGAGAAACGCAGGGGTGTCAGGCCCTTTGGAGTGGTGTGTGTGAAAACGGCAGTTGGGATTCAAATGTTTTTAGAACTCCCCATGTTAAGTCAATGGGACTTTTTTGGCCGCTTTTTCGTCCGCTGTGCGAACATCGTACACCCGATCGCTTAGAAAAGTCATAGCACACCTCTCCTCAATGAGCCGGTCGATTTGACACCTCACTCAGGGGTCTGTGACAAACGGTGCGGGGCAAGTTACGCGCCAAACTTTGTCCCCATGTTAAGTCAATGGGACTTTTTTGGCCGCTTTTTCGTCCGCTGTGCGAACATCGTACACCCGATCGCTTAGAAAAGTCATAGCACACCTCTCCTCAATGAGCCGGTCGATTTGACACCTCACTCAGGGGTCTGTGACAAACGGTGCGGGGCAAGTTACGCGCCAAACTTTGTGTGGAATAATAAGAATAATAATAAGTTTAGTGACAATAACACTAGTGTTGCTTTGAAAAAGCACCACTAACTAGAATGTACATTTCCTGAAGAAAATGTGAAGTGGTGCTTGCAGTGGCAAAATTCGCCACTCGGTTGCTACGGTGTTGTACATGATTGCATACGAGCCAACAACCATGTCTGTACGATGTTGTGGAGCTGAAATATGGCTTCTATATGTTGCAATATGGTTGCTAGGTAGCTTTAAACGGTTGCTAAGGTGTGGTTACACAGTTACCATGATGATATTTACAGACTGGTTTCCCAACCGAAACAAACAAGCACACCCCCATGTCTATATGATGTTTTGGTGCTGAGATATAGCTCATTCATGTGTTTGTACGGTTGCTAGGGTACGCCAAATGGTTGCTAAGGTTTGTTTATACAGTTTATGGGGTCATATTTAAAGAGTATTTGCAGGTCTGGGTAAAAAAATGCCCAACTCTGTGTTTTTACAATGTTTTGATGCTGAGATATGGCTTGTAAATGTTGTTCAATGGTTGCTAGGGGCCTGTAACTGGTTGCTAGGGCATGGCTATGAAGTTGTTATGTCACTACTTATTGGCTGCTTGATAGGATGAATCAAAAGAGCCCAACACCAAGGCTCTATGACCTTCTGAGCCAAAGATATGATTTTGCAAATTTTGTGCCAATGTTAAGTCTATGGGACATTTTTCGGCAAATTTTTCGCCCGCCAGACGAACATCTTACACACGATCACTTATAAAAGTCATAGCACACCTCTCCTCAATAAACCAGTCGATTTGATACCTCATTCAGGGGTCTGTGACAAACGGTGTGGGGCGAGTTACGCGCCGAAGTTTTGTCTAGGTGAATAGTAATCACAACACTAGAATGTACATTTCCTGAAGAAAATGTGAAGTGGTGCTTGCAGTGGCAAAACTCACCACTCGGTTGCTAGGATTTGTACATGATTGCATACGAGACAACAACCATGTCTGTACGATGTTGTGGAGCTGAAATATGGCTTCTATATGTTGCAATATGGTTGCTAGGTAGCTCTAAACGGTTGCTATGGTGTGGTTACACAGTTACCATGATGATATTTACAGACTGGTTTCCCAACCAAAACAAACAAACACACCCCCATGTCTATACGATGTTCTGGTGCTGAGATATAGCTCATTCATGTGTTTGTACGGTTGCTAGGGTACTCCAAATGGTTGCTACGGTTTGTTTATACAGTTTATGGGGTAATATATAAAGAGTATTTGCAAGTCTGGGTCAAAAAATGCCCAACTCTGTGTTTTTACAATGTTTTGTTGCTGAGATATGGCTTGTAAATGTTGTTCAATGGTTGCTAGGGGCCTGTAACTGGTTGCTAGGGCGTGGCTATGAAGTTGTTATGTCACTACTTATTGGCTGCTTGATAGGACAAATCAAAAGAGCCCAAAACCAAGGCTCTATGACCTTCTGAATCAAAGATATGATTTAGCAAATTTTGAGCCTATGTTAAGTCTATGGGAAATTTTTCGGCTAATTTTTCGCCCGCCAGACGAACATTGTACACCCGATCGCTTATAAAAGTCATAGCACACCTCTCCTCAATAAACCGGTTGATTTGACACCTCATTTAGGGGTCTGTGACAAACGGTGTGGGGCGAGTTACGCGCCGAAGTTTTGTCTAGGTGAATAGTAATCACAACACTAGAATGTACATTTCCTGAAGAAAATGTGAAGTGGTGCTTGCAGTGGCAAAACTCACCACTCGGTTGCTAGGGTGTTGTACATGATTGCATACGAGCCAACAACCATGTCTGTACGATGTTGTGGAGCTGAAATATGGCTTCTATATGTTTCAATATGGTTGCTAGGTGGCTCTAAACGGTTGCTATGGTGTGAATACACAGTAACCGTGGTGATATTTTACAGACTGTTTCCCAAACGAAACAAAAGAGCCAAACCCCATCTCTATACGATGTTCTGATGAAAAGACATGGGTCTTGATAAACGGTTGCTAGGGTACTCTGTTTGGTTGCTATGGAGTTGCTAGGCAGCTGCCAATGATGAAACTCCAAAGGCTTCTTGTCACTATGAATGATATAAACCAACTCCCATGCCTCTGTGACATTCAGAATGGAAGAAATGTCTCTTTGGATTTTGGTTGCTAGGGTACTCTGTTTGGTTGCTATGGAGTTGCTAGGCAGCTGCCAATGATGAAACTCCAAAGGCTTCTTGCCACTATGAATGATATAAACCAACTCCCATGCCTCTGTGACATTCAGAACGGAAGATATCCCTCTTTGGATTTTGGTTGCTAGGGTACTCGGTTTGGTTGCTAGGGAGTGGCGTAGCAGCTGCCAATCATGAAATTCCAAAGGCTGCTTGTCAGTATTAATTATATAAACCAACTCCCATGCCTCTGTGACATTCAGAATGGAAGATATCCTTCTTTGGATTTTGGTTGCTAGGGTACTCTGTTTGGTTGCTAGGGAGTGGCTTGGCAGCTGCCAAACATGAAAGTCCAAAGGCTGCTTGTCAGTATGAATGATATAAACCAACTCCCATGCCTCTGTGACATACAGAATGGAAGATATCCCTCTCTGGATTTTGGTTGCTAGGGTACTCTATTTGGTTGTTAGGGAGTGGCTTGGCAGCTGCCAGTCATGAAACTCCAAAGGCTGCTTGTCAGTATGAATGATATAAACCAACTCCCATGCCTCTGTGACATTCAGAATGGAAGAAATCCCTCTTTGGATTTTTGTTGCTAAGGTGCTCGACAATGGTTGCTAGGGATGGGCTAGGAAGTGTTGAGGTGATTCATGATTGGCTGTTTGCTGCCCCGAGTCAAATGAGACCACCCTCATGTTTCTATGACAATTCAGTCCAGAGATATCCCTTTGATCTCTTTCAATGGAAGTCTATGGAACTTGTTGCTAAGGTGCTCTAAATGGTTGCTAGGGCGTGGCTTGATAGCTTCACAATGATCCTGAGAGACTGATTGGTCGTCTGAGTAAAATGAGCCCGCCCCCTTGTCTCTATGACACTGTGATCCAGAGCTACGTTCAATACAAAAACCTTATGTAATTTACCATAGTAGGAAAAACACATGCTATGGTGTAGGACGGCCCATTTCATGGGCCGTCCTACACCATAGTAAGTCAATGGGAAACTTTGGGCAGCTCCTGCCCCCCAGGGGTGCAACTTTTACCCCATTGTGAGGTATGTTCTTACAGAGCCTGTCAGCCTCTTCAAATGTGGCAAATCACACGTTTCTGCGAAATCCTCACTCAGAGCTACGAGTCATCAAAGTTCGTTGCAATGTTAAGTCTATGGGATTTTTCGGCCGCTTTTTCGCCCCTGGGGCGAACACCGTACCCCCGATCGCTTATAAAAGTCATAGCACACCTCTCCTGAATACGCTGGTCGATTTGACACCTCATTCATGGGTCTGTGACAAACGGTGCGGGACGAGTTACGCGCCAAACTTTTGTCCAGAATAATAAGAATAAGAATAATAATAAGTATGGAGGATAACAATAGTGGTGCTTTTCAAAGCACCACTAACTAGAATGTACATTTCCTGAAGAAAATGTGAAGTGGTGCTTGCAGTGGCAAAACTCGCCACTGGGCAGATGCTAACACAATTAACATGTTGTGATACCATGATATACCACGTTTTAGCATTATTTACCACGATTTACCATGTTTCTAAGATGATTTACTACGATTTACCACATTCCAGCATGATTTACTATGATTAACATGTTGTTAAAATGATGCTAGCATGATTAGCATGTTGTTAACATGATTAGCATGTTGGTAGCATGATGCTAGCATGATTAGCATGTTGCTAGCATGCTTTTAACAAGATGTTAGTATGATTAGCATTTTGCTAGCATGTTTTTAGCCAGATGCTAACATGATTAGCATGTTGCTAGCATTATGCTAGCTTGAATAGCATTTTGCTAGCATGATGCTAGCTTGATTAGCATGTTGCTAGCATGATGCTAGCTTAATTAGCATGTTGCTAGCATGATGCTAGCTTGACTAGCATTATGTTAGCATGATGCTAGCTTGATTAGCATGTTGCTAGCATGTTTTTAGCTAGATGCTAACATGATTAGCATGTTGCTAGCATAATACTAGCTTGATTAGCATGTTGCTAGCATGATGCTAGCTTGATTAGCATGTTGCTAGCATGATGCTAGCTTGATTAGCATTATGTTAGCATGATGCTAGCTTGATTAGCATGTTGGTAGCTTGATGCTAGCATGATTAGCATGTTGCTAGCATGTTTTTAGCTAGACGCTAACATGATTAGCATGTTGCTAGCATAATGCTAGCTTGATTAGCATGTTGCTAACTTGATTAGCATTATGTTAGCATGATGCTAGCTTGATTAGCATGTTGGTAGCTTGATGCTAGCATGATTAGCATGTTGCTAACATGTTTTTAGCTAGACGCTAACATGATGAGCATGTTTCTAGCATAATGCTAGCTTGATTAGCATGTTGCTAGCATGATGCTAGCTTGATTAGCATTTTGCTAGCATGATGCTAGCTTGATTAGCATGTTGGTAGCATAATGCTAGCATTATTAGCATGTTGCTAGCATGATTAGTATGTTGCTAGCATGTTTTTCAGCAAGATGCTGTTGCCAGGTGGTGGTTGCTAGGGTTTTCTGGGTGGTTGCTATGGTGTTGCTAGGCAGTTGCTAAGGTGTTCTGGGTGGTTGCTAGGCAGTTGCTAGGGTATTCTTGGTGGTTGCTAGGCAGTTGCTAGGGTATTCTTGGTGGTTGCTAGGGCATTGCTAGGTGGTTGCTATTGTGTTGCTAGGCAGTTGCTATGGTATTCTGGGTGGATTCTAGGGCATTGCTAGGCAGTTGCTAGGGTGTTCTGGGTGGTTACTAGGCAGTTGCTAGGTGTTCTGGGTGGTTGCTAGGCAGTTGCTAGGGTGTTCTGGGTGGTTGCTAGAGTTTTTTGGTGGTTACTAGAGCATTTCTAGACGTTGCTAGGGTGTTCAGGGTGGTTGCTAAGGTATTTTTGGTAGTTGCTATGGTGTTACTAGGTGGTTGGTAGTTGTCAAATATGGTTACTATGGAGTTTTTATAGAGTTCTTAAAATCTTTAATAACGAGTGCTTCAGTACGGCACTCGGCCTGCGGCCTCGTGCCTATGGCCGAATAGGCACAAGCATGGAGCAATATCGCAAGGCTACGAGTGTGATATTGCTTTAAAAAATGTTAAAAAAATGTTTTTATATTATTTATTGGTTTAGGGTGGTTGCTAGGGAGCTCAGAGTGGTTGCTAGGGTGCTGCAACTGGTTGCTAGGGTGTGGCTATGAAGATTTTAGGCCATTACTTATTGGCTGCTTGATAATATAAATCCTCTGAGGGAGAGAGAGAGGGAGAGAAACGCAGGGGTGTCAGGCCCTTTGGAGTGGTGTGTGTGAAAACGGCAGTTGGGATTCAAATGTTTTTAGAACTCCCCATGTTAAGTCAATGGGACTTTTTTGGCCGCTTTTTCGTTCGCTGTGCGAACATCGTACACCCGATCGCTTAGAAAAGTCATAGCACACCTCTCCTCAATGAGCCGGTCGATTTGACGCCTCACTCATGGGTCTGTGACAAACGGTGCGGGGCAAGTTACGCGCCAAACTTTTGTCCGGAATAATAAGAAGAATAATAATAAGTTTAGTGACAATAACACTAGTGTTGCTTTGAAAAAGCACCACTAACTAGAATGTACATTTCCTGAAGAAAATGTGAAGTGGTGCTTGCAGTGGCAAAACTCACCACTCGGTTGCTAAAGTGCGTTTAGCTAGTTTTTAGCAAGATTATAACAAAATTATCATCAGGCTAGCATTATAAGCATGTGACTAACATAATGCTAGCATGTTGCTAGCATGATGCTAAAATGATTAGCATGTTGCTAGCATCATGCTAGCATGTTTTTAGCAAAAGCTAACGTGAATGTAGCTAGCATGATTAGCATGTTGTTAGCATTATGCTAGCATTTTTTTAACAAGATGCTAACATGAATAGCATGTTTGCTAGCATGTTTGTAGCAAGAAGCTAGCATGATTAGCATGTAGCTAGTATCATGCTAGCATTATTAGCATGTTGCTAGCATCATGTTAGCATGATTAGCATGTAGCTAGCATGATGCTAGCTTGTTTTACCACGTTGCTAGCATGGTTTACCATGATTTACCATAGTTTACCATGATTTACCACAATTTACCATAGTTTACCATGATTTACTTTAGTATACCATGATTTACCATGTTAAAGTATGATTTACTATGATTCTAGCATGATTTACCATAGTTCACCATGATTTACCACGATTTACTATCGTTTACCATGATTTACTATAGTATACCATGATTTACCATGTTCAGGTATGATTTACTGATTCTAGCATGATTTACCATAGTTTACCATGATTTACCATAGTTTACCATGATTTACTATAGTATACCATGATTTACCATGTTCAAGTATGATTTACTGATTCTAGCATGATTTACCATAGTTTACCATGATTTACCATAGTTTACCACGATTTACCATGATTTACTATAGTTTACCATGATTTACTATAGTATACCATGATTTACCATGTTCAAGTATGATTTACTGATTCTAGCATGATTTACCATAGTTTACCATGATTTACCATAGTTTACCATGATTTACTATAGTATACCATGTTCAAGTATGATTTACTGATTCTAGCATGATTTATCATAGTTTACCATGATTTACCATAGTTTACCATGATTTACTATAGTATACCATGATTTACCATGTTCAAGTATGATTTACTATGATTCTAGCATGATTCACCATAGTTTACCATGATTTACCATAGTTTACTATGATTTACTATAGTATACCATGATTTAGTCAAAAGAGCCAAGTCCCATCTCTATACTATGTTTTGATGCAGAGATATACGTTTTGCTAAACGGTTGCTAGGGTACTCTTTTTGGTTGTTATGGAGTTGCTTGACAGCTGCCAATGATGAAACTGCAAAGGCTTCTTGACACTTTGAATGATATAAACCAACTCCCATGCCTCTGTGACATTCAGAATGGAAGATATCCCTCTTTGGATTTTGGTTGCTAAGGTGCTCGACAATGGTTGCTATGGAGGGGCTAGGAAGTGTTGAGGTGATTCATGATTGGCCGTTTGCTGCCCCGAGTCAAATGAGACCACCCTCGTGTTTGTATGACAATTCAGTCTGGAGATATCCCTTTGATCTATTTCAATGGAAGTCTATGGGACTTGTTGCTAAGTTTCTCTAAATGGTTGCTAGGGCGTGGCTTGATAGCTTCACAATGAGCCTGAGAGACTGATTGGTCGTCTGAGTAAAATGAGCCCGCCCCCTTGTCTCTATGACACTGTGATCCAGAGCTACGTTCAATAGAAAATCCCTATGCAATTTACCATAGTAGGAAAAGCATGTGTGTTTCACGGGACGTTCCTTCCCCATAGTAAGTCAATGGGGCAACTTTGGGCAGCTCCTGCCCCCCAGGGGTGCAACTTTTACCCCATTGTGAGGTATGTTCTTACAGAGCCTGTTAGCCTCTTCAAATGTGGCAAATCACACGTTTCTGCGAAATCCTCGCTCTGAGCTACGAGTGCTCAAAGTTCGTCGCAATGTTAAGTCATTGGGACTTTTTGGGCCGCTTTTTCGCCCCTGGGGCGAACACCGCCCCCCCGATCGCTTATAAAAGTCATAGCACACCTCTCCTCAATGAGCCGGTCGATTTGACACCTCATTCATGGATCTGTGACAAACGGTGCGGGACGAGTTACGCGCCAAACTTTGTGTGGAATAATAAAAAGAAGAACTAGAATGTACATTTCCTGAAGAAAATGTGAAGTGGTGCTTGCAGTGGCAAAATTTGCCTCTCGGATGCTAGGGTGTTGTACATGATTGCATACGAGCCAACAACCATGTCTGTACGATTTTGTGGAGCTGAGATATAGCTCATTCATATGTTTGTACGGTTGCTAGGGTACTCCAAATGGTTGCTAAGGTTTGTTTATACAGTTTACGGGGTAATATTTAAAGAGTATTTGCAGGTCTGGGTCAAAAAATGCCCAACTCTGTGTTTTTACAATGTTTTGTTGCTGAGATATGGCTTGTAAATGTTGTTCAATGGTTGCTAGGGGCCTGTAACTGGTTGCTAGGGCGTGGCTATGAAGTTGTTATGTCACTACTTTTTGGCTGCTGGATAGGACGAATCAAAAGAGCCCAACCTCAAGGCTCTATGACCTTCTGAGCCAAAGATATGATTTTGCAAATTTTGAGCCTATGTTAAGTCTATGGGACATTTTTCGGCTAATTTCTCGCCCGCCAGACGAACATCTTACACCCGATCACTTATAAAAGTCATAGCACACCTCTCCTCAATAAACCGGTCGATTTGACACCTCATTCAGGGGTCTGTGACAAACGGTGTGGGGCGAGTTACGCGCCGAAGTTTTGTCTAGGTGAATAGTAATCACAACACTAGAATGTACATTTCCTGAAGAAAATGTGAAGTGGTGCTTGCAGTGGCAAAACTCGCCACTGGGCAGATGCTAACACAATTAACATGTTGTGATACCATGATATACCACGTTTTAGCATTATTTACCACGATTTAAGATGTTTCTAAGATGAATTACTACGATTTACCACATTCCAGCCTGATTTACTATGATTAACATGTTGTTAAAATGATGCTAGCATGATTAGCATGTTGTTAACATGATTAGCATGTTGGTAGCATGATGCTAGCATGATTAGCATGTTGCTAGCATGCTTTTAACAAGATGTTAACATGATTAGCATTTTGCTAGCATGTTTTTAGCCAGATGCTAACATGATTAGCATGTTGCTAACATTATGCTAGCTTGATTAACATGTTGTTAGCATAATGCTAGCTTGAATAGCATTTTGCTAGGATGATGCTAGCTTAATTAGCATATTGGTAGCATGATGCTAGCATGATTAGCATGTTGCTAGCATGATGCTAGCTTGATTAGCATTATGTTAACATGATGCTAGCTTGATTAGCATGTTTTTAGCTAGACGTTAACATGATTAGCATGTTTCTAGCATAATGCTAGCTTGATTAGCATATTGCTAGCATGATGCTAGCTTTATTAGCATGTTGCTAGCATGATGCTAGCTTGATTAGCATGTTGCTAGCATTATGCTAGCTTGATTAGCATGTTGCTAGCATTATGCTAGCTTGATTAGCATTATGTTAGCATGATGCTAGCTTGATTAGCATGTTGGTAGCTTGATGCTAGCATGATTAGCATGTTGCTAGTATGTTTTTAGCTAGACGCTAACATGATTAGCATGTTGCTAGCATAATGCTAGCTTGATTAACATGTTGCTAGCATGATGCTAGCTTGATTAGCATGTTGCTAGCATGGTGGTAGCATAATGCTAGCTTGATTAGCATGTTGCTAGCATGATGCTAACATGATTAGTATGTTGCTAGCATGTTTTTAGCAAGATGCTGTTGCTAGGTGGTGGTTGCTAGGGTTTTCTGGGTGGTTGCTATGGTGTTGTTAGGCAGTTGTTAAGGTGTTCTGGGTGGTTGCTAGGCAGTTGCTAGGGTATTCTTGGTGGTTGCTAGGCAGTTGCTAGGGTATTCTTGGTGGTTGCTAGGGCATTGCTAGGTGGTTGCTATGGTGTTGCTAGGCAGTTGCTAGGGTGTTCTTGGTGGTTGCTAGGCGTTTTGGGTGGTTACTAGGTGTTGCTAGGTGTTCTGGGTGGTTGCTAGGCAGTTGCTAGGGTGTTCTGGGTGGTTGTTAGAGTTTTTTGGTGGTTACTAGAGCATTTCTAGACGTTGCTAGGGTGTTCAGGGTGGTTGCTAAGGTATTTTTGGTAGTTGCTATGGTGTTACTAGGTGGTTGGTAGTTGTCAAAGATGGTTACTATGGAGTTTTTATAGAGTTCTTAAAATCTTTAATAACGAGTGCCTTCACTATGGCCGAATAGGCACAAGCATGGAGCAATATCGCAAGGCTACGAGTGTGATATTGCTTTAAAAAATGTAAAAAAAATGTTTGTATATTATTTATTGGTTTAAGGTGGTTGCTAGGGAGCTCAGAGTGGTTGCTAGGGTGCTGTAACTGGTTGCTAGGGTGTGGCTATGAAGATTTTAGGCCATTACTTATTGGCTGCTTGATAATATAAATCCTCTGAGGGAGAGAGAGAGGGAGAGAAACGCAGGGGTGTCAGGCCCTTTGGAGTGGTGTGTGTGAAAACGGCAGTTGGGATTCAAATGTTTTTAGAACTCCCCATGTAAAGTCAATGGGACTTTTTTGGCCGCTTTTTCGTCCGCTGTGCGAACATCGTACACCCGATCGCTTAGAAAAGTCATAGCACACCTCTCCTCAATGAGCCGGTCGATTTGATGCCTCACTCATGGGTCTGTGACAAACGATGCGGGGCGAGTTACGCGCCAAACTTTTGTCCGGAATAATAAGAAAAAGAAGAAGAATAATAAGTATGAGTGACAATAACACTAGTGTTGCTTTGAAAAAGCACCACTAACTAGAATGTACATTTCCTGAAGAAAATGTGAAGTGGTGCTTGCAGTGGCAAAACTCACCACTCGGTTGCTAGGATTTTGTACATGATTGCATACGAGACAACAACCATGTCTGTACGATGTTGGGGAGCTGAAATATGGCTTCTATATGTTGCAATATGGTTGCTAGGTAGCTCTAAACGGTTGCTATGGTGTGGTTACACAGTTACCATGATGATATTTACAGACTGGTTTCCCAACCAAAACAAACAAACACACCCCCATGTCTATACGATGTTCTGGTGCTGAGATATAGCTCATTCATGTGTTTGTACGGTTGCTAGGGTACTCCAAATGGTTGCTACGGTTTGTTTATACAGTTTATGGGGTAATATATAAAGAGTATTTGCAAGTCTGGGTCAAAAAATGCCCAACTCTGTGTTTTTACAATGTTTTGTTGCTGAGATATGGCTTGTAAATGTTGTTCAATGGTTGCTAGGGGCCTGTAACTGGTTGCTAGGGCGTGGCTATGAAGTTGTTATGTCACTACTTATTAGCTGCTTGATAGGACAAATCAAAAGAGCCCAACCCCAAGGCTCTATGACCTTCTGAGCCAAAGATATGAATTTGCAAATTTTGTGCCTATGTTAAGTCTATGGGACATTTTTCAGAAAAATTTTCGCCCGCCAGACGAACATCTTACACCCGATCGCTTATAAAAGTCATAGCACACCTCTCCTCAATAAACCGGTCGATTTGATACCTCATTCAGGGGTCTGTGACAAACGGTGTGGGGCGAGTTACGCGCCGAAGTTTTGTCTAGGTGAATAGTAATCACAACACTAGAATGTACATTTCCTGAAGAAAATGTGAAGTGGTGCTTGCAGTGGCAAAACTCGCCACTGGGCAGATGCTAACACAATTAACATGTTGTGATACCATGATATACCACGTTTTAGCATTATTTACCATGATTTACCATGTTTCTAAGATGATTTACTACTATTTACCACATTCCAGCATGATTTACTATGATTAACATGTTGTTAAAATGATGCTAGCATGATTAGCATTTTGGTAGCATGATGCTAGCATGATTAGCATGTTGCTAGCATGCTTTTAACAAGATGTTAGCATGATTAGCATTTTGCTAGCATGTTTTTAGCTAGATGCTAACATGATTAGCATGTTGCTAGCATTATGCTAGCTTGATTAACATGTTGTTAGCATGATGCTAGCTTGAATAGCATTTTTCTAGCATGATGCTAGCTTAATTAGCATATTGGTAGCATGATGCTAGCATGATTAGCATGTTGTTAGCATGATGCTAGCTTGATTAGCATGATGTTAACATGATGCTAGCTTGATTAGCATGTTGGTAGCTTGAATGCTAGCATGATTAGCATGTTGCTAGCATGTTTTTAGCTAGATGCTAACATGATTAGCATGTTGCTAGCATTATGCTAGCTTGATTAGCATGTTGCTAGCATGATGCTAGCTTGATTAGCATGTTGCTAGCATTATCCTAGCTTGATTAGCATTTTGCTAGCATGATGCTAGCTTGATTAGCATGTTGGTAGCATAATGCTAGCATTATTAGCATGTTGCTATCTTGATTAGCATGTTGTTAGCATGATGCTATCTTGATTAGCATGTTGCTAGCATGATGATAGCTTGATTAGCATGTTGGTAGCATGATGCTAGCATGATTAGCATGTTGCTAGCATGATGCTAGCTTGATTAGCATGTTGCTAGCATGATGCTAGCTTTATTAACATGTTTCTAGCATGTTGCTAGCATGATTAGCATGTTTGCTAGCATAATGATTAGCATGTTGCTAGCATAATGCTAGCAAGATGCTGTTGCCAGGTGGTTGCTAGGGTATTCTGGGTGGTTGTTAGGGCGTTTGCTAGGCAGTTGCTAGGGTGTTCTGGGTGGTTGCTAGGCGGTTGCTAGGGAATTCTTGGTGGTTGCTAGGCAGTTGCTAGGGTGTTCTGGGTGGTTGCTGGGGTATTTTTGGTGGTTACTAGAGCGTTTCTAGATGTTGCTATGATGTTCAGGGTGGTTGCTAAGGTTTTTTTGTTAGTTGCTATGGTGTTACTAGGTTCTTGAAAGTTGTCAAAGATGGTTACTATGTAGTTTTTATAGAGTTTTTAAAATCTTTAATAACGAGTGCCTTCAGTACGGCACTCGGCCTGCGGCCTCGTGCCTATGGCCGAATAAAGCACAAGCATGGAGCAATATCGCAAGGCTACGAGTGTGATATTGATTTAAAAAATCCACCCCAAAAAAATGTACATTATTTATTGGTTTAGGGTGGTTGCTAGGGAGCTCTTAGTGGTTGCTAGGGTGCTGTAACTGGTTGCTAGGGTGTGGCTATGAAGATTTTAGGCCATTACTTATTGGTTGCTTGATAATATAAATCCTCTGAGGGAGAGAGAGAGGGAGAGAAACGCAGGGGTGTCAGGCCCTTTGGAGTGGTGTGTGTGAAAACGGCAGTTGGGATTCAAATGTTTTTAGAACTCCCCATGTTAAGTCAATGGGACTTTTTGCCCGCTTTTTCGTCCGCTGTGCGAACATCGTACACCCGATCGCTTAGAAAAGTCATAGCACACCTCTCCTCAATGAGCCGGTCGATTTGATGCCTCACTCATGGGTCTGTGACAAACGGTGCGGGGCAAGTTACGCGCCAAACTTTTGTCCGGAATAATAAGAAGAAGAACTAGAATGTACATTTCCTGAAGAAAATGTGAAGTGGTGCTTGCAGTGGCAAAACTCGCCACTGGGCAGATGCTAACACAATTAACATGTTGTGATACCATGATATACCACGTTTTAGCATTATTTACCACGATTTACCATGTTTCTAAGATGATTTACTACGATTTACCACATTCCAGCATGATTTACTATGATTAACATGTTAAAATGGTGCTAGCATGATTAGCATGTTGTTAACATGATTAGCATGTTGGTAGCATGATGCTAGCATGATTAGCATGTTGCTAGCATGCTTTTAACAAGATGTTAGCATGATTAGCATTTTGCTAGCATGTTTTTAGCTAGATGCTAACATGATTAGCATGTTGCTAGCATTATGCTAGCTTGATTAACATGTTGTTAGCATGATGTTAGCTTGAATAACATTTTGCTAGCATTATGCTAGCTTAATTAGCATATTGGTAGCATGATGCTAGCTTGATTAGCATGATGTTAGCATGATGCTAGCTTGATTAGCATGTTGGTAGCTTGATGCTAGCATTATTAGCATGTTGCTAGCATGTTTTTAACTAGATGCTAACATGATTAGCATGTTTCTAGCATGATGCTAGCTTGATTAGCATGTTGTTAGCATTATGCTAGCTTGATTAGCATGATGTTAGCATGATGCTAGCTTGATTAGCATGTTGGTAGTTTGATGCTAGCATGATTAGCATGTTGCTAGCATGTTTTTAGTTAGATGCTAACATGATTAGCATGTTGCTAACATTATGCTAGCATTATGCTAGCTTGATTAGCATGTTGATAGCATGATGCTAGCTTGATTAGCATGTTGGTAGCATAATGCTAGCATTATTAGCATGTTGCTAGCTTGATTAGCATGTTGCTAGCATGATGCTAGCTTGATTAGCATGTTGCTAGCATAATGCTAGCTTGATTAGCATGTTGCTAGCATGATGCTAGCTTGATTAGCATGTTGCTAGCATTATGCTAGCTTGATTAGCATGTTGGTAGCATAATGCTAGCATTATTAGCATGTTTTACTAGCTTGATTAGCATAATGTTAGCATGATGCTAGCTTGATTAGCATGTTGCTAGCATGATGCTAGCATGATTAGTATGTTGCTAGCATGTTTTTAGCAAGATGCTGTTGCCAGGTGGTGGTTGCTAGGGTTTTCTGGGTGGTTGCTATGGTGTTGCTAGGCAGTTGCTAAGGTGTTCTGGGTGGTTGCTAGGCAGTTGCTAGGGTATTCTTGGTGGTTGCTAGGCAGTTGCTAGGGTATTCTTTGTGGTTGCTAGGGCATTGCTAGGTGGTTGCTATGGTGTTGCTAGGCAGTTGCTAGGGTGTTCTGGGTGGTTGCTAGGCGTTTTGGGTGGTTAATAGGCAGTTGCTAGGTGTTCTGGGTGGTTAATAGGCAGTTGCTAGGTGTTCTGGGTGGTTGCTAGGCAGTTGCTAGGGTGTTCTGGGTGGTTGCTAGAGTTTTTTGGTGGTTACTAGAGCATTTCTAGACGTTGCTAGGGTGTTCAGGGTGGTTGCTAAGGTATTTTTGGTAGTTGCTATGGTGTTACTAGGTGGTTGGTAGTTGTCAAATATGGTTAGTATGGAGTTTTTATAGAGTTCTTAAAATCTTTAATAACGAGTTCCTTCAGTACGGCACTCGGCCTGCGGCCTCGTGCCTATGGCCGAATAGGCACAAGCATGGAGCAATATCGCAAAGCTACGAGTGTGATATTGCTTTAAAAAATTAAAAAAAATGTTTTTATGTTATTTATTGGTTTAGGGTGGTTGCTAGGGAGCTCAGAGTGGTTGCTAGGGTGCTGTAACTGGTTGCTAGGGTGTGGCTATGAAGATTTTAGGCCATTACTTATTGGCTGCTTGATAATATAAATCCTCTGAGGGAGAGAGAGAGGGAGAGAAACGCAGGGGTGTCAGGCCCTTTGGAGTGGTGTGTGTGAAAACGGCAGTTGGGATTCAAATGTTTTTAGAACTCCCCATGTAAAGTCAATGGGACTTTTTTGGCCGCTTTTTCGTCCGCTGTGCGAACATCGTACACCCGATCACTTAGAAAAGATATAGCACACCTCTCCTCAATGAGCCGCTCGATTTGACACCTCACTCAGGGGTCTGTGACAAACGGTGCGGGGCGCATTACGCGCCAAACTTTGTGTGGAATAATAAGAATAATAATAAGTATGACTGACAATAACACTAGTGGTGCTTTGAAAAAGCACCACTAATAATAAGTATGATCAATAACAATAGTGTTGCTTTGAAAAGCACCACTAATAATAATAAGTATGAGCAATAACAATAGTGATGCCTTGCTTTCAGCAAGCACCACTAACTAGAATGTACATTTCCTGAAGAAAATGTGAAGTGGTGCTTGTAGTGGCAAAACTCGCCACTGGGCAGATGCTAACACAATTAACATGTTGTGATACCATGATATACCACGTTTTACATTTACATTTACATTTATTCATTTAGCTGACGCTTTTATCCAAAGCGACTTACAATTGCTAATTATGTCAGAGGTCGCACGCCTCTGGAGCAACTAGGGGTTAAGTGTCTTGCTCAGGGACACATTGGTGTCTCACAGTGGATTCGAACCCGGGTCTCTCACACCAAAGGCGTTTTAGCATTATTTACCACGATTTACCATGTTTCTAAGATGATTTACTACGATTTACCACATTCCAGCATGATTTACTATGATTAACATGTTGTTAAAATAATGCCAGCATGATTAGCATGTTGTTAACATGATTAGCATGTTGGTAGCATGATGCTAGCATGATTAGCATGTTGCTAGCATGTTTTTAGTTAGATGCTAACATGATTAGCATGTTGCTAGCATTATGCTAGCATGATTAGTATGTTGCTAGCATGTTTTTAGCAATATGCTGTTGCCAGGTGGTTGCTAGGGTTTTCTGGGTGGTTGCTATGGTGTTGCTAGGCAGTTGCTAAGGTGTTCTGGGTGGTTGCTAGGCAGTTGCTAGGGTATTCTTGGTAGTTGCTAGGCAGTTGCTAGGGCGTTGCTAGGTGGTTGCTAGGGTGTTCTGGGTGGTTGCTATGGTGTTGCTAGGCAGTTGCTATGGTATTCTGGGTGAATGCTAGGGCATTGCTAGGCAGTTGCTAGGTGTTCTGGGTGGTTGCTAGGCAGTTGCTAGGGTGTTTTGGGTGGTTGCTAGAGTTTTTGGGTGGTTACTAGAGCATTTCTAGACGTTGCTAGGGTGTTCAGGGTGGTTGCTAAGGTATTTTTGGTAGTTGCTATGGTGTTACTAGGTGGTTGGTAGTTGTCAAATATGGTTACTATGGAGTTTTTATAGAGTTCTTTAAATCTTTAATAACGAGTTCCTTCAGTACACAAGCATGGAGCAATATCGCAAGGCTACGAGTGTGATATTGCTTTAAAAAATGTAAAAAAAATGTTTTTATATTATTTATTGGTTTAGGGTGGTTGCTAGGGAGCTCTTAGTGGATGCTAGGGTGCTGTAACTGGTTGCTAGGGTGTGGCTATCAAGATTTTAGGCCATTACTTATTGGCTGCTTGATAATATAAATCCTCTGAGGGAGAGAGAGAGGGAGAGAAACGCAGGGGTGTCAGGCCCTTTGGAGTGGTGTGTGTGAAAACGGCAGTTGGGATTCAAATGTTTTTAGAACTCCCCATGTTAAGTCAATGGGACTTTTTTGGCCGCTTTTTCGTCCGCTGTGCGAACATCGTACACCCGATCGCTTAGAAAAGTCATAGCACACCTCTCCTCAATGAGCCGGTCGATTTGACACCTCACTCAGGGGTCTGTGACAAACGATGCGGGGCGCATTACGCGCCAAACTTTTGTCCGGAATAATAATAATAAGAAGAACTAGAATGTACATTTCCTGAAAAAAATGTGAAGTGGTGCTTGCAGTGGCAAAACTCACCACTCGGTTGCTAGGGTGTTGTACACGAACCAACAACCATGTCTGTACGATGTTGTGGAGCTGAAATATGGCTTCTATATGTTGCAATATGGTTGCTAGGTGGCTCTAAACGGTTGCTATGGTGTGAATACACAGTAACCGTGGTGATATTTTACAGACTGTTTCCCAAACGAAACAAAAGAGCCAAACCCCATCTCTATACGATGTTCTGATGAAAAGATATGGGTCTTGATAAACGGTTGCTAGGGTACTCTGTTTGGTTGCTAGGGAGTGGTTTGGCAGCTGCCAATCATGAAACTCCAAAGGCTGCTTGTCAGTATGAATGATATAAACCAACTCCCATGCCTCTGTGACATTCAGAATGGAAGATATTCCTCTTTGGACTTTGGTTGCTAGGGTACTCTGTTTGGTTGCTAGGTAGTGGCTTGGCAGCTGCCAATCATGAAACTCCAAAGGTTGCTTGTCAGTATGAATGATATAAACCAACTCCCATGCCTCTGTGACATTCAGAATGGAAGAAATGCCTCTTTGGATTTTGGTTACTAGGGTACTCTGTTTGGTTGCTATGGAGTTGCTAGGCAGCTGCCAAGGATGAAACTCCAAAGGCTTCTTGCCACTATGAATGATATAAACCAACTCCCATGCCTCTGTGACATTCAGAATGGAAGATATCCCTCTTTGGATTTTGGTTGCTAGGGTACTCTGTTTGGTTGCTAGGGAGTGGCGTGGCAGCTGCCAATCATGAAATTCCAAAGGCTGCTTGTCAGTATGAATTATATAAACCAACTCCCATGCCTCTGTGACATTCAGAATGGAAGATATCCCTCTTTGGATTTTGGTTGCTAGGGTACTCTGTTTGGTTGCTATGGAGTTGCTTGACAACTGCCAATGATGAAACTGCAAAGGCTTCTTGTCACTATGAATAATATAAACCAACTCCCATGCCTCTGTGACATTCAGAATGGAAGATATCCCTCTTTGGATTTTGGTTGCTAGGGTACTCTGTTTGGTTGCTAGGGAGTGGCTTGGCAGCTGCCAGTCATGAAACTCCAAAGGCTGCTTGTCAGTATGAATTATATAAACCAACTCCCATGCCTCTGTGACATTCAGAATGGAAGATATCCCTCTTTGGATTTTGGTTGCTAAGGTGCTCGACAATGGTTGCTAGGGATGGGCTAGGAAGTGTTGAGGTGATTCATGATTGGCTGTTTGCTGCCCCGAGTCAAATGAGACCACCCTCATGTTTCTATGACAAATCAGTCCGGAGATATCCCTTTGATGTCTTTCAATGGAAGTCTATGGAACTTGTTGCTAAGGTGCTCTAAATGGTTGATAGGGCGTGGCTTGATAGCTTCACAATGATCCTGAGAGACTGATTGGTCATCTGAGTAAAATGAGCCCACCCCCTTGTCTCTATGACACTGTGATCCAGAGCTATGTTCAATACAAAAACCTTATGTAATTTACCATAGTAAGTCAATGGGAAACTTTGGGCAGCTCCTGCCCCCCAGGGGTGCAACTTTTACCCCATTGTGAGGTATGTTCTTACAGAGCCTGTCAGCCTCTTCAAATGTGGCAAATCACACGTTTCTGCGAAATCCTCGCTCAGAGCTACGAGTCATCAAAGTTCGTCGCAATGTTAAGTCTATGGGATTTTTCGGCCGCTTTTTCGCCCCTGGGGCGATCACCGTACCCCCGATCGCTTATAAAAGTCATAGCACACCTCTCCTCAATACGCTGGTCAATTTGACACCTCACTCAGGGGTCTGTGACAAACGGTGCAGGGCAAGTTTCGCGCCAGACTTTTGTGTGGAATAATAATAATAATAATAAGTTTGAGCGACAATAACAATAGTGTTGCTTTGAAAAGCACCACTAATAAGTATGGAGGATAACAATAGTGTTGCTTTGAAAAGCACCACTAATAATAATAAGTATGGAGGATAATAATAGTGATGCCTTGCTTTCAGCAAGCACCACTAATAAGTATGGAGGATAACAATAGTAATGCCTTGCTTTCAGCAAGCACCACTAACTAGAATGTACATTTCCTGAAGAAAATGTGAAGTGGTGCTTGCAGTGGCAAAACTCGCCACTGGGCAGATGCTAACACAATTAACATGTTGTGATACCATGATATACCACGTTTTAGCATTATTTACCACGATTTACCATGTTTCTAAGATGATTTACTACGATTTACCACATTCCAGCATGATTTACTATGATTAACATGTTGTTAGAATGATGCTAGCATAATTAGCATGTTGTTAGCATGATGCTAGCATGATTAGCATGTTGCTAGCATGCTTTTAACAAGATGTTAACATGATTAGCATTTTGCTAGCATGTTTTTAGCTAGATGCTAACATGATTAGCATGTTCCTAGCATTATGCTAGCTTGATTAGCATGTTGCTAGCATAATGCTAGCTTTATTAGCATGTTGCTAGTATGTTGCTAGCTTGATTAGCATGATGCTAGCATGATGCTAGCTTGATTAGCATGTTGCTAGCATAATGCTAGCATGATTAGCATGTTGTTAGCATGATGCTAGCTTGATTAGCATTTTGCTAGCATGATGCTAGCATGATTAGCATGTTGCTAGCATGTTTTTAGCAAGATGCTGTTGCCAGGTGGTTGCTAGGGTGTTCTGGGTGGTTGCTAGGGCGTTGCTAGGTGGTTGCTAGGGTGTTCTGGGTGGTTGCTATGGTGTTGCTAGGCAGTTGCTATGGTATTCTGGGTGGATGCTAGGGCATTGTTAGGCAGTTGCTAGGGTGTTCTGGGTGGTTACTAGGCAGTTGCTAAGGTGTTCTGGGTGGTTGCTAGGCAGTTGCTAGGGTATTATTGGTGGTTGCTAGGTAGTTGCTAGGGTATTCTTGGTGGTTGCTAGGGCATTGCTAGGTGGTTGCTATGGTGTTGCTAGGCAGTTGCTATGGTATTCTGGGTGGATGCTAGGGCGTTGCTAGGCAGTTGCTAGGGTGTTCTGGGTGGTTGCTAGGCGTTCTGGGTGGTTACTAGGCAGTTGCTAGGTGTTCTGGGTTGTTGCTAGGCAGTTGCTATGGTGTTCTGGGTGGTTGCTAGAGTTTTTTGGTGGTTACTAGAGCATTTCTAGACGTTGCTAGGGTGTTCAGGGGGTTGCTAAGGTATTTTTGGTAGTTGCTATGGTGTTACTAGGTGGTTGGTAGTTGTCAAATATGGTTACTATGGAGTTTTTATAGAGTTCTTAAAATCTTTAATAACGAGTTCCTTCAGTACGGCACTCGGCCTGCGGCCTCGTGCCTATGGCCGAATAGGCACAAGCATGGAGCAATATCGCAAGGCTACGAGTGTGATATTGCTTTAAAAAATGTAAAAACAATTTTTTATATTATTTATTGGTTTAGGGTGGTTGCTAGGGAGCTCAGAGTGGTTGCTAGGGTGCTGTAACTGGTTGCCAGGGTGTGGCTATGAAGATTTTAGGCCATTACTTATTGGCTGCTTGATAATATAAATCCTCTGAGGGAGAGAGAGAGGGAGAGACGCAGGGGTGTCAGGCCCTTTGGAGTCTGTGTGTGTGAAAACGGCAGTTGGGATTCAAATGTTTTTAGAACTCCCCATGTAAAGTCAATGGGACTTTTTTGGCCGCTTTTTCGTCCGCTGTGCGAACATCGTACACCCGATCGCTTAGAAAAGTCATAGCACACCTCTCCTCAATGAGCCTGTCGATATGACACCTCAATCAGGGGTCTGTGACAAACGGTGCGGGGCAAGTTACGCGCCAAACTTTGTGTATAATAAGTATTAACAATAACAATAGTGTTGCTTTAAAAAAGCACCACTAATAAGTATGGAGGATAACAATAGTGATGCCTTGCTTTCAGCAAGCACCACTAATAATAAGTATGGAGGATAACAATAGTGATGCCTTGCTTTCAGCAAGCACCACTAACTAGAATGTACATTTCCTGAAGAAAATGTGAAGTGGTGCTTGCAGTGGCAAAACTCGCCACTCGGTTGCTAGGGTGTTGTACATGATTGCATACAAGCCAACAACCATGTCTGTATGATGTTGTGGAGCTAAAATATGGCTTCTATATGTTGCAACATGGCTGCTAGGTGGCTCTAAACGGTTGCTAGGGTGTGAATACACAGTTACCATGGTGATGTTTACAGACTGTTTTCCAACCTAAATTAATGAGCCAACCCCCATCTCTATACAATATTCTGATGCAGATATGTAGGTCTTGTAAAATGGTTGCTAGGGTACTCTGTGTGGTTGCTATGGAGTTGCTAGGCAGCTGCCAATGATGAAACTCCAAAGGCTGCTTGTCACTATGAATGATATAAACCAACTCCCATGCCTCTGTGACATTCAGAATGGAAGATATCCCTCTTTGGATTTTGGTTGCTAGGGTACTCTGTTTGGTTGCTAGGGAGTGGCTTGGCAGCTGCCAAACATGAAACTCCAAAGGCTGCTTGTCAGTATGAATGATATAAACCAACTCCCATGCCTCTGTGACATTCAGAATGGAAGATATCCCTCTTTGGATTTTGGTTGCTAAGGTGCTCGACAATGGTTGCTAGGGATGGGCTAGGAAGTGTTGAGGTGATTCATGATTGGCTGTTTGCTGCCCCGAGTCAAATGAGACCACCCTCATGTTTCTATGACAATTCAGTCCGGAGAAATCCCTTTGATCTCTTTCAATGGAAGTCTATGGAACTTGTTGCTAAGGTGCTCTAAATGGTTGCTAGGGCGTGGCTTGATAGCTTCACAATGATCCTGAGAGACTGATTGGTCGTCTGAGTAAAATGAGCCCGCCCCCTTGTCTCTATGACACTGTGATCCAGAGCTATGTTCAATACAAAAACCTTATGTAATTTACCATAGTAGGAAAAACACATGCTATGGTGTAGGACGGCCCATTTTTGTGGAAAAATAATAATAAGAAGAAGAAGGCGTATGGAGGTTAACAATAGTGATGCCTTGCTTTCAGCAAGCACCACTAATAATAATAAGTATGAGCAATAACAATAGTGTTGCTTTGCCTTTGGCAAGCACCACTAATAAGAATAATAATAAGTATGAGCAATAACAATAGTGTTGCTTCGCCTTTGGCCAGCACCACTAATAAGTATGGAGGATAACAATAGTGTTGCTTCGCCTTTGGCAAGCACCACTAATAATAATAAGTATGAGCAATAACAATAGTGTTGCTTCGCCTTTGGCAAGCACCACTAATAAGTATGGAGGATAACAATAGTGAGTGCCTTGCCTTTGGCAAGCACCCACTAATAATAAGTATGAGCAATAACAATAGTGAGTGCCTTGCCTTTGGCAAGCACCCACTAATAATAAGTATGAGCAATAACAATAGTGTTGCTTCGCCTTTGGCAAGTACCACTAATAAGTATGGAGGATGACAATAGTGAGTGCCTTGCCTTTGGCAAGCACCCACTAATAATAAGTATGAGCAATAACAATAGTGAGTGCCTTGCCTTTGGCAAGCACCCACTAATAATAAGTATGAGCAATAACAATAGTGTACTAACTAGAATGTACATTTCCTGAAGAAAATGTGAATGGTGCTTGCACTGGAAAAATTCGGCACGGTTTGCTAGGGTGCAGTTAGCTAGTTTTTAGCAAGATGATAACAAAATTAGCATCATGCTAGCGTGATAAGCATGTGACTAACATAATGCTAGCATGTTGCTAGTATGATTAGCATGTAGCTAGCATGATTCTATCATGATTAGCATGTTGTTAGCCTGATGCTAGCATGATGCTATCATGATTAGTTTGTTGTTAGCATGATGTTAGCATATTTTTAACAAGATGCTAACATGAATAGCATGTTTGCTAGCATGTTTGTAGCAACAAGCTTGCATGATTAGCATGTAGCTAGTATCATGCTAGCATTATTAGCATGTTGCTAGCAACATGATAGCATTATTAGCATCTTGCTAGCATCATGTTAACATGATTAGCATGTAGCTAGCATCATGTTAGCATTATTAGCATTTTGATAGCATCATGCTAGCATGATTATCATGTTGCTAGCATGTTTTTACCACGTTGCTAGCATGGTTTACCATGATTTACCATAGTTTACCATGATTTACGACGATTTACCATAGTTTACCATCATTTACTATAGTATACCATGATTTACCATGTTCTAGTATGATTTACTATGATTCTTACATGATTTACCATAGTTTACCATGATTTACCATAGTTTACCATGATTTACCATGATTTACCATAGTTTACCATGATTCACCACGTTGTAGTATGATTTACCATAATGCTAGCATGATTTACCATAGTTTACCATGATTTACCACGTTGTAGTATGATTTACCATAATTCTAGCATGATTTACCATAGTTTACCATGATTTAGTCAAAAGAGCCAAGACCCATCTCTATACGATGTTTTGATGCAGAGATATACGTTTTGCTAAACGGTTGCTAGAGTATTTGCACTAATAATAAGAAGTATGGAGAAGAACAATAGTGAGTGCCTTGCCTTTGGCAAGCACCCACTAATAAACTGCCTTTTTGCAATAGCAATAGTGAGTGCCTTGCCTTTGGCATGTACCCACTAATAATAATAAGTATAGAGAAGAACAATAGTGAGTGCCTTGCCTTTGGCAAGCACCCACTAACTAGAATGTACATTTCCTGAAGAATATGCAAGGCACTCACTATTGTTATTTCTCATCCTTCTTAGTGGGTGCTTGCCAAAGGCAAGGCACTCACTATTGTTATTCTTCATACTTATAGTGGTGCTTGCCAAAGGCAAGGCATCACTATAGTTATTGCTCATACTTATTCTTCTTCTTCTTATTAGTGGGTGCTTGCCTTTGGCAAGGCACTCACTATTGTTATTGCTCATACTTATTAGTGGGTGCTTGCCAAAGGCAAGGCACTCACTATTGTTCTTCTCCATACTTATTAGTGGTGCTTGCTAAAGGCAAGGCATCACTCTTATTGCTCATACTTATTATTATTAGTGGGTGCTTTCCAAAAGCAAGGCACTCACTATTTTTATTCTCCATACTTATTAGTGGGTGCATGCCAAAGGCAAGGCACTCACTATTGTCATTCTCCATACTTATTAGTGGGTGCTTGCCAAAGGCAAGGCACTCACTATTGTTATTGCTCATACTTATTATTAGTGGGTGCTTGCCAAAGGCAATGCACCCACTATTGTTATTCTCCACTAGGGTATTCTGTGTGGCTGCTAGGCAGTTGCTAGGGTATTCTGGGTGGTTGCTAAGCTGTTGCTAGGGTGTTCTGGGTGGTTGCTATGGTGTTGCTAGGTGGTTGCTAGGGTGTTCTGGGTGGTTTCTATGGTGTTGCTAGGTGGTTGCTAGGGCATTTTGGGTGGTTTTCGTAATGGTGTTAGCATATTGCTAGGGTGTTCTGGGTGGTTGCTAAGGTATTTTGGATGGTTGCTAGGCTGTTGCTAGGGTTTTCTGGGTGGTTGCTATGGTATTCTTGGTGGTTGCTAGGGTGTTCTGGGTGGTTGCTATGGTTTTGCTAGGCGGTTGCTAGGGTATTCTGGATGGTTGCTAGGGCGTTGCTAGGCAGTTGCTTGGGTGTTCTGGGTGGTTGCTATGGTGTTGCTAGGCGGTTGCTAGGGCATTCTGGGTGGTTGCTAGGGCGTTGCTAGGCATTTGCTCAGGTGTTCTGGGTGGTTGTTAGGCAGTTGGTAGGGTTTTCTGGGTGGTTGCTATGGTGTTGCTAGGCGGTTGCTAGGGTATTCTCGGTGGTTTGCTAGGGCATTTCTAGGCGGTTGCTCAGGTGTTCAGGGTGGTTGCTATGGTGTTACTAGGTGGTTGGTAGTTATCACAGATGGTTACTATGGAGTTTGTATAAAGTTCTTAAAATCTTTATAACAAAAAATATTAAAACATTTTATTTCTATCTTTATTCTATTTAATTTATTTGTGCTATTGCTTGTTTATTGTTTATTTGTTCTTATTTTATTAATGACTGTTTAATGGTGTTTTTGTTCAACATTTCAAATCAGGCTTGTGCTGTGTGTTAGCTATTGTGCAACAGATTTGCCTTATTGTAAAAACAAATATCACTGCATAATAAAAAAATAGGGGAGATAAGGGTTTGTCTAAAAAATGTCCCACTCTGGCATAAAAAAAAATAAAAAAATCCCCTCTCAAAAGAGGCATCTAAGGGGGGAATTCCCCCCATTTTCCTATATGAAATTCAGGCCCTGAATTAATGCCTGTTAAAACTGGAGCATTTCTATAAATATTTCTATATAAGAAGGCTTCAAATAGATCGGTATCGTGATCGGTATCGGCATATACTGCTTCCTGTGATCAATTTTACATTAAAACTATTATATATATATATATATATATATATATATATATGTGTGTAAATATATATAATAGTTTTAATGTAAATATATAATAGTTTTAATGTAAAATGATTCAACCCCCATTGCAAATCAGTTTTATTGACAAAATGTACAGACTTTCAGCTGTTTGCAATGAACAAATCAAACAAAAGTAATTGAAATAGCTCAACACAACAAATATTTCAAGTTGTTTCGCCAAATTCAACTGAATGCAACTTTTAATGAATGCAACTTCTCAAAATAATTCAACCCTTTCATGGCAAGCATCTGTAGTACTTAGTAGAACACCCTTTTGCTGTTATGACCTGCTGCAAACAAGATGTATAACCAGACACCAGCTTCTGGCAGCGTTTCTGAGGAATCTTAGCCCACTCCTCATGAGCACTACTTCTTGCCTTTCTAGTTTGTCAAGTCACCCTTATTTTATAGCGCTTTTTACAATACAGATTGTTTCAAAGCAGCTTTACAGAGATAACAGGAAAATAATGCAACAAAGTTTGTTTCTGCTTTACATCCAACTCAAGTAAGTTCAGTGATGGTTCATTTTTGTTGTAAAAAGTTATTAATTTAGTTCATTTATATAGCCGCTCTGGAGAAAACAGTGATGTCATCATCCACCTCAGTTCAGTTTTCATATAATGGTGTCAATGCAGGCAGATCAATAATATTGTTGAATATTAGTATTAATATTATTATTATTATAAGTGCTGTCTGTAAAAATGACAGCTAGTGGTAGAAATAGGTACTGCAGTACAAATTCAAAATATCAGAGATCGTTGTTTCCCCCTCCCCCTCCCCCTCCTCCTCACACTTGGGTCGCCAGATTGAGCACAAGCAACAAGAACAAGCGCAATTGACAACGAAAGCCGAGGAGACTTACATAGACTTTACTTATCATGTAAATTGATGAGTTGAATTATCCGCATTTTAATATGCTCTCATTCATAGAGATTTTTAGATGGATATCGAGGCTTTTTAGGTTGTGTGGAATCTGCAATATCTGACCCAGTTTTTTTGCTCGTTTCCAAGGCTGCAATACGCTGTGTTTCCTGCCACCTGGCATTCCGGGATGTCGAAATACTATTGGGTGAACTGGCAGTGGGTGAGATCACACAGACCAAAACAAAAACCGACTGACAACTGGTAAAGTAAAATAACTGGCTGTAGAAGTGTTTTGTAGCAGTATTACCGCTCAGAAGTCAGATTGGATTGGAACATTCAGAATATTTATCCAGTTCCATCTGGTTGAAGATTGGAGTTATAATGCCGGTATGGAGACGGTTTTGTTGAGAATCAGTGCCACTGGCTGTCGTGTGGATGAGGCCTTCACAGGGGAGAGTCTAGTTGACACAATCTCTGCTGACACTTCAGGGATGCGTTGTGGTTGTGTCTAGGCGCAGGTCCACCATCTGATCTGGATCCGGCCCGGATCTGGCTGACTACAGTAAACCTCGGAATAAACAGAAAGACTAACATTAGTGTAGATGCCATTCTTCTTATGATGTAACGAGTACATTGGGTATTATAGGAAGTGTTCCCGGTTCCAGCTGACCTAGTTTATGCAACCTAACAATCATTTAACTGATTTGAATAATATAAATTTATAATGTTCTATGTGTATGCCAGGTTAAAGACGTGTGTTTTTGACTAGATTTAAACTGACAGAGTGTGTCTGTGTAGCAGACGGGACCTACGTCCGCTTAGTAGGGGTAAATCACTCTTCCCTGAATGGCTGGAAGTCAGAGGATCTAAGTCCCTAACCCCCAGGCCTATTAATCTCGTGTCTACTCTGCCCGCTCAGTAAAGCACAATAGCTTAGGCTTTAGGATTTGGACCTGTCACGGTGGAGACCTAAAGTGCAGAATATCAGTAGCCTAACTGTCAGTGTGTGTGACTTAACTTGTATTCCCCCTACCTACTATACTTTACAGACAGAGAATGAGACGCCCCTACTTCAGGGAAGATGGAAAAACTTCACAGTAAAAGCAATAGTGTAAAAGTTGAGAAATGAGTGGTTATTTATTATACTAAATACCAGTATTCTAATACTGAGTAAAAAAAAAAAAAAAAAAAAAAAAAAAAATATATATATATGTTTATAAATCAAATGTAAAACGTATAGGAAAGGAATGGTTTCTCTATCAACCTGTAACCATCATAAAATGTTCAAACCCTTGTATTGAGTGGCTCAATAACACTTTGAAAGTTTTACTTAACAACATCAGCATATATCTGAATACACTGCAGATAAACCTCATATGCAAATAACAGCAGTATATAGCCTACTTGTGAATGTAATTCACACAACAGTAACCTTCAGGTCAATTGTAACCTCAGAAACAGTTTTGCACAATACACTTAACAACACTCCATGACCAACCTCAGTTCAACGTTCCTTTTGGTTCGGATTGTCCACGTTACGTATGTGCCGACCGTACACCAATTAATAGAACATGTCCATCACGAGGGCGTTGCTATCCCGTGACAATGGTGGAGTCATGTGTGGCAGGGTAGCCTATTACTCCTCGACCGCACTGTGTATCAATGGCGTGAGAGAGATAGAGGGAGAGGGAGAGAGCAGGTGAGATGAGCCACAGGCACTTCCCGGGCTATAGCTGTGAAGTGAACTGGCTGGTTGTCTTCCTTCCCTTGCGTGACAAGCTTCCAACGTTGGCGACGAGCTAGTATAGCTAAATAATCAACACTTTGCACTACATAGCGAGAACGTTTGCCTCGCACTATGCAAACTATACTTGTTGATGATATGACGACGGATGAATCTTCAGTAATGATGGCGTGGAGTCTTCCGCTCTTACACACGCCACTCAAACCGTAACTGTTCCGTAGCTCAGACCAAAACATGTAGCACACGCAATAACTAAGAGCTAAACTGTTATTTACTGAATCATCATACCGAAATCTCCGTCAGCATGGGACCTCTTCGGACGCCGCCGTCCTCTCTGTTGTTCTTTACAAAACTTTTTTTAGTCCCGCCCCCTCCTCTCCTCTCATTCACCAGTGTACCAGCATGCAAGTCATTGATTGGCCGAGTCTATGTCCAAGTTCCTGTGTGCGACTGGTTGAAAATATTCTGGGGGATTTCTTCATGTTATCGTAGGAGCTACATATCAAGAAATATGTGCACACTCTGGGTGTACACCTACATCTGCTACTCAAACAATGCTAGGAAGACTATTCCAAAGTTTAGGAAATAAGGAAAAGGATCTACCGCCTGCAGTTGATTTTATATTCTAAGTAATATCAACCAGAATTTTGAGATTGCAATAGACGTGAAGGACTATAATGCGTTAATAGCTCGCTCAAGTACTGGGGAGCTAAACCATTTAGTGCTTTGTAAGTATTAAGCAAGATAAAAAAAAAATTATACAATGTTTAATAGGGAGTCAATGCAGTGTTGACAGAACCGGGCTAATATGGTCATACTTCCTGGTTCTAGTAGGAACTCTAGCTGCTGCGTTCTGGACCAGTTGGAGTTTGTTTATTAAGTGTGCAGGGCAACCACCCAGTAGAGCATTACAATAATCTAGCCTTGAGGTCATGAACTCATGAACTAACTGTTCCGCATTTTTCATTGAAAGCATATGCCGTTCAGTAATATTCTTGGGTTTGCATGCTGCAACCGCCGTCTTCAAATCCCACCAGACATTTTCTATGGGGTTCAAATCAGGTGACTGTGATGGCCAGCATTGGCCACTGTCTTCCAGAATCTTCCGGGACTTCTTCTGCAACCAAGCCTTGGTGGTTCCTCACTGACGGCACAATGTTTTCTCCTAGGATTTCCTGATATACAAAAATGAATCCATCTTGCCTTCCACACGCTTCAGGTTTCCAGTGCCAGAGGATGCAAAGCAGCGCTAGAGCATCACCGAGCCTCCACCATGCTTGACTGTAAGGCAGTGTTTTTTCAGCATATGCTTCATTATTCTTGCTCCAGACACACTGCTGATCCATAGGGCCGAAAAGGTCCAGTTTTGTTTCATTGCTCCACAGAACAGAATCCCAAAACTTCTGTGGCTTATTTATACTATTTTGAGCAAAATGAAGCTGACTTTGCTTTTGGGTCAGTAGTGGTGTGTAGTCTTGGAGTTCTGTCATGGAAACCATCTGCGTTTAGTATGTACCGTACTGTGCAAGCTGAAACCTCAGTGCCTGTTGCCACCAAGTCTTGCAGCAGGTCTTTTGCAGTCACTCAATGGTTTTTCTGAAACCGCCTTCTCAGAATCTGGTTACAGCCGTTGATAGCTTCCTTTTTCTGCCCCGCCCAGGTAGTGTAACCACTGTTCCTTTAACTTTGAACTTGCAAACTATGATTCCAATGGTGTCTCTAGGAACATTTAGTGCCTTCACTATCTTTTTGTATCCTGTTCATTGTTTGTGAACTTAACTTTTTGGACCATTCTTTTTACTTCATGTGTATTTCATGTGTTCTACAACTGTTTTGCAGATTTGTGCAGTTGTGAGGGATTCTATTCAGGGGGTTAAATAATATTGAGACTGCAGAATAGGGGTGTGCCATATCATACCGTCCACGATAACACCGGTACACATTTTTACATGATAAAAAAAAGTGTCATATCGAAATATCAATGATATAGCGACGCGATAACGTATGGCACATTTACGTTCCCTAGCGCGCACAACAACAACACCTGTCTGAGAGTAAGAGCAGCATGTCAGTCTCCGATGACGATTTAGTACCTAAAAAGTGAGCTACTTCTATAGTATGGAAGTGGTTTGGTTAAGAGGTCAGACCTCCAACAAAGCACAATATTTAGCAAAATATGCAAGAAAACTGTTATCGCTAAAGGTGGAAACACAACAAACTTGTTTCACCAATTGAAGAAAAAACACATCGTCGAGTACAACTTGGCTATGAAGGTACGTGAGGAAGAGATACAAGCACTGGGCTCGAATTTCGGCGCGAGATTGCGGGTATTGCACATAATTTTAACAATTCCCGCAGGTCTCCCACTTATAATGTGGGAAATTCCCCCGCAAAGAGTAGCCTAAATGAATCCACACAGATTATAAAATCAAATCAATAATTTAAAACTTTTTAACTCTTTATTTGTATCTTTATTATTTTGTATACATTTTTGCTACTTTTTTCAATTTAATTCAAAGATTGAAATCAAGCTTCCTGGTGTTGTGTAAACTAGCTTCCTGGTGTTGTGTAAAAAAGCAGCACTCAGTAGCTTCGGGACTTCTTCGCTGTATTCTCGCTTTTTGCTCGCAGGTTTCTCTCTAGAGCTCCCCCCACAGCTTCGGAATAGATATTTGACAACACTGTTGTAAAAACTCGTTGTTGATTCTCAGACACCAGAGGCTCTATATCAACGACATCAAAGCAGATGGGACGTTCTTTAAAACGTCTTCTTCATTTGGGTTCGGACAGCGTGAGGGAGCGCAATAATGACAGCATTTTAGCAGATTTCTTTTGGCCGTAAAGCAATTGTTTACATCGCGAGACCTGATATCACGCGAGACTTCCTGACCGCCGGCTCAAAGTTGCAAGTGCGTATTTTCCGCTCACGGGCACCAGGGGGGTGCGAAACGACCACCATTCAACCCGAAATAAGTAATATAACCATTCCAATGACTCTGAAGCTGTTCAGTTAAGGTAAAAAAAAGTTACTTAGTTCACCTTTAACAACAAAATTACCCCATTGTAAAAACGCAATGAGTGAGCAAACATTTAGGTGAGATAAATGTAATGAAAAAAAATGAAAAATTTTTTTTTCCTATATCGTCATAAATATCATTATCGCAAATATTCTTGAAATATCATGATATAATTCTGAGGCTATATCACCCATCCCTACAGCTGAAGTCATTAAAAGTAGCATTTTCAGTTGAATTTGGAGAAACCACTTGAAACAATTGTTGTGTTGAGCTATTTAAATTACTTTTGTATGATTTGTTCATTCCAAACAGCTGAAAGTCTATAAATTTTGCCAATAATGGCCGTTGACTCTCTTTGCATTGATCTCCTCAGATCATTACTGTATGAATAGTGCGCGTTGTCAGGCTGTCAATTAGTGGATAATAAGACTACAAAATGAGACTGATAGTGACTGACATCTCTCTTTCTTCATTCAGATTACATAAACTGAGAATATTTGTTTTCGTTTTGAATTGGATATTTTAAATGTAGACTCTAATATGTTTTTAGATATATTGATCATGTCTGTGTGACAAGTATTCACTGAGTTTTGTTTCATTTTTGTGACGTCGTCCAGAAAAAAGTTCACGGAAACAGAGATGGCAGAAAGCACACCCTGTTTGTTTTCTTTATTTTACGAAAGCACAATGTTTTGTAAGTAGACCCTTTACTGTTTTGAATGATATATTGCTTTTATACAGTATGTATGACCATAAGTCGATTTCGCTGCTATGTGAAAAAAATCCACCAAACCACACTGGTGCGCAGGGCCGTGCAGAGACCTCTGGAGGGGCAGGTGCTCAAAGTATAAAAGGGGGCACATGGAACAAGGCTTTAAATAGGGCTGTGCTCAAAATATCAATACAGCAATATATCAATATGGATGATTCTGTATCGATACGGCAGCAAATGCATTGATGCAGTTTTGAAAAAGAAACAGAACAGAAAAGACTAATTTTAAGTTTAAGAGTAAAAAAAATAAATATTATGTGCACCTATTAATAACTCTGGGATTAGAAACTGAAGTATCTTAAGTTGTCCCAACCTGATGGATTTTTTCTTCTCTGTTAAACAGAATAATAAAGAACAGCTTTAATAGTAAACTGTGTAGGACAAAACCAACGTGGCCCATGTTTCGTTCAGTACAGTACAGTTTTATTTAATGCCATGTCAGCATCTGTGGCTATTTTCATGGCATAAACTGATTTACAAAAATACAAGAGTTACATTTATAAAATGAAAATAAAAACAAAGCAAACAGAAAAAATTCAGCAATTAATACTTTACAAGATTTTTAACATTAATGTGGTACCTGTTCTGGTAAATTCTTACTAAAGTCCTTAAGTGAGTTTGCTGCCTTTGCTGTTGTTGTTGTTACTGCTGCTGATGATGATGATGATGATGATGATACTGCTGGAGCTGATCTGAGACTGTAGACATTAAAACAAACATATAGGAGATATATTAGCTGATTAAAATTTTTTATGTGACCATGACAAGAT
The DNA here is from genome assembly GCF_965113295.1 of Leuciscus leuciscus. Classification (NCBI taxonomy): domain Eukaryota; kingdom Metazoa; phylum Chordata; class Actinopteri; order Cypriniformes; family Leuciscidae; genus Leuciscus; species Leuciscus leuciscus. The sequence continues at coordinate 25,536,563 of NC_138727.1, read as the reverse complement.
GTAAAGATTGCTGACAGTGTTTGGAACTGGCTCACTAGCTCACTGACCTGCTGTAAAGCTGCAGATTCTGCCCAGGCTGCTAGGGGAGATGTTCACAGAGGCTGCTGCAGGGCAATTCCACGCAAAACTGTCACATCCATAACGCCAACTAAATACCATGGCATTGTGTTGGCGTTATGGATGTGACAGTTTTGCGTGGAATTGCCCTGCACACAAAACATAAGATACTGGTAAGCCTTACCAGTGTTGTGATAATAATTTAAGGCACTCTACGTTTTTTTTTTTTATTAATACTGTAGAAATAATAACAATAGTTTAAAGTATAAATAATAGTTTTTAGTCAAATAACATAAAAAGACCAGACCCTCTGAAACTTGTCTCTCTCAAACAGAAAGCTAACGTTACTTCTACAGCCTACACACAGCAATATAAACAACATCTCTGTCTGCATGCTCCCTTCACGTCGTTCTTGTAAAATAATAATAATAAGTAAACAAACATCAAAAGCACTTCGCTGAGAATGAAACACCACTTACCAGCAGCCGCAGAGTTGAAGATATCCTCTGGTAGTGCGCGTAGCCGCGCGAAATAAAAAAATGCGCGTGCAGCGTGAGGAATCGTCCCGGATGAGTTCGTAAGGTGAAAGGTCATCATGTGGGTCATTTTATTTACGGCTAAATTATTATTCATTAATTTTACTAATAGTTAGATTGGGCAGGCATCCACAAAAGGGCCTTTAATAAAAAAAAGGAGAGGAAATTTTGCCTTGACAAAAGGGCACTTTGGGCACAAAGGGGCAAAAGGGCAGGTGCTGGAGCACCCAACGCCCCCCCCCCCCCCCTTGCACGTGCCTGCTGGTGCGTTCGTCGGCCCCAGAGATTTAAGTATGGTCTTCAGTGCCCATAATTGCAATGCATATGTTTTTTTTTTTAAACCTTAAAATTGCATATGTTTCTCTACTACTTATACAGGGACTCCTGTTCACAGTGGCTCCTCCTCTCCTTTACCCTTGACACCTAGCAAGGATTACACTGGAGGGCTTTTCTCAGGGCTGGAAACCCAGAGGAACTACGAACTAAATGAGGTGAGTCCTTAACCCAGGTGCAAGAACCCTCAAGTCTTGTTTACTGTCAATAGTAAAAATACCCTATTAGACTTCAAATCTGATTTAAAATCTGAATCTGACAAACACATACTGCACTTGTATATTTAAAAAAAAAATATATGGCAAATGGAATGAATGTGTTTATAACAAATTATAGGAAAATAACCCTATTTAAATATTCATGATCAAACTGTGTACATATGGTGTCATTGGTCACTCGAAACTTACAGAAATATTTATAGATTTTTTTTACTTTCTGTAAAAACAGTTTTTACTGACTGTGTCCTGCTTTTAATGGTTTTATGTTTTTTTTTTTTTTTTTACATGTTTAACCTGGGAAAAGTTTATAATGTCCATTAAATACTAATCTGACATATATATTTGAAGTTATAAGTTAAATAAGAAGTTATTATTGCAATGTAAGTTTAATTGTATATAAGAGATGATATTAGAGATTGATTTTTAATACCCAATTCTGATACTGAATACTTGTTTATGTCCATGTTTTGTATAAGTTGTAAATGAATATGTTTTGAAACTAAGCATTTAAGTATAATTTTACTGAGATGTACCTGTATTATTGGCAGATATGGAGTGACAACTGTTATTTATGTGCATTTATGTTGTGCATATTTTATGTAGTATATATGTGCATATTAAGTAGTCTGCTATACTGTTACAAAGATCTCATTGATTTACATAACAAGCTAATATTAGTTCATTTTACTTTGTAACCATATAACCATCTGAAACTACACCAATTGCATATTTATCAAATGACAAATAATAGATAGATTGATAGATCGCTGAAATAATACATTAATTTCCACAGAGCTAGTATATAGATCACTATTAATAATAAAAATATAGTAAATGTTAATACAATTTTGAGACTTTTAAATTAGTGGATGGTTACATACAGTGGCCATTCTGTTGGAAATGTATGTTTGAAGAACATCCCTGAGCATCCCTGGTGCAGGTGCAGGGTATTGAAGAGCACAGGCGAGAAAGAGAGAATTAAACTGTTATTTCTAATTTGCACTCATCCAAGGCTCTTTTATTCCTTCAAAGGTGCACTATGCACAAAATTACAGTTACTGTTTGTAATCACAACATTCAAACATGGCCCCTCCTCATGGGTGGAACACCGCCAGAAGAACATGTGCTCTCCCTGATAGTTACACGTGCAGCTCAACTGACTCAAGAGAATGCCAGTGGGAAGATGAGTGATGAGCTATGTTGAAAATATTTTTTCAAATACTGTGTTTATCATGCATAAATAGCATTTTTTATTTAATTTTTCTGTAACAGACAGCAGTCAACAAAGCAATTACAACATTAGTTAATGGTTTTTGTGTCGAAACAGGACACCTTTTTTGTCGACACAGACGAAAAATGCTCACCCTTAGCGCTGCATGCCGTTTTTGGTTGGAGTGACACACTCACTGGCCAAAAATACAAAGCAAAAAGCAACTGTAAAAATCTAGAACCCATCCCACCCCTGGTAGACTTCAAGAAAATAAAAATAAATTACAAACATAGAATGTAGACACAGAAAAATAATAGTAATAATAAATCAATAAAAGAATTACATAGATGTTTAAAAAATGTACACAATATCAAAAGCATTATGCCATAAATTCACAGTCTTAACATTAGATCCATGCATACGAGAAGTTGAGAGTTCCATCGATATAATGTCCAACAAAGACACTGTCCATGTTTAGGGTGCATCAAAAATGAATTTTGATATGGGTGAGTGCTAAAAGTGTTCCAATATATGTAGAAACAACACATGCAAAATATTTTTCCAGTACATGATGATTTAGGGGTGCCACCGCACATCTGTTTTTGTTGGATAAAGTGGTTAACAGTGCTCAATGGTCGCCATGGAGATCTGAGGTAAACAATACTACAGCTCAAGAAAACTGAGGTGATCTTTCTGTTTGAGGTGATCTTTCTGTGTTGGGTATGTATTATTACATATTACTATCATATCTGTAGTTGTGTCTTTGTATACTTATCATAAGTCATTTAAAGGTCCCATGACATGAAATTTTCACTTTCTGAGGTTTTTTAACATTAATATGAGTTCCCCTAGCCTGTATATGGTCCCCAAGTTTCTAAAAATTTCAATCGGTGTAAATCGAGCTTTTGCTATCTTTCTCTGCCTTTGAGAAAATGGAGGCTCATACGCGCTGATCTTGAATCTCCTCCTTATGACGTCATAAGGAGGAAATGTTACCTCCCCTGTCTCTGCTTTGCCCACCCAGAGAATATTTTCCGCCCTTGAGAAAATGCGCTAGGAAGTAGGAACGCGCGCGCGCGATTTTAGTTTGTCCACGAGAGATATCATGGCTTTTGAGCGAGCGAAGCATAACAATTGCTCAATAATTGGATGTACAAATGAACACCGAAGGGTCAATACAGAGCTGGGCTTGCTGAACGTCTGAAACTAAAGTCTGGATCACTCTCTTTGGCTCAGCTACACACCTCGGACAAGTAAGTCAACTAATGATATATAAGTGTGTTGCTTTACTGTTTATGGTTACCTAGATTTTACACGTAGAATGTGGCTGTAACATTAGCTATGCAGCTATGCAGTTTATGTGTGTGAATACACACACTGTAACGCGAGTGTTGTACACGTCTTTGTTATTTGGACAACCGTTTTCCTGTTGGTTATATGGCGCGCGCGATATCCGCATTTCAAGATCGCAGAGCTTGATGTAATTGTAATAAGATAAATACAGACGTTACAGATCTCTCATGAAAAGGCAACAGTAGGTTAGCGTTAGCTACATGATAATAACTGTAAACCATCCGAATAAAGTACCGTATCCAGACATAATATTTTAAACTAACCATTCGGAAACGTCCTGCTGGAGCCGCTGAGTTGCAACTTCTTCATCCGTTGCTTCTCCATCTGGATCAGATTCTGGGTCAAACTGAAATGCTTGAAAGACTGCGTGTCTTTGTGCCATTGCTATATCCAACGTAAACATGCACGCCACGTTACCGTTGCGCAAGATGGTCAAGGCCACACCCACCCTCCACCTTGCGCCGCCTTTCTCCTCCTCATTAGTATTTAAAGCTACAGACACCGAAACGGCCTGTCTGAAGGAAGCTCATTCTGGGACTGGCTTGTAGTGGCTATAATTCTGCACCGAGGCTGAATTTTTGGAAAGAGATTTCAGATACAGTACTAGGGACCACTAAGGCCTATATTAAAGCCTACAAAAAGTAGCATGTCATGGGACCTTTAAGTCATATTTATAGGTATTTGGTGCTCATTACATCTAGCTAATGTTAGCTAGCAACAGATTGCTAACTACAGTTAACTATCTATGTTATTAGATAGCTCCCTAAGCTATTAAGCTTAACATCAACAGTATTCTAGAGTGGACAATGTCATATTCAGAGTATAGATGTCTCATGTTTATTGAGAGTAGCATTGTAGTTGTTACAGTAAATTAACATTTTAAATACAAGTATATTTGCAAGCACAGCTAGCTACTCTGGTAGTGATGTAACGGTAAGTTATGATGAAGTTAGACTATGTACAGCTAAAATTTTAGGCTTATGCAAGAATGGTTTATCATAATTGAGTGATATTAAGTATGGTAAGATATGATTTTAAACACTGCACAACACAACCCACCCCAGGATCCAGCTCTTCTAAGATGCTGCCCTCACCAACTGGCCCCTGCCAGACTAGAAGTCGCAGCCTGGTCTTTGGTCTGGGCCCCAGCATCACCAGTGAGGATGGCATCATCACTGGCGCCAAACTGCCAACTGGTCGTCAGATCTTACGCTGCATGCTTGGCAAGAAACCTGGTGCAAATGGAGCGTTGTCGCAGTTCGAGGCAGCCAAGGTTGTCCTGGAGCAGGTGCGGCCATTTTACAAGAAAGCCAACATCCAATGGTGAGCAACAAGCGTGCGTGCCACAAGATGGTAGACTTGAGCCGCGTTTCCACCGAAATTACCCGGAACAATTTGTCCCAGGAACTTTTTTCCCAGGAACTTTTTTTGCCCCAGACCGGTTGCTTTATGCGTTTACACCGCGGTCTAAAGTTCCGGGAAGGTAAACTGCGCGCAACTGCTCCTCCCAGTCTGCGATGGACAGTAATCAGTTTTGAGCGCCACATTTATAATAAGCATAGAGGAGATTCAAACTGTGCTGCAGTTATGTATTGGTTTACTAACGAGGTAAATTAACAAAACAAAATAGACGAGCACTGATACTAAAGCGTGTTCAGAAAGCTTGTATGCGTATAAAATTAGATAACGTATGTTATCAGTTATTGTGAGATGCCTGGGACGAACGCGCAAAAATTTCCTCTTTCGCAAATACGCTTAAAAAAAGCCTGAACCCCATCTATCAATCAAAAATAGTGACAGTCTTGTAAATAGTTGTTTACCTCAAAGCGCTATTTCAATCCTGTTATAGTAAATTTGTAACATGGTTTGGAGTGCCTTGCAATAGATGACAATGTGTAAACATAATGACTTAATAATAAAAGCTGTGGCAGAAAAGAGACGAGCACTGATAAAGTATGTTCAGTAGCTCGTAATGCTAACGTTAGATATAAAATTTGTATGTTATCAGCTATTGCGGACATTGACCGTGAGATGGCTGGGACGAACGCGCAGAAAGTTTCCTCTTCCACAAATACCCTTAATAAAGCCTGAAACTCGTCGCCAGTACACCAGTTTTTTTTATTAAATTCCATATTTGCAGACAGACAACTCTTACTGCATGAAGCCACGACACGAACCGCAATCGATTTTTTAAAAAGGGAGGTTAAAAATAAATAAAATGCTGCGTGGAGTCATCCAACCAAAATGCGGCGTGAACACAACCAATCAGCTTGTGCAGCGCACAAGTCCCACCCCTGAAAGTTCCTGAACTTTGAAAAAGTACTACCTCATGAGCAGGGACTATCGGAGGGGGAAATATTTACCCGGAACTTCATTTAGACCCTGGTTCCTGCGGTGTAAACACATCGAGTACCAGCCCAAAGTTCCTAGTTCCTGGGGAAAGTTCCTGCGGTGGAAACGCGGCTTTAGTCAATGCTAACAACAAGCTGCGGAAAATCTCCCAGGCCAAGCACTCCAGTGAGACTACAGCGAAACAATTGGAGAAAATGGAGTGCAGACTTGATGCCACATTTCTGCTGTGGCCTCCAAATGTTGAAAAGCTGATTGATAACCCAGAAGACCTAGCTTTCTTGGCTAGCATGAAGACTGACAGAGTGGCCACATTTGGTGTATTGGACAAAAAACTGCAGCTCAAGGTGAAGCGGCGAGAGGAGCGTCAAACTGCCGCAGCAGCCAGGCAGTCCCACTGTGAAAAGGAGCTGGAGGAGATGACGGCAATGTCCAGCTTGGAGTTGGAGAGTGATGAGGAGTCAGAGGAGGATACTAACACAGTCTATCCACCATCTGAGGGCAAACCATCCCACAAGCATAAGAAGACTGGAACAAACGTCTTCATTCCACATGACATCCTTAGCCGACCAAGTGTCGTGTCACTGGCTACAAGGTTGAAGATGTCACCAATGCATCAGGCTGCCTTCACGCGTGGCCTTGTTGCAGAGTCAGGCGGTGAATGTACATATCTCTCTGCATCTTACGCAACAGCTGACCGAGCAAGACGCCAAGTGCTGGAGACAATCAGGGAGGAACAGCACAAGCAGTGGACACCACCTCCATTGTGCACCCTACACTGGGACAGCAAGTTAACACCGATGCTCAGCAATGTGCGCCAGTTGGAGGAGCGTCTTACAGTGGTGGTTGGAGATGCAGAGCGGCTGAAACTGCTTGGTGTCCCGACGTATAAGAAGCAGACCAATGAGGCATGTGGAGTGATCATTGCCCGGTTGACATGCAAGTTGCTGCAGGACTGGTGCTGCGCTGACCAGGTTGTCAACATGGCATTTGACACCACTGCGTCAAACACAGGCCATCTCACAGCAGCCTGCATTGCCATACAGCTCTCACTGGGCTGACCACTGCTTTGGTCTGGGTGCCGGCACCACATTGGTGAGGTCCTCCTGAACCAGGTTTTCACAGACCTGAAGGTGGAGTCATCACGCTCGCCAGAGGTTACCTTGTTCACAGGTCTGAGAGAGAAATGGAACCTGTTACCACAAGAATCCAGCAGCCAATGGTCCTGCTACATTCCTGGCAACACCGAGCAACCACTCCTGGGCAATTTACGTGCTGAACTTGTCAGGTGCGCAAAAGAAGTCACTGACCACAAGCGAGGTGACTACCATGAGTTTGTGCAGCTGTGTCTTGTGTTTCTGGATGCAGATGGTGAAGAGCAGACTGCAGTGACCTTCCAACGACCGGGAGCGCTCCACAAGGCACGATGGATGGCCAAGCTGCTCTATACTCTCAATGGCTTTGATGGAGCATCACATCGTGTTGCTTCCCCAGGGCACAATCACCACACGGCAGCAGGTGCCAAAGATTCGGGCATTTGCCTTTTTCATTACCCATATCTATGCAAAGTGGTGGTTGACCTGCGAGAAAGCTGTAGATGCTGCCTGGAATGACCTGACACTCTACCACCACCCAGCAGGCATACAAGGCTGTAGATGAGGGCATTGCAACATCAGCGATCAAGGCGCTGGAGAAGCATCGCTGGTACCTGACAGGTGAGATGCTACTCCTGGCTCTCTTCAGCAGCAAGGTGCCCAATGATGACAAGCGTGCATTTGCCAGAGCGATCTTGGAGCACAAGCCCGCTGATCTCCCCATGCACATCCCTGAGCAGCGCTTTGGCACTGGCTTTGGCAAGCCAAAGTTCCCCACCCTCTTGCCAACCACCAGCTTGGCTGACCTCGCCAATAAGAATTGCTGGTTTGGGATGCACCAGCTGCACATTGATCCAGAATTGATGTCTCTCGATGTGAAGGAATGGGCGACCAATGCTGCGTTAAAAAAAAGTGAGGTCAATATACGTGCACTGAACGTGGTCAATGACTGTGCCGAGCGTGGCGTCAAGCTCACATCCGACTTCGTCGCAGTGGCATGGAAGAAGCAGAACCTGCAGAATGTGCTGCAGGCAGTTGAACATGACCGCAACCAACAGCCAAACCTTCGCCGCTGCAAACGCAAGCTAATCCCTGAATAGGACGGTTACTCTTGGGTGGCGGGTGGGGAGAGATATCTGGGGGGAAACGCACTGGCTAGGTTTAGAGTTCAGGTTCCATTTCCTCTCTCTTTCTCCCTGGTGATGTTGCTCAGTGGAGCAGACTCTGGCACAGACTGAGCAATTAAGTTTGAAGTTTAGTTAGTGTCAGCTCTTACCATTAGGCCCTGTTAGTTGCCAGTGAGTTAGCCACTGATTCTCAGGGAACCAGGGTTACATACGTAACCTGAGACATTCCCTTTCAAGGGAACTCGAGCTGCGTCGAGACGCGGTGGGAACCCTATACCCACTAAGCCATATGACAAATGCCTGTTCTGTATGAAGACCATGCGCACACTAGGAAACAAGCACCCTAGGCCCTGGAGTGGAGCCTAGGTCCAAGTCATAAATCTAACAAATGTAAGCGGTGAGGACCAGCCTGCCGCATTACAGATGGCATAGAGTGAAACTCCTGATAATAAAGCCTTAGAGGCAGCCATACTCCTGGTAGAATGGGCCGGGACAGCTAAAGGTGAAGGCTGTCCGGCCGCTTCATAAGCAAGTGAGATAGCCTCAACTACTCACTTGCTCATTATCTGTTTAGATGCAGGGCAACCTATCTTAGGTAACCTGAAGCAGACAAATAACTGCTCTTATATATATACCACAGGGCAGCTCTGTGGACATAAGCATCCAAGAGCCCGGACAGGGCAAAACAGATTAAGTTCTTCCTGATCTGGCTTGTATTAAGGTGGAGGACAGAAGGCCTGCAGCACAAATGACCCACAAATTTAGTAGGAATACAACCCGGCAAGGGGTGAGGAAAGACTATCACCATACCAGGTGCAAATCCAAGTACGTGCAGGCCTCAGCCTCAAGTACCACGGAGAAGATGAAATAAGGATCTCTCCTCAGAGATAACCCAGCAAAGAAACATTCATTGCAGAAATCAAGTACTGTACCATAGGGCAGATAGCAAGATTCGGAAGGCATTCTCCGCACCAGGCAGAGAACAGTTTCCATTTCAATGCATATTCAGTCTTCTCGTGGAGGGAACTCTAGACTGGAGTATGGTCTCCACGACCTCAGTCGAGAGACCTGAATCTATGAGCTGGGCCCCCTCAGAGACCGAGCCCACAGTATCCATAACTCTAGATGAGAGTAACTCCCGGGAGCAAAGATATCGGGAAATGCGTACAGGTGTAGCCTCAACCACACCTAATACGTTGCATCCAGTTCAAGCAGAGCTGGATGCATCAGGGAGAACCAAATGGGCAATGCGTTGTATAAACGATGCGAAAGGTAGACTTGAGTTTTGACCGAAGTTCTCCTAAAGGAGCTCCACCACCTTGGGGTGAAGTCCCCATTCCCCAGGCCTCAGCCCCTGCCTCAACAGGATATCTGCTCTGATATACGAGACCATCAGTGTGTTGTCCGGAAGGACAAGCACATGGTGACCTCTCAGGTCTGGCAGGAAGTATTTGAGAGCTCGAAATACCGCCATCATTTCTAGACAATTTATGTGCCAAGAACGTTGATGGTCCTGCAAAAGACCTTTCGCCGAGCGGCCACTCATGACCGCCCCCCATCCCGTGAGGGAAGCATCCGTCGAAAGCGTTACGCGTCGACAAGAAGCCCCCAGCACTGGGCCCTGGGCGAGGAACCAAGGTTTCTTCCACATGACCAAGGCACGAAGGCATCGCCGCGTGACCTTGATCGTGCGAAATGGATTTCCCCTCGGAGAAAACCCCTTGATCCTGAGCCACCACTGCAAAGGTCTCATGTACAAAAGGCCAAAAGTGATTACGTTGGACGCAGCTGCCATGAGCCCCAACAGTCTCTGAAACTGTTTCACAGTGAGTGACTGGCCTAGTTTTACCCCCTTTACGGCTGTGAGAATCGCAGAAATACGTGCAGGAGACAGACGTGCTTGCATTATTGTTGAATCCCATAAAACACCCAGAAAAGTGGTCCTCTGAGCTGGGAGGAGCACACTCTTCTTGGCGTTGAGCCACAACCCCAACCTCTTTATGTGAGACAGAACGACATCTCGATGCCGAACTGCCAACTGCTCGGACTGAGCTAAAATCAACCAATCGTCGATAAAGTATAATACGTGAATGCCCTGGAGTCTCAGAGGAGCCAGAGCTGCATCCACGCATTTTGTAAAGATGCAGGGTGATAAACCTAGGCCGAAGGGAAGAACCCAATACTGGTATGCTTCGCCCCCGAAAGCAAACCTCAGGAACCTCCTGTGATGAGGATGGATAGATAAGTAAGCGTCCTTCAAGTCTATTGTGACAAACCAGTCCTCGGACTGAATCTGTGACACAATCATTTTAGCGTAAGCATACTTTGAACTTGAGATTCTGAAACCTGCTGTTTAATTGACGCAGGTCTAGAATAGGACGCAACCCCTCATCCTCTTTCGGAACAATGAAGTAACGGCTGTAAAACCCTGACTGTCTGCTGGGAGGAGAAACCCCTTCTATAGCTCCTTTTGCAGAAGTGTCAGTACTTCCTGCTCCATAACCAGAGCCTGCTCGGGGTCCACCACTGTGGGGAGGACCTTTAGAAATCTGGGCGGACGAGAACCGAACTGAATTCTGAAACCCTTTTCTGTAGTGTGCAGGACCCACTGAGAAATATGTGGCAGTAGTTTCCACGCTGCCAGAAATTCTACTAGGGGAACCAGTCTCTCGAGACTGGCCTCTGGATTTGGTTGAACAGTCACTTTGGTGCCCTGAAGCGGCGAACCGGCAAGGAACAACCGAACTGACCATTCTACGCCCCTCCTCGGAGGATCGTATGGGGACGCTGACACTGCGGTGCCCTGAACGGAGAACCGGCAGGGAACAACCGAACTGGCAGCGCTGCGACCCTCCTCAGAGAGTCACACCCCAGAGGGTGCCGAGGAGAAACGATTTCTCAAAACCGTCCCTGCCCCGGAGGAACCTTCAGAAGCCTGATAGCCTCAGCGTCAGGACTTCTTGTCTAAGTTTTATTAGAGATAACGACAGTCCTCAGATCTTGCCTACCTCTAACTAGCGTTCCTACGACCCTCCTCGGAGGATCGTTGGAAAAAGCAGGCACCTCAGCGCCCTGAAATGGCGAACCGACAGGGAAACCGAACTGACTGCTCTACGTCCCTCCTCGGAGGATCGTTTGGGGACGCTGACACCTCAGTGTCCTGAAACGGCGAACCGGCAGGAAAACCGAACAGCCAGCGTTGCGACCCTCCTCAGAGAGTCGCACCCCAGAGGGCGCCGAGGAGAAACGATTTCTCAAAACCGTCCCTACCCCGGCGGGGACCACCCTCAGAAGCCTGCAGCCTCGGCGTCAGGGCTTCTTCCATTTTTAGCTATTTTAGAGATAAAACAGTCCTTGCATATCTCTAACTGGCTAGACTGTGAACGCCACCCAGGTCCCCATCGATTGTGGATGAGCCCGAATGGCGAATCCTTGTTTTGCCGCACTCTATGCTGCGAAGAGCTTAAGTATGCTGAGACTGCTCCCGCCCAGCAGTCTCAGGAACGTTAGATCGGTGAGGAAGAAACCTTTGGAACGCCGCTGAAGAGTTTATTTCTTCGTTTTTTTGAAAGCGGAGCGTCCAGAAGAAAAGACATATTTTATCTTAATTTTTCTTTACATCAGAAAAACTATATATATATATATAAATATATCACTCCGTGGCCACCAGCAGGAAACAACCGAACTGGCAGCGCTGCGACCCTCCTCAGAGAGTCGCTACCCAGAGGACGCAGAGGAGAAACAATTTCTCGAAACCGTCCCTCCCCGGTATAGTTTATTTGTTGCGCGACACAATTCTCGAATAGCGTCAGTGCTGTTACATCCTCACATTCATCCATGCTTATATACTTTACCTACCAGTGCTGCCTAATAATATTTATCTATTATTTATGGTGGCTGGTGGGTAACGTCGGGGTTATGATAACGCCAACACGGGAGAGAGATAGCTCGCAAGCGTCTCTTTAACCCGAGGCACTGTCATACCATGATACTTAATACCCATAACATTACTATAGTAGAAGTTTAGGGATAAAACTCATAAACAGAAACCGGTTTATTCCACGATCTCGAAACCTCAGTGTGGAGATGGGAAAAAACGGCACTCCCCGACGAGGAGGCTGAGATATAGAGTTTTCCTTATATTTTCACTCTCATATATGTTCGGCTGGCCAGTAATATTTAACTTAGCAACAGCATTATATAAAACCTCCTTTTATAAGCTCCTCTTTATTCAACAGAGTAATGAGCTGACTTATTTATTTATTTATTTATTGAAAACTCATAAACATCTGCCTTATTTTGATATTTTTTTCTTTTATTTATTTATTTTTAAACAAAACCACTAACGATACCAATTCCTCGGAACTGGAAATCGCAGCATGAGTGCCTCATCCCGGGGAGGAGAAACCGCAGAGCGTGCTTCTCCCCGAGATAAGGCACGTGGATCGAACAGGTGTTTGTTAGAACCATTTGCGATCCCCAAGATGCGTGTCGACGCCGTACCTCGGCAGCAGCGGGACCCGCGCCTCGGGACGCGCGCACCGAACCGTCCTCCTCGAAGAACGGCCGGCGGGAGCGGAGCGTCCTCACGGACAGCTTCTCGCAATGCTCACAGTCAGCCCCCTCGAGAACTGACTGTTGGCAATAACGCCACCAACAACAACCAAAACTAGGCTACTCATTGCATGTAAACTAATTGTAACGTTTCATTGTGAATCAAATTAAAATGTTCTTCTCTTTGCAAACGTAGGCAGAGGCATATAGTGACAGATTAATTCAATAATGTTGCAAAGATATTGCATCAATCCATATGTTTCATTAGGCTACTAGGCTATTTGTTTTGCCTTACTCTTTATTCATTTAGGCTATTTATTCAGTTATTCATCATCTTCCATCCTTCGCACTACTTGTGTAGCGCACGCATTCTCAGACCTGTCACCTGTCATCAGCCAATCAAGGTGGTCACTTCAGTCATGAGTACTCGTGCATGAGTAATGACGTCATCCATAGCAACGAAGACTCACTCTTAGTTTAGGAGTTGTCATTTTTCTTTGCTAAGAGTAGGTCTGAAAGGCGTTGTGAATAACTTTTAAGAGAAAACTCCTAGATAAAATCTTTCAGTGCGATTTAGGAGTACTCCCAGTGGTAAGATAAAATGCTTTGTGAATACGGCCCCAGATCACAAGTGGCCAATCAAGATTTTATGTTTTTTTCTCACCTGGTATTAAACACCAACTTCGTAGCACAAGTCATTTTTTGATTACCGTGAACATTTAACAAACTGAATTGATAGTTTAAATAATACACAAGTTAAAAAAAATTGAACAAATATTTGAAAATACATATAAATTTAAATGTCACTGTCTTAAAGTGCAAATATTAAGCAAGCTCTGGAAAGATAGCAAAGCGGAGTGTCAAAAGCCTTTGTCAAAAGCCTTTTTTGGGGGGATTTCACTACAAACATAGTGGGGGCTTATAATCTTTCTTGATTTGGGGGTTTTAAACAGTAGGTGACAGAAAAGTTAATAAAGTGAGTGATAAATGGCTTGTGGTGGCAAGCATTGCATCACAACTATGTATCATTTTATTATACTGATTAAAATGTTGCAATGGTAATCGTGCTCCCACAAAAGGAACCACAGGTTCAGACATTTGATGCATGCATTTAACAGAGGGGAGTCAGAATCCCCACTAAAAGCACCAAAACAGCAGCACTGCAAACTCCCAAGATAGTTGACATCCGTTGAGTAGAATATTGGGTTTTGCTGTGGTGTCAAAATTGGCATTGATAATTTCTCTGCTATTGATTTTAATGTTGTAATCAGCCTAGCTGCACTGATTCTCTGTTCAGTTTTAAACATTACTGTATCTTTGTGTATGTTTGCACTGTTAGAGATATAGGACCTGTTCTTAGCATGATCTGGTTCAATACTGCTTGTATGCCTATAATCTCATTTACAGAATTAGCTCATTACCTCTATGTGATTGTCTTTAGGTTCTGAGCTGGAGACTGACACCGGATAACTACCCTCAGAGCGACCAGCTTCCACCGCCCTCTTACCTCTATGGCTCTCAGCACCTGCTTCGGCTATTTGGTTAATATCAGCTTCTTTTTATGTTAAAAAGTGTTAAATTATTTAATTAATTAATTCATTCATTTATGCCTTTTTGTTTTAGTGAAACTTCCAGAAATCCTGAGGAAGATGCACATACCAGAAAAGAACCTGAGGGCACTAGTGAAACACTTTGAGCTTTTCCTCAGGTGCAGATTTCTTTTTTTAAATTGCATGCATATGATTAACTTGAATGCACATAAATACTTTATCTAAGGGAAATGTGTGAGAGGTAGTTGTAAATCATTGTTTTGTAGTTTCAAGGTGTTCTTGCTAATCACTTGATAGAGAACACACAGGCGAGATGGATAAAACCAATATTGATTATATTTCTAATAGAAGTTATATTTCAACATGTGTCCTATCTACTAAAATTTATAAGAACACATCTAAGACATAGCCATAGAAATATGATTCTCAATGAAGCCCAAGTCCCCAAAGTTAGGACTAGGGGTACATTCCAACTATCAAATTTACAGGGAAATTAAAAATGTTGCTCCATCCGTACAGTTTGAGACATCGCTATATAAGTTAGTGAGATTGCACATTCCTTGATTGCACATTCTAGCGGCTAGCATTGATCACAAACCCATATGAGAATTTGTGATATTTCAGTTCAAAACTACAAACATGAATAAAAAATGGCTAAAGTGCTTGAAACTGACTGTGCTTCATCACTTCATTGCATACTCTTCTTCTATGCACCTAAAAGTATGTACTTTATCTTCACAAATAGAGTGCATACATTTAGGACTCTAGTAAGCAAAAAGTCACTAGTGAATGAATCAGTGTTTTTTAACAAATTTGTTGAGTAATGATTCATGACTCGCTCATAAAGACAGTCATTCAGACTTCACACAACAATGTAACCTGAAAAAAGAGTAACTGAAAAATACCCACCGCTAATGCACAGACTGACAATCCGTCCTTCTGGAATGCGCAAACATAGACAAGCAATGTGGAATGCTGTTTGACCAGATTAGAGGACCAGAACCTGTTAATATAAAACTTTATAATGATTGTTTAATCATCGGTAAGACTGGTTAGTGATTATTACCTATATTGCACGTCATGTTTTTTTACACTGAAATGCAGCGTGGGAGAGTGGCAAACATTTTTCCTAAAAAAGTAGCCCATTCACTGTCACTTGTCCCAGAAGCGATTGACAACAAGTGACTGCCAAACTGGAAGAACAATCGAGTGAAATATCTAGTTACCTAATAAAAAATTGATTTGAAGTGACAGTGCAAATTGTAACTTAATTGGTAAGAGCATGTAATGTCATATCATTCTGATTTAATTTAAAGGGGCTGTTTTACACGACACCATTTTCAGTGATGTAATACTTTAAAACATAAAACATAAAACTTTTAATGCGTTTTGGCAGTTTGTTTACACGACAACGGCTTTTTGGGTGCATGAAAATGCAAACTTTTGAAAACGGGTTTCAAAGTGCAAGTTTTTGAAAACGGCCTCTGTGTAAACAACAAAAACACGAATCTCTGAAGACGACGATGTCATGCACATGCATATTATGTGTTCAGTCTATAGTGTTTCATCGCCATCTAATGGCCTGGCAGCAGAATACAGCGTTTTTAGTTGTTTTCGCAGATACATGTGAATGGGGATCGTTTTGACAATGTATATGTACGTGGAAAACTTCTCCGTTTTAAGCATATCGTTGTCGTGTAAACGTACCCAAATTTGCCTTTAAAAATCTATTTTAGGGGCAAATATTGAGAAACTGAAAAGGGAAAAACTTAAGACTTATCTTAAAACAGAAACGCACCGTTTTGTGTCTGTTCCTTTAAATGCAAATGAGCTGCTTCTCCCAGCACAGAAGGCGGAGCTACAACAGCTTGCACTCACACAGACATGCACTGAAAATTTCTAAAACTTTTAGCCTTTTATGTTCAAGCCGGATTCAGACAATGATGGAGAGACTCATGTAGAATGCAACAGGACATTTCTGAATGGTTAGTTGATGAATTTATGTAGCTTATGTGTAGTTATCTTCTAGTCATTGATTAGCATATTCTGTCATGATAATCTATAAATTGTGTTCCGGGGGCGGGGTTTATGTAATTTTAGGGTTGGTTATGTCACTAACCCGGGAGGAATGTTGTGTAGTCCCAACCAGCCGTTTGTTGTAGTCCTTAAAAAGTGATTTCTTTAAAAGCAAATATATCCCTTTGCTTTGAACTTTGAGCATTGTAACTTTGCAGATGTTGTATATGCTCAAACAGCAATATTACAAAATTGAAATCATAATCAACCACCCCTTTAACACATGCAGTTGTTATCAAATTTATTCAACCCCTATTGCAAATCAGGTTTATTGGCAAAATGTACAGACTTTAAGCTGTTTGCAATGGTAAATGGACTGCATTTATATAGCGCTTTCACAGACCTATGGCCACCAAAGCGCTTTACATAGCCTCACATTCACCCATTCATACTCCCGACAGCGGTGTCAGCCATGCAAGGCGCCATCCAGCTCGTCGGGAGCAGCTGGGGTTAGGTGTCTTGCTCATGGACACCTCGACACTTGGTCAGGTGGAACCTTCCGGTTTGTAGACAACCTACATGAACCACTGAGCCACTGCCGCCCCCGCAATGAACAAATCAAACAAAAATAATTGAAATAGCTCAACACAACACATTTTTCAAGTGGTTTCCCCAAAATTCAACTGAAAATGCAACTGGTTTCCCCAAAATTCAACTGAAAATGCAACTTTTAATGACTTCTGCAGTCTCAAAATTATTCAACCGCCTGAATAGAATCCCTCACAACAACACAAATCTGCAAAACAGGTGTTGTCTCAAGCACACCTGATACAACTTTAATTAGCCCTTAATTGGGCTTCATTAGTTGCACCATGTTTGCTTGAGCTAGAACACATGAAATACGTGGACTGGTTAGGTTTGTTGAGAGTCTTATTTGTAACATGCAGTCAAATGTGACAAAGTCAAAAGAATGGTCCAAAACGTTAAGCGAAGATATCATCGCCATTCACATACAAGGAACAGGATACAAAAAGATAGCAAAGGTACTAATGTTCCTAGAAACACCATTGGAAGCAAAATTCGCAAGTTCAAAGTTTTAAAGGAACAGTGGAACTACTTGGACGGGGCAGAAAAAGCAAACTATCAATGGCTGCAACCAGATTTCTGAGAAGGCAGATTCAGAAAACCCCTCGAGTGACTGCAAAAGACCTTACTCTTGCGGTGACTTAGTGGCAACAGGCACTGAGGTTTCAGCTTGCACAGTACGGTGCGTACTAAACGCAGATGGTTTCCATGCCAGAACTCCAAGACTACACCACTACTGACCCAAAAGCACAAGAAAAGTCAGCTCGAATTTGCTCGAAATTATATAAATAAGCTACAGAAGTTTTGGTATTCTGTTCAGTAGAGCGATGAAACAAAACTGGAACTTTTCGGCCCTATGGATCAGCGGTGTGTCTGGTGGAAGAAGTCGTCAAGTCAAGTCACCTTGATTTATACACTCACCTAAAGGATTATTAGGAACACCATACTAATACTGTGTTTGACCCCCTTTCGCCTTCAGAACTGCCTTAATTCTACGTGGCATTGATTCAACAAGGTGCTGAAAGCATTCTTTAAAAATGTTGTCCCATATTGATAGGATAGCATCTTGCAGTTGATGGAGATTTGTGGGATGCACATCCAGGGCACAAAGCTCCCGTTCCACCACATCCCAAAGATGCTCTATTGGGTTGAGATCTGGTGACTGTGGGGGCCATTTTAGTACAGTGAACTCATTGTCATGTTCAAGAAACCAATTTGAAATGATTCGAGCTTTGTGA